>NC_138305.1:93660000-94117500 GCF_965601325.2 Salmo salar
CAGTATCAATGCCCTTCCTCTAAGACAGTACTAATAGTAGTCACAGGGTCAGTATCAATGCCCTTCCTCTAAGACAGTACTAATAGCAGTCACAGGGTCAGTATCAATGCCCTTCCTCTAAGACAGTACTAATAGTAGTCACAGGGTCAGTATCAATGCCCTTCCTCTAAGACAGTACTAATAGCAGTCACAGGATCAGTATCAATGCCCTTCCTCTAAGACAGTACTAATAGTAGTCACAGGGTCAGTATCAATGCCCTTCCTCTAAGACAGTACTAATAGTAGTCACAGGGTCAGTATCAATGCCCTTCCTCTAAGACAGTACTAATAGCAGTCACAGGGTCAGTATCAATGCCCTTCCTCTAAGACAGTACTAATAGCAGTCACAGGGTCAGTATCAATGCCCTTCCTCTAAGACAGTACTAATAGCAGGCACAGGGTCAGTATCAATGCCCTTCCTCTAAGACAGTACTAATAGCAGTCACAGGGTCAGTATCAATGCCCTTCCTCTAAGACAGTACTAATAGTAGTCACAGGGTCAGTATCAATGCCCTTCCTCTAAGACAGTACTAATAGCAGGCACAGGGTCAGTATCACACAAATGTAGGTTACTCTCCAAATGCAATCAGTTACAGCCACTAGTTACCTGTCCAAAAGTGCAATCAGTAAAGTCATATTTGGATTACCCAAACTACGCAACGTAATCTGATCACTCTCAATTACCTCTAGATTACTTTCCCCGCAAGAGGCACCAGAAGAAGGCAAAAAGGATCCACCAAACGCACCTGGTGTGTCACCACAATGATCCCCGACCGGTGGTCAGACCAGCTAAGGTGGAACAAACCCAAGCCAGCCCCCCTTTTCAATGCCGAACCAAAAGCCACTGAGGAAGCAGAAAGGTGTCACAATGCACTTTTTTCTCAAACATCCTTTCTGAACAATGTCATCTCAGAAGCAGACTCTTTCTGACAGGCTGGATCAGACAGAAGGCATCTAGAATGCTGAGCAAGCTTTCATAGTTTTGATACTTGTTAAGAACAAAGCCACTTAATTTCTCGTAACCTTTCAGGCATCAACATCTCTTGTGCAGGGGGTACTTGACTCTCATTGCCAGACTTTGAGTCTCATGTTCACTCTATGAGAGATCATGATAAACTTTTGAGTGGTTGCAAGTTGTGCGGATAGTTGGCATTAGTAACAGTCCTCATAATGGAGGAGATGGGCCAGGTACTACTCCGGCACACTAAGGCCCTGCTGAGTCTCTCTCCTCAGTCCTCATAATGGAGGAGATGGGCCAGGTACTACTCCGGCACACTAAGGCCCTGCTGAGTCTCTCTCCTCAGTCCTCATAATGGAGGAGATGGGCCAGGTACTACTCCGGCACACTAAGGCCCTGCTGAGTCTCTCTCCTCAGTCCTCATAATGGAGGAGATGGGCCAGGTACTACTCCGGCACACTAAGGCCCTGCTGAGTCTCTCTCCTCAGTCCTCATAATGGAGGAGATGGGCCAGGTACTACTCCGGCACACTAAGGCCCTGCTGAGTCTCTCTCCTCAGTCCTCATAATGGAGGAGATGGGCCAGGTACTACTCCGGCACACTAAGGCCCTGCTGAGTCTCTCTCCTCAGTCCTCATAATGGAGGAGATGGGCCAGGTACTACTCCGGCACACTAAGGCCCTGCTGAGTCTCTCTCCTCAGTCCTCATAATGGAGGAGATGGGCCAGGTACTACTCTGGCACACTAAGGCCCTGCTGAGTCTCTCTCCTCAGTCCTCATAATGGAGGAGATGGGCCAGGTACTACTCCGGCACACTAAGGCCCTGCTGAGGCTCTCTCCTCAGTCCTCATAAAGGAGGAGATTGGCCAGGTACTACTCCGGCACACTAAGGCCCTGCTGAGTCTCTCTCCTCAGGGGAGATATACTGTAGTCCCTGCCTGGGACTAAACCCTCCAGGAGTCTCTCTCTTCCACTCAGCCAGGAGCTCTCTAGCTCTCTCATTAGATGTGATTTAGGAGATCAGCGCTGAAGAAACAACGATGTGGCCTCCCCACTATCCATCCTTCTATCTTTTTCCTTTCCTTTCATTTCCTTTCATTTCCTTTCCTTTCCTTTCCTTTCCTTTCCTTTCCTTTCCTTTCCTTTCCTTCCTCTCTCTCTCTCTCTCTCTCTCTCTCTCTCTCTCTCTCTCTCTCTCTCCATCTCCCTCAACACCATGATTGATTCTTGTTTTTTATTAATCTCTGCGAGCTTCGATCGATAGACATCCTGGTTTTATTATGTCATTTGATCTGGCCACCTGCCGGCAGAGGGAGACGCCTGATCTTGCTGTATGATAAAGTTGTATTGATCTGCAGCGGGGCGTCAGCTAGGGTCCTCACTGTGATTTACATTGGACGTTGCTACGGCGACACTACAGCTTGTTCGGCACAGCAGGGCCCTTGTTAGTGGAGGGATATTTATGATGTCTAGTATCCTCCATTCTCCAGGAAGTTATAGGGCTGCTGGTGTGAGGGGTGTAGTGAGTTGTGACTACTGGTGGAGGAGCAGAGTTTCAAAGAAAAAGCCATATCTCTGTCCAGTGTCTGTGTTCTTTTGCCCATCTTAATCTGAGATGTGTATTTTTCTTTGCACCTCTGCCTAGAAGGCCAGCATCCCGGAGTCACCTCTTCACTGTTGACGTTGAGACTGGTGTTTTGCGGGTACTATTTAATGAAGCTGCCAGTTGAGGACTTGTGAGGCGTCTGTTTCTCAAACTAGACACACTAATGTACTTGTCCTCTTGCTCAGTTGTGCACTGGGGCCTCCCACCCCTCTTTCTATTCTGGTTAGAACCAGTTTGCACTGTTCTGTGAAGGGAGTAGTACACAGCGTTGTACGAGATCTTCAGTTTCTTGGCAATTTCTTGCATGGAAGAGCCTTCATTTCGCAGAACAAGAATATACTGACGAGTTTCAGAAGAAAGGTCTTTGTTTCTGGCCATTTTGAGCGTGTAATCGAACCCACAAATGCTGATGCTCCAGATACTCAACTAGTCTAAAGAAGGACAGTTTTATTGCTTCTGTAAACAGGACAACAGCTGTGCTAACATAATTGCAAAAGGGTTTTCTAATGATCAATTAGCCTTTTAAAATGATAAACTTGGATTAGCTAACACAACGTGCCATTGGAACACAGGAGTGATGGTTGCTGATAATGGGCCTCTGTACGCCTATGTAGATATTCCATAAAAAATCAGCCGTTTCCAGCTACAATAGTCATTTACAACATTAACAATGTCTACACTATATTTCTAATCAATTTGATGTTATTTAAATGGACCAAAAAGTTGCTTTTCTTTCAAAAACAAGGACATTTCTAAGTGACCCCAAACTTTTGAACGATCGTGTATATACAGTATATACCAATGCCACAGAACAGTGATTGAGAACATTGCCCTGTGTAAGGTGTTGTGTTTCGGATGGAATATTAAACGAGTGTCCTGACTCTCTGTGGTCACTAAAGATCTTATGGCATTTATCATAAGAGTAGGGCTGTTAACCCTGGTGTCCTGGCTAAATTCCCAATCTGGCCATCATGGCCACCTAATCACCGCCAGCTTCCAATTGGCTCATTCCTCCTCTCCCCTGTAACTATTCCCCAGGTCGTTACTGTAAATGAAAATGTGTTCTCAGTCAACTTTCCGGGTAAAATAAATGATGTTTTGAATACCCTAAGCTGAGAGGTTGTGTGTTTTCCAGGATAGTCTGTGAGATGGATGCTGCCCCAGCAGACAGCAAGGCTGGACCAGTCCAACTGTGTGTCGGGGAGTGCAAACCTGCGCTCAAGACTCACTCTTCCCAGCTCTACTCCTTCGTGGTAAGACTTCAGACTTTAAACACTAACAGTCAGTAATTAAGTGTTTTTATCGTTTTTTTCTCTCCAGTTGTATTACACTAGTTGTTCTGATTCACAGTATTACAAATGCTAAATGAAGTTTATCTCAACTGGCCGAACGCAATTAGAACTCAAACAGTTTAGAATGAGGAAGTAGTAGTATTTCGCCTATGTCTCTTTGATGTCTATCACCATTGTCATCTTGAAAGCCAGAAAATAAGTCATGAAAATCCTATCATTGAAATAATGAAGCCTTTTCTTGATTGTTGAAATACTGCATAGCCTAGTGGTTGCCACAGAAGTTCCCAGGGAAATCAGCAGTTAATAAATGGATAATAGGTGTTGATAATAGAATAAATGGGGAGACAGCAGCTATGCTACACACCTGTATCTCACCCATACTAAAGCTAGCCTGCACTCCCATTCACACACTCCCAATTAGCTACCCCTTAACAATTAACAACGGCTAGTAATTACTTGCACTGTTTTCAGAGAGTACCGTTTTAGCCTGTCCCCTGAATTGCACCGCACTGGGCGAGGAACAGTGTGTGTGTGATTTTTGTGTGTGTGCACTGACACTTTTGTCACCCATAATTCACATTGCCGCTCAGGGAGTACTGACATCATCGCAGCACTGTGTGTGTGTGGGTACTACAGTACTTTACTTGCAATTCCCTAATATCACAGCAGCGTTAAAGAAAATTACACATAGCAAAAGCTCTCTTCAATTCTGTAGACAACAAAACACGGTCCCACGTGTCCGTCTGTTTTACAAAGCTATACAGACAGGAAGTATGACAAATAACAGTGGAAATGGAGTGTGTGTTTTGCGTCTGTGTGTGTGTGTGTGTGTGTGTGTGTGTGTGTGTGTGTGTGTGTGTGTGTGTGTGTGTGTGTGTGTGTGTGTGTGTGTGTGTGTGCGTGTGTGCGTGTGTGTGTGTGTGTGTGTGTGTGTGTGTGTAACAGTCTGTACTAGTCTGTACAGCCTAGCAGGCTGTCTGTGTGGATGTTTTCTGTCTGTCTGTGGGCTCTCTGATGACAGGCAGGCAGACAGGGCCGGGCTCCTGTTAACACTAGTTATTTTCAGACTACCTTTTAAAAGGTTCAGTGGAATACAAACTCAGCAATGGCGAACACAGCAACACAACACAAGATGAGTGGGATCTCGGAGGGACTAAAAGCTCCTGGTTTTATTTTGCTTCCTCTTTACGTGGGTTCGTAGTGCAGAGTTTGGGCATACCACAGAGCAGTTGAAAGCTGTTATTTGCTGCTGTGGCTCTGTGTAGAGTAGACAGTAATGTATAAAGGACAGGAGGTGTGACAGATTAATACAGTGAGGGAAAAAAGTATTTGATCCCCTGCTGATTTTGTACGTTTGCCCACTGACAAAGAAATGATCAATCTATAATTTTAATGGTAGGTTTATTTGAACAGTGAGAGACAGAATAACAGCAAAAAAATCCAGAAAACGCATGTCAAAAATGTTAAAAAATGATTCGCATTTTAATGAGGGAAATAAGTATTTGACCCCTCTGCAAAACATGACTTAGTACTTGGTGGCAAAACCATTGTTGGCAATCACAGAGGTCAGACGTTTCTTGTAGTTGGCCACCAGGTTTGCACACATGTCAGGAGGGATTTTGTCCCACTCCTCTTTGCAGATCTTCTCCAAGTCATTATTAAGGTTTCGAGGCTGACGTTTGGCAACTCGAACCTTCAGCTCCCTCCACAGATTTTCTATGGGATTAAGGTCTGGAGACTGGCTAGGCCACTCCAGGACCTTAATGTGCTTCTTCTTGAACCACTCCTTTGTTGACTTGGCCGTGTGTTTTGGGTCATTGTCATGCTGGAATACCCATCCACAACCCATTTTCAATGCCCTGGCTGAGGGAAGGAGGTTCTCACCCAAGATTTGATGGTACATGGCCCCGTCCATCGTCCCTTTGATGCGGTGAAGTTGTCCTGTCCCCTTAGCAGAAAAACACCCCCAAAGCATAATGTTTCCACCTCCATGTTTGACGGTAGGGATGGTGTTCTTGGGGTCATAGGCAGCATTCCTCCTCCTCCAAACACGGCGAGTTGAGTTGATGCCAAAGAGCTCCATTTTGGTCTCATCTGACCACAACACTTTCACCCAGTTGTCCTTTGAATCATTCAGATGTTCATTGGCAAACTTCAGACGGGCATGTATATATGTGCTTTCTTGAGCAGGGGGACCTTGTGGGCGCTGCAGGATTTCAGTCCTTCACGACGTAGTGTGTAACCAATTCTTTTCTTCGTGACTATGGTCTCAGCTGCCTTGAGATCATTGACAAGATCCTCCCATGTAGTTCTGGGCTGATTCCTCACCGTTCTCATGATCATTGCCACTCCACGAGGTGAGATCTTGCATGGAGCCCCAGGCCGAGGGAGATTGACAGTTCTTTTGTGTTTCTTCCATTTGCGAATAATCGCACCAACTGTTGTCACCTTCTCACCAAGCTGCTTGGCGATGGTCTTGTAGCCCATTCCAGCCTTGTGTAGGTCTACAATCTTGTCCCTGACATCCTTGGAGAGCTCTTTGGTCTTGGCCATGGTGGAGAGTTTGGAATCTGATTGATTGATTCTGTGGACAGGTGTCTTTTATACAGGTAACAAGCTGAGATTAGGAGCACTCCCTTTAAGAGTGTGCTCTAATCTCAGCTCATTACCTGTATAAAAGACACCTGGGAGCCAGAAATCTTTCTGATTGAGAGGGGGTCAAATACTTATTTCCCTCATTAAAATCTAAATCAATTAATAACATTTTTGACATGCGTTTTTCAGGATTTTTTTGTTGTTATTCTGTCTCTCACTGTTAAAATAAACCTACCATTAAAATTATAGACTGATCATTTCTTTGTCAGTGGGCAAACGTACAAAATCAGCAGGGGATCAAATACTTTTTTCCCCCACTGTACATTACAGTGACAGAGAAATGGTTCTCTCTCTCACTTGTCGCTCATCGCTCTCTCTCGTGCTCTCTCTCTCCTTCCCTCCTCTAGATGCCATCGGTACAGGGCCTGTCCCCCAGCAGAGGGCCTGAGTCAGGGGGCAGCAAGGTAACCATCATGGGGGAGAACCTGGGCGCTGGCAGCAGTGTCACCGTCCTCTTTGGGAACCAGTCGTGCGAGTTCTACGGGTAAGAGAGAGACCCACCTCACCCCCTCTATAGACTGGTTCATTTGTGGTAGTTTAATACATACTGTTTTACTCTCCTCTGATCTCTCCTGTCATGTTTTCAACAATTATGACTTTCTCAGATAAATATCAATGATCTAACTTTTGCTGTCTTATCCAGTTGGATCTTTTTCTAAGTGAGAGCCCTCTACATTTACATTTCATGTTAAGATAGCTAGGTGAGACAACCACACATCACAGTCCAGTCATAGCAAGTTGGGATATCTTTTATTTCAGCTCATGAGACATGGGACCAACACTTTACATGTCACGTTTACATACATTTTTTTTGTATATACATGTATGTACAGCTTAATAAGGTTTCATGACCCACTGCATCAAACCTCAGTAATAATAACCTCCAGATGTCCTTGTGCACCCAGCCTGGGATTTTCCTTCCTTTTTCAGTCACCTTTTTTCTTAGATCTGACTTTTCCAGTTCTCTCTTTCTCTCTCCCACCCTTCCTCTCGCTACCTGTTTTTTCCTGCTCTACCTCTCTCTCCCTACCTCTCTCTCCGTCTCTCCCTCCCACCCTCTCCTCTCTCTCCCTTTCCTTTCCGATATCTATTTGAAGCGGTACAGAGGAACAGAAAGGAGTAGGTTTCATTGTAATACTGTAAGGTTGAGGAGTCAAGGCAGCTTTAATGAGATCTGGGCTAATTACTAGCCATGTGTTCTCCACTGTGATTCTGACCGTGGAGAGAGAGGAGAGGATGGGAGGAGAGGATGAGAGGAGAGGATGAGAGGAGGGGGGCTGATGAACAGAGCTAGTTTCAAGGGGTGAGCAGGTAGTGCAGGGATCCATGGGATGGAGAAAGAATGATTAAAGAAGAGACGCAGACATTGACTGTGTGTGTGTGCGTGTGCGTGCGTGTTCCCTGCAGACGGACCATGACAGAGATCGTGTGTTACTCGGCTCCCTCCCTGACTGGCGTGGGTTCGGTCCAGATCAGTGTGAGTGTGGACCGGGCCCAGGTCAAGGAGAGCCTAAGCTTTGATTACATTGAGGACCCCACCGTCCAGCGCATTGAGCCAGAGTGGAGCATCGCCAGGTAACACCACCAACACCTCTGCTAAACATGAGGGTAAACATCTACTTGTCCATGTCCCCAGTCCCTCATAGTCAGACCCCATCATCAAACGCAACACTGAAAGTTAGTTATTTTTCTTCTAGCATTAGCTGTAGATACCAGTAGTTGTGTTAGTGAGTGGCTATAGTTGTGTTAGTGAGCGGCAATGTTAGTAATGGTAGTGCATTGCTGCAGCTTATCCCAGGTAGACAGAGTTTGTAATTAAAGAGAGGGATGATGAGGACTGAGAGAGAGAGAGTGAGAGAGAGTGAGAGAGAGGTACAAGTGTGCAGCATTTATCAGCCGAGATGGAGTTTATCTGATAGAGAAGAGAAGAGAGCAGCAGGTCCTCTCTCTCTCCACTGAGAAACAGACAGAGAGAAGAGATGTGGGATGGCACTTTGTTTAGTCAAACTTGTTCTTTCTTTTCTGAAACGAGAGCACTGCCCCATGCCTCAGCCCGGGAGAAAGGAGGTAGAGGAGTGTCGCATAGCGTAGTGTAGGGCCGTAGTCGACAGACAGACAGACAGACAGACAGACAGACAGACAGACAGACAGACAGACAGACAGACAGACAGACAGACAGACAGACAGACAGACAGACAGACAGACAGACAGACAGACAGACAGACAGACAGACAGACAGACAGAGCATCAAAGCTGCTGCCAGGGTGCTGTCTAAACAACAACCCAGGAAGGCACAGCTAACATCAACAGGGCAGGAGCCGTGTTTAACCTAGAGCACATCTCTCTATGTTACTCTATCTCCTCTCCTTGTACTCTTGATTGGACTGAATGGTTAGCAGTAAAGCATGCTAAACACTCCTCATTTGGAATTTTGCTTAGTGGACCTCAAGACAGTTTGAACAACTAGTCATGTTTTATCACTGTCCTCCAGAGTGGCTAGCCAGACTGTAGTCAGTAATGCTGCAGTGCCACCATGCACAGACTGATCCTGAGATGCTGATCTAGATACTGATCTAGATGCTGTTCTAAATGCTGATCTAAATGCTGATCTGGATGCTGATCTAGATGCTGATCTAGATGCTGATCTAGATGCTAATCTAGATGCTGATCTAGATGCTAATCTAGATGCTAATCGCTGATCTAGATGCTGTTCTAAATGCTGATCTAAATGCTGATCTGGATGCTGATCTAGATGCTGATCTAGATGCTGATCTAGATGCTGATCTAGATGCTAATCTAGATGCTGATCTAGATGCTAATCTAGATGCTGATCTAGATGCTGATCTAGATGCTAATCTAGATGCTGATCGCTGATCTAGATGCTGTTCTAGATGCTGATCTAGATGCTGATCCCCAGATGCTGATATAGATGCTAATCTAGTGCTCCCAGCCCAGTCACCTAACAGTGCTCAGTGTTACTTCAGTATTTCAGCAACCACTATAACAGTCCCAATCCCTATAACAGGCCAAATAGCTGTAGGGAAGGCCCCTGCTCCGGCACCTGCCCTGTCTCTCCTATCTGTCTGTGTTTGTTTCAGCCAAGCCTGCCTTGTTTGTGTTGTGTATTATCCATTGAGCCACTGTCACGTTCTTCAAAAGGACGGGACCAAAGCGCAGCGTGCGTATAGTTCCACATATTTTATTTCAAAGTGAAACTTAACAAAACAACAAAGACCAAAATGAACATGCCGTTCATAGCGCACAATGCACTAAACAAAACACCACAAAACACAGGTGGGAAAAAGGCTACCTAAATATGATCCCCAATTAGAGGCAACGATTACCAGCTGCCTCTAATTGGGAAACATACAACTCACCAACATAGAAATACAATGACTAGAACACCCCCCTAGTCACGCTCTGACCTAAACACCATAGGGCTCTCTATGGTCAGGGCGTGACAGCCACGTAGCTACGACCCCCTCAAACATGAGCCTGCCAGATCTACTTAAGTGCAGTTAAAATCCTCTTTAATCATTTACTTACCTCAAAAACCTATTATCTTCTGAAAACACTTTTTTTTAATCTGAGGTAAAAATTTTCGACAAAGGCTTGTGCAGGCAGGACGTTTTGGAGAGAAAATCTTGTAGTTCGGTGTGTTGTTTGTTTGTAAAACTTTTCTGTGTGTGTTTGTGTGTGTGTGAAACAGCGGCCACACTCCTCTGATGGTGACAGGAACTAATCTGGATGTGGTTCAGGAACCTAGGATACGCGTCAAGTACGGAGGCCGTGAGTCTGTCAATGTGAGTAGCACTACACACACACACTACACACATTACACACACTCACGTAGATGATTTGGAGGATGATTGAGTCATTCAAATGCTTGTCCTGCTAAACCACAACCTCCCCACAAACCATATTTCAAATCTCCCTTAATGCTCTAGCTGGTCTCTTAATGGAGCAGATGGAGAGGGGTTCCCATGCAGTATTTAATTAGAGAGTTTTAACACCATCAGGCTCCAGTTACTATCGCCAGTCAGTCAGGGCCTCAGCTCTATACAGTCTATACTAACCTGCTTAGCCTTGTTGTTATGGTTTGAGACTTCCGCCTGAATTTGAAATACCTCAGACACTTTTCTGTAAATCTGGAGGGTAGGAGCAGGTTGGAGGGTGGATGGCTGGTGGGGTTTGAGGGTAGGAGCGTGGGGGGTTGGCCGGCAGGGGTGAGAGGGTTGGATGGTGGTGGGTTTGAGGGTAGGAGCGTGGGGGGCTGGCGGGCAGGGGTGAGAGGGTTGGATGGTGGTGGGTTTGAGGGTAGGAGCGTGGGGGGCTGGCGGCCAGGGGTGAGAGGGTTGGATGGTGGTGGGTTTGAGGGTAGGAGCGTGGGGGGCTGGCGGGCAGGGGTGAGAGGGTTGGATGGTGGTGGGTTTGAGGGTAGGAGCGTGGGGGGTTGGCGGCCAGGGGTGAGAGGGTTGGATGGTGGTGGGTTTGAGGGTAGGAGCGTGGGGGGCTGGCGGCCAGGGGTGAGAGGGTTGGATGGTGGTGGGTTTGAGGGTAGGAGCGTGGGGGGCTGGCGGCCAGGGGTGAGAGGGTTGGATGGTGGTGGGTTTGAGGGTAGGAGCGTGGGGGGCTGGCGGCCAGGGGTGAGAGGGTTGGATGGTGGTGGGTTTGAGGGTAGGAGCGTGGGGGGCTGGCGGGCAGGGGTGAGAGGGTTGGATGGTGGTGGGTTTGAGGGTAGGAGCGTGGGGGGCTGGCGGGCACGAGTGAGAGGGTTGGATGGTGGTGGGTTTGAGGGTAGGAGCGTGGGGGGCTGGCGGGCAGGGGTGAGAGGGTTGGATGGTGGTGGGTTTTAGGGTAGGAGCGTGGGGGGCTGGCGGGCACGAGTGAGAGGGTTGGATGGTGGTGGGTTTGAGGGTAGGAGCGTGGGGGGCTGGCGGGCAGGGGTGAGAGGGTTGGATGGTGGTGGGTTTGGAAGGCTGGGGAAGACCGGGGGGCTGTTCTCTTCCTAGTGGGTTCTAATGGAAGATTAAGTGCTGTCAGAAGGCTTTGTTCAGCATAAAGAGCCCCTCTCTGTATAATCAAGGCCGGGCAGGCGGGGGAATCGTTACAAATTGCATTTGTGCTCTAGTCCTGTGGGTACATGTTTAATTAAGGGAATGGTATTTTTCCACCGCTGCGGTCGGGCGGGTGGTCAGAGTGAAGGTGGGGAGGGCAGAGTAGAGGGAGGGAGGGAGGAAAAACAGGTAGTGTGGAACAAGTACTTCATGCCAGGAAATGCAGCATATCCTAAGACATTTATAGTACATGCTCTAACACAGCACAAACTTTAGGCAGATGCATACTGTACAGTCACAGAAATGAAACATGCATACACACACACACCACCACCATCATGACCACGTTCTCAAGTCTTTTTTTAACGGTCTCTTTATATAATGACTTCCATCTCACACCTCACTAAAATCTTGCTTTTTGGGTCTCAGAGAATCTTTTTAGAGAATCTCTGAACATATTTGTTCCAAAGTAGTGTCTCCTTACTTTCTGCATTCACAACCCTCCCCCACTCAGACAGACTGTAGTTCACATAAGTGGTTCTCAGGGGCCTGTGTTTCTTCATGATTGCTTCCGTACCCAACATCAGAACTGTGCTCTAGGCCAGGGACCTTCAACTAGATTTTTTCTTGACCGCAAGAAGCCCAAACATATAATATTTGACTAAAACAATCATTTTAAACCTTGCTTACATTTGTATATGATCACATGTATCTCTATTATGTGTAGGAATACTTAGGAAAATTGTAAATCACTTGGAGCTGATTTGCTGGTGTTTTTACAGTATTTATGTCCAACAGTAACAAAAAATAATATATATATATTTTGTTGGTCAGAAAACTTGGAGGGCCAAATAAAATCACCTGCGTGCCAGATTCAGCCCACGGGCCGCCAGTTGGCAAACCCTGCCCTAGGCTTTTGTTCTACTACATGTCTTCATGTATGGACAGTTTCCCCATAAGACCCTTTTATATGAAGAAACCCAGAAGAAACACAGTCATTTTGGATCTAATGAAAGACAGACTCACTGCTTTATTCACACACGAAAAGAACTGGATCAGATCAGTAAGAATTCTTGTAAGCCTCTGAGCTGAAATAGGATTTGACTTGTGTGTGGGTGCTGTCTGCTGTGTCACTCAGGTGAAGCAGAAAGCTTTGAACGCTCAGCGGCGTTCTCCTTTAAAGTGCAGTCTCACTTCGCCACACACACATAGAGTGCCTCTCATAGACACTCGGCTCCTCTTTGATTTCCTTGCTCCAGAAGGAGGAGAAGAGAAGAAGCCGCTGTGTGAATTTTTATTAACTGCCTAGGTTACAATTATGGATCTCTTCATCCCTTCCTCTCGTCTTTGTCACAGGGGAAAGGCAAACAGCGCAGCAGCAGCCGTGCAATCAGGGCCCAGCCCAGAGCGGGCCTGTCAAGTCAGCCTTCAAAGTGTCATCTGCCTCCCACTAAATTGCCTCTCAATCTCCCTCCCTCCCCCCTTCCCTCTTGTCACCTGCACAAGATTCTTCACAAAGAAGAAGGCACAGAAAGGGAGACACTGTTTTTCGTTACACACCCTATACCTGTCACTGGTTCACAACTGAAACATTAATCATTGGCTCTGATTAAAGCTAAAAGGTGTATTTTTCTCACAGAACCCCATTTTCTCCTATCTTCTCTTAAAGAATTTCCTTTGCCACTTTCTGCCCCCATTAAGATGTCTGATTGGCTGATGTGATGTCATAATGAAATAGATACAGTAGAGCCTGCTTCTCAAATGGCACCCTACAAAGTGCACTACTATGGGCCCTAGTCAAAAGTAGTGCACTATATAGGCGAATAGGGTGCCATTTGGGACGCAGACTTGATTGTCAGAAGTGGAAGCGATCAGCAGCAATTTGAGCTGATTAAAGAGAGAGAGAGAGAGAGACATATACATCACTAGGTCTATAGAGCAGCATAGCACCTACAGTCCTTATGCAATCAGACAGCTCTCTTTAGAACTTTGTCCTCCTAGGAAATGGTACATCACCCCCAAGAGGCATACGCTGAGTGTATAAAATATGTAATGAATTGCTGTTATGCACGCCTCTTGGAGGAGGGAACGCAACACCCTGCTACACTCAACTCCCCGTGGAGTGAAAGAGGTATGTGATTGGAGGTGCGGGTAAGGATGACAGAGGCAGAGAATATTACCGTTTACAGGGAATTTATTTCCTTAACACGGTAAGGTGGGGAAAAGGGTCTGGACGGAACCAAAGCAAAGAAAGTAAAAGTTATAGACCCCTCTCCTACCTTACCTACCTACCCACTACCTACCCTTTTAGTACCTCCTGGTGCACTAACCAAAATACAGGGGGTGGTCCGCCCAGGTCTTACCTAGTGTGCATAGACAGTAAATACTACGGGTTATGTATGCCCGCAGGCCTCTTGCCTAAGCACTCCCAAGGTGCCTTCCCCTTCCTCCCCTGGGAACAAATGAAACAAATAATGACTAACTTAAAGTGAACAATTTCAATAATCAAAAACACTGACTCCTTTTGGCATACACATACCTCAGAAGTAGCGGCTACAAAATACAAAATACAGAAGTAGAGGCTACAAAACTGAGCAACAACCAACACAGGACATCAAAGAAGCTCTCTCCAGACAAAGGAACACTGGCTTTTATCCAGCTGGAGAAGGACTTGGTAAATGAAAACAGCTGTTTCCCCTGATGAGAGTGAGGGTTCAGAGCTCCAATCGTCGATGGGTCCGATCAATCAGCTGCTAAGAATCCAGGAAGCCATTTCCTGAAATACACACATACAAACACATACAAACCCAAAAACAACACAGAAACTGGGGAACATAACAATTGCTCTTTCCATGACAGAATGACCAGGTGAATCCAGTTGAAAGTTATTATTCCTTATTGATGCCACTTCAATCCGTGTAGATGAAGGGGAGGAGAAAGGTCAAAGAAGGATTTTTAAGCTTTGAGACAGTTGAGACATGGATTGTGTGTGTGCCATTCAGAGGGTGAATGAGCAAGACAGCATATCTAAGTGCATTTGAACAGGGTGTGGTTGTAGGTGCCAGGCACACCGGTTTGGGTTTGTCAAGAACTGCAACTCTGCTGGGTTTTTCACGCTCAACATTTTCCTGTGTGTATCAAGAATGGTCCACCACCCAAAGGACATCCTTTGGAAAACATTGGAGTCAACATGGGCCAGCATCCATGTGGAATGCTTTCCATGCCCTGACGAATTGAGGCTGTTGTGAGGGCAAAAGGGAGTGCAACTCAATATTAGGACGGTGTTCCCAATGTTTTGCCCACTCAGTGTATAATGAACACTCAGACAGAATGAAGGAATAGATGGTGACTACATCATGATAAAGGCTTGGTTAATAACCTCTCAGCTCCTACGTCTTCCAGTCTTGTCAGGTTATTTTCTCCTCATCCACTATGTCTGCACCATCCATCCATCCCCTCCACTCTCCATCCATCCATCCATCCATCCATCCATCCATCCATCCATCCATCCATCCATCCATCCATACGACTAATATCAGAGCCATACTGTCAGAATGAACAGCTGGTGGAAACAAACAGGACATGGAAGGAAATGGATGTGGGGTAGGATTGATATCAGCCACTAATATCAGTCATTGGCCAGAATATTGCTCACATAATCTTTGACCCTTGACCTAACAGAGCTCTCTCCTCTCTTGTACTCATGACCCCTGAAGCCCATTTCCTCTATTGCCTCCCTCCAAGTCAGAGACCTGGCGCAGGGTGCCTGGGCTGAGTGGGCTGCTGCAGACTGCAGTAGATTCTGCTAATGAATTCAACCAGAGAGCCTGGACTGTTAACATCACAGTTGCTGTACAACGTACTACTCCATCCCCATCCAGTGCCTGTCAGGAGGAAAGACTCAAATGATTTAATAGCTGTTGCCCTGGAGCAACTGTATACTGATGATGAAAGGGGTCAATACTAAGGACCGGTAGGAACGACAGGACCGATAGGACTGATAGCTAAGGAACAATATTTGCTGAAAATAAATGTTTCATAATTCATTTAAATGTATACTAGTCTGGTTGGAGTAGAATACCTGAGGCTTTTCTAAGATTGTGGGTGGCAGGATAATTATTCTCTGCTCTGTCATAGTAGCCTATACGAGCCCTGAGATGATTGACAGCATATGATATGGCTACTATAATGATACTACCCTGACATAGCCAGTATTTCCCCCTTCACTACCCTGACATAGCCAGTATTTCCCCCTTCACTACCCTGACATAGCCAGTATTTCCCCCTTCACTACCCTGACATAGCCAGTATTTCCCCCTTCACTACCCTGACATAGCCAGTATTTCCCCCTTCACTACCCTGACATAGCCAGTATTTCCCCCTTCACTACCCTGACATAGCCAGTATTTCCCCCTTCACTACCCTGACATAGCCAGTATTTCCCCCTTCACTACCCTGACATAGCCAGTATTTCCCCCTTCACTACCCTGACATAGCCAGTATTTCCCCTTTCACTACCCTGACATAGCCAGTATTTCCCCCTTCACTACCCTGACATAGCCAGTATTTCCCCCTTCACTACCCTGACATAGCCAGTATTTCCCCCTTCACTACCCTGACATAGCCAGTATTTCCCCCTTCACTACCCTGACATAGCCAGTATTTCACCCCTTCACTACCCTGACATAGCCAGTATTTCCCCCTTCACTACCCTGACATAGCCAGTATTTCCCCCTTCACTACCCTGACATAGCCAGTATTTCCCCCTTCACTACCCTGACATAGCCAGTATTTCCCCTTTCACTACCCTGACATAGCCAGTATTTCCCCCTTCACTACCCTGACATAGCCAGTATTTCCCCCTTCACTACCCTGACATAGCCAGTATTTCCCCCTTCACTACCCTGACATAGCCAGTATTTCCCCCTTCACTACCCTGACATAGCCAGTATTTCCCCCTTCACTACCCTGACATAGCCAGTATTTCCCCCTTCACTACCCTGACATAGCCAGTATTTCCCCCTTCACTACCCTGACATAGCCAGTATTTCCCTCTTCACTACCCTGACATAGCCAGTATTTCCCCCTTCACTACCCTGACATAGCCAGTATTTCCCTCTTCACTACCCTGACATAGCCAGTATTTCCCTCTTCACTACCCTGACATAGCCAGTATTTCCCTCTTCACTACCCTGACATAGCCAGTATTTCCCCCTTCACTACCCTGACATAGCCAGTATTTCCCTCTTCACTACCCTGACATAGCCAGTATTTCCCCCTTCACTACCCTGACATAGCCAGTATTTCCCCCTTCACTACCCTGACATAGCCAGTATTTCCCCCTTCACTACCCTGACCACTAACCTTATAGGCACTAAGCTCAGTGTCTTATTCTGACTGGCCTCTTTAGATCACATCCAGTCACGGCTGAGTCTTATATGACTGCCTTTCTCAGAAGACAGGATTCAGGAAGAGAGAGACATGATTTCTCACCGCCCCAAACACACAGAGTATTGAAGGAGTGTGTTGAAAACATGCAGCATCCTTCCAGCTAGCTAGCCCAGCTCTGAACAGATGGTAGTGGGAGCCATACTGTACTGCAGTTGACTTGCAAATGCATTGCTGTTCCTTGTGTTCCAAACAAGACAGAGACAGATAGGCAGACAGAGAGGGATGCTGTGGTGGCATCTTTGCCTGTCTGTAACACACCACTGTTATAACATGGAGACTACAGCAACATGGAACTTTTGCTTTTTACTGTCTCTGAATGTGTGAGAGAAATCAAGTGTATTCGTAGCTATAAATAAGCTTATTTGCTCAAAACTATGACAGTGAATTAGTGTTTATTTGAAGTTAATAAGGCACTTATTGGCCAGAGTGTATTAAGTTAATAAGTAAATACATTCACAAGCAGCTTTTGATAATCATAGCACACGATAAGACCAGTGTATACAGTTTGTTTTTCAGTATTTTCTCTATAACTGTCATCTAATCTAAGCTTTCTCTGTAATATACACCGCTCAAAAAAATAAAGGGAACACTTAAACAACACAATGTAACTCCAAGTCAATCACACTTCTGTGAAATCAAACTGTCCACTTAGGAAGCAACACTGATTGACAATAAATGTCACATGCTGTTGTGCAAATGGAATAGACAACAGGTGGAAATTATAGGCAATTAGCAAGACACCCCCAATAAAGGAGTGGTTCTGCAGGTGGGGACCACAGACCACTTCTCAGTTCCTATGCTTCCTGGCTGATGTTTTGGTCTCTTTTGAATGCTGGCGGTGCTTTCACTCTAGTGGTAGCATGAGACGGAGTCTACAACCCACACAAGTGGCTCAGGTAGTGCAGCTCATCCAGGATGGCACATCAATGCGAGCTGTGGCAAGAAGGTTTGCTGTGTCTGTCAGCGTAGTGTCCAGAGCATGGAGGCGCTACCAGGAGACAGGCCAGTACATCAGGAGACGTGGAGGAGGCCGTAGGAGGGCAACAACCCAGCAGCAGGACCGCTACCTCCGCCTTTGTGCAAGGAGGAGCAGGAGGAGCACTGCCAGAGCCCTGCAAAATGACCTCCAGCAGGCCACAAATGTGCATGTGTCTGCTCAAACGGTCAGAAACAGACTCCATGAGGGTGGTATGAGGGCCCGACGTCCACAGGTGGGGGTTGTGCTTATAGCCCAACACCGTGCAGGACGTTTGGCATTTGCCAGAGAAATCCAAGATTGTCAAATTCGCCACTGGCGCCCTGTGCTCTTCACAGATGAAGCAGGTTCACACTGAGCACATGTGACAGACGTGACAGAGTCTGGAGACGCCGTGGAGAACGTTCTGCTGCCTGCAACATCCTTCAGCATGACCAGTTTGGCGGTGGGTCAGTCATGGTGTGGGGTGGCATTTCTTTGGGAGGCCGCACAGCCCTCCATGTGCTCGCCAGAGGTAGCCTGACTGCCATTAGGTACCGAGATGAGATCCTCAGACCCCTTGTGAGACCATATGCTGGTGCGGTTGGCCCTGGGTTCCTCCTAATGCAAGACAATGCTAGACCTCATGTGGCTGGAGTGTGTCAGCAGTTCCTGCAAGAGGAACGCATTGATGCTATGGACTGGCCCGCCCGTTCCCCAGACCTGAATCCAATTGAGCATCTGGGACATCATGTCTCGCTCAATCCACCAACGCCACGTTGCACCACAGACTGTCCAGGAGTTGGCGGATGCTTTAGTCCAGGTCTGGGAGGAGATCCCTCAGGAGACCATCCACCACCTCATCAGGAGCATGCCCAGACGTTGTAGGGAGGTCATACAGGCACGTGGAGGCCACACACACTACTGAGCCTCATTTTGACTTGTTTTAAGGACATTACATCAAAGTTGGATCAGCCTGTAGTGTGGTTTTCCACTTTAATTTTGAGTGTGACTCCAAATCCAGACCTCCATGGGTTGATAAATTGGATTTCCATTGATTATTTTTGTGTGATTTTGTTGTCAGCACATTCAACTATGTAAAGAAAAAAGTATTTAATAAGATTATTTCATTCATTCAGATCTAGGATGTGTTATGTTAGTGTTCCCTTTATTTTTTGAGCAGTATATAATAGGATTACAGTAGAAGATTCTTGGAGAAAATGTGTCTGCAGTGCTATTGAGGTTGTATGCATTTTTAAAAGGGCTTAGCCTCTCTCTCTCTTTCTCTCTCTCCCACTAACATGCAAACTTAGACTGTAGATGTACAATGTCACTACTCTGCGGGAGTAGAGGGAGCGTTTAGACCTTGTAATGTGGGCTAACATACACACATCGAGTCCAGCCACAGCAGCACACATGGCGACAGCTGTAATGTGGGAACTGTGTTTCGGTTAACCCTGGAGCAGAGCTGACTTCCTGCTGAACCCAACCCAACCCAAGTATATTTACCAAATGTACATGGGCAATAGCCCAAAATAAATAGCCTCTGTATCAGGCTTAACCTGCCCTATCTGGACAGACACTGCTCTAGACTAGAGCATAGGACAACAGGTAAGAGGTGTGGTACTCTGCTGGCGCTACAGAGCTTTGAAGACATTTGGCTCTAATTAAGTTTCTCCTCAGAGAGTGAGAGAAAGAGTGAGAGAAAGAGTGAGAGAGCGGAGATAAAAGGCTCCGGCAGCAGCAGGAGTGCAGCACAGTAATCTATTGTGTTCCTCTACTGTTCGTATTGCTGCAGCTTGTTCCCTCACATGGAAAATATCTGCTCCTGGGCATACAGATGGAAAGGAATATCATTCAAGAAGCCATGACTTCACCTCAATCTGCCAGATTGGATATATGACCAAGTGATTGGGGGATATCCCATCATGCTCCCCTGTCCTCTTACATGTCTTAGTTTGAGGCTCCCTCAGAGCTACTGGAGACATTTTATGAAAACTCAAAACGTACTGTCTCTGAAAGTAATAGTACTTCATTGGATGGATGTATATATCACGTTTCTAACAGCTGCTGTACTTAAAGCCTTTAGTAGGAGAAACTCAACTCGACCACCACCAATGTGTTGCACCCACCTGAGTGATGCATGGTGACCATGCTTGTGACAGAATGCTCATCACACATCAGCTGGAGAGGTGAGGAGTGATATAGGCCAATTAGGAATGAGGTTGATATGAATGAATGGGGCCAGATTGGGAATTTAGCCTTGACACCAGGGTTAACACCCCTACTCTTACAATAAGTGCAATGGGATTTTTAATGACCACAGTGAGTCAGGACACCCTTTTAACATCCCATACGAAAGACAGCAACCTATACAGGGCACTGTCCCCTTCACTGCAATCTCCTTAAATCGGAGCGAAGAGTGCCCCCTACTGGCCCTCCAACACCACTTCCAGCAGCATCTGGTCTCTCATCCAGGGACCAACCCTGCTTAACGTCAGAGGCAAGCCAGCAGTGGTATGCAGGGTGGTATGCTGCTGGCTGTGCTTGATTTGCATATTATCAGCCTTGAGCACTTAGCTATGCCAGTGTGTGCTATTCTATTAAGTGTAACATTCAGTAAACTCTCGACTTTACATGCTATTACAGTAGGTGGTTGATAGGCTATATGGTATGAATATACTCGTTCAGCTTTTAGAATGAAAAGAGTATAGCCAGACGGTCTGTCTCACCTCATCCCGCTTGACTTGCTCATGTCTCATGTCTCATATTGGAGAGCTTAGATTATTAGAGCATGATGGCTGGCTAGTGTGGATCCCTTCAGTAGCCTGGTTCCATCTTTTGGTGAATAAAGCATCTCAAGAGCTAATGTGTGTCTCTCTCTCTCCTTCCCCCCCCCTCTCTCTCTCTCTCTCTCTCTCTCTCTCCTCTCTCTCTCTCTCTCTCACTCCTTCCCTTTCTCTCTCTCTCTCCCCCCCTCTCTCGCTCTCTCTCTCTCCTTCCCCTCTCTCTCTCCTTCCCCTCTCTCTCTCTCCTTCCCCTCTCTCTCTCTCCTTCCCCTATCGCTCTCTCCTTCCTTTTCTCTCTCTCTCCTTCCCCTCTCTCTCTCCTTCCCTTTCTCTCTCTCTCTCCTTCACCTCTCTCTCTCTCCCCACTCTCTCTCTCTCCCCCTCTCTCTCTCTCCTTCCCCTCTCTCGCTCTCCTTCCTTTTCTCTCTCTCTCCTCCCTCTCTCTCTCCTTCCCCTCTCTCTCTCTCCTTCCCTTTCTCTCTCTCTCTCCTTCCCTTTCTCTCTCTCGCTCTCTCCTTCCCCTCTCTCTCTCTCCACTCTCTCTCTCTTCTTCCCTTACTCTCTCTCTCTCTCTCTCTCTCCTCACTCTTTCTCTCCTTCCCCTCTCTCTCTCCTTCCCTTTCTCTCTCTCTCCCTCTCTCCTTCACCTCTCTCTCTCTCTCTCTCTCTCTCTCTCTCTCTCTTTCCCCTCTCTCTCTCTAACCCATTCTCTCTCTCTCCTTCCCCCCTCTCTCTCTCTCTCTCTCGCCCTCCTTCCCCCCTCTCTCTCCTTCCCATTCTCTCTCTGTCCTTTCCCTCTCTTTCTCTCCTTCCCCACTCTCTCCCTCTCCTTCCCCTCCCCTCTTTTTCCCTCCCTCTCTTTTCTCTCCTCTCTTTCTCCCTCCCTCTCTTTCCTCTCCTCTATTTCTCCCTCCCTCTCCTTCCTCTCCTCTCTCTCTCTCTCTCTCTCCTCTCTCTCTCTCTCTCCCTCTCTCTCTCTCCCTCTCCTTCCCGTCCCCTCTTTCTCTCTCCCTCTCTTTCCTCTCCTCTCTTTCTCCCTCCCTCTCCTTCCTCTCCTCTCTCTCTCTATCTCCTCCTCTCTTTCTCTCCCTCTCTCTTTCCCTCCCTCTCCTTCCCTTCCTCTGGCAGATGTGTAAGGTTCTGAATAGGACCAGTATGAGTTGCGTTGCCCCATCCCTGGTAGCAGAGTACCATCCAGGCCTGGACACGGTCAAACATGCTGATGAGTTTGGCTTTATCTTCAACAACGTCCAGACTCTGCTAGTCTATAACAACACCAACTTCCTCTACTACCCCAACCCATACTTTGAACCTCTCAGCACCAATGGGGTCCTGGAGCAGAAGCCTGGCTCGCCCATCATTCTCAAGGTATGGGAGCTTACTGAGATTGTAATTAATAAATCAAATGGATAAAGCTCTGTAAAGAACAGCACTTAGCAACACGACCTAGACCTAGCTTGTAGAAACCAAGAGAGGGTTTAGGTTATTTGAATGTGCAACCTTAAAGCAGAGTTACAACAATGTCCATTCTATAACTGTATCTTCATTACTGCACCATAACAACCAATTCTTATTTTTGGGTGGCTTCATATTACCTTAGTTGAGCATTGCTATGACAATTTTCCACAGATCAAAGTTTCCCCCTCCTTATCCCCCTCCTCTCCCCCCACAGGGCAAAAACCTGGTGCCCCCGGCCTCAGGGGGGGTGAAGCTCAACTACACTGTATTGATCGGGGAGACCCCCTGCTCAGTCACTGTGTCTGAGACCCAGCTGCTGTGTGAGCCCCCCAACCTCACGGGCCAGTACAAAGTCATGGTACCTCAATCAGTCTGTCCAAGTACACACACAACAACACAGAAACACACACTGAAACAGACACTGACACACACACACACACACACACACAGACGCACACCATCTCCTCCTGTCTCTCTTTTCTGTCTGTGTGTCAGAGTGTCTGTGATTTATTTTCCATAACGTTTGACCTGTAAACTCCATTATTTTTGCACTCGTGGTTGTTCATTCAGCTGAGAGAAACAGGTCAAAGACACGGCAGTGTAACTGGGCTCTAGCTGTCAAAAGGTTCTGCAAGAATCCACTGCAATTATTTCTACCAGTCTTCTCACTTATTGAGTTCAAGCCCCCAGAACTTCACTCTTCACTGTCCTCCATGTCGGGGTGTCTGGGTGTCTGGGTGTCTGTGTGCTGTATGGGTTTATTTAACTGAATCTAACTGTGTGTTTGTTGTGTGTGGGTGTTTGAATGCGTGTATGTTTAATATACTTTGTGTGTGTGTGTATGTTTATGTTTAATATACTGTGTGTGTGTATGTGTGTGTGTGTGTGTGTGTGTGTGTGTGTGTGTGTGTGTGTGTGTGTGTGTGTGTGTGTGTGTGTGTGTGTGTATATCAGGTCCAGGTGGGGCGGTCTCCACGTGTCTCCAGGGGCGGTCCACATCCTGTCAGACAGCCTGCTCACCCTTCCTGCCATCGTCTCCATCGCCGCCGGAGGAGGCCCTTCTCCTTATCATCGTCATCCTCGTCCTCATCGCATACAAACGCAAGTCGCGGGAGAATGACCTCACCTTGAAGCGCCTGCAGATGCAGATGGACAACCTGGAGTCCCGGGTCGCCCTGGAGTGCAAGGAAGGTGAGTAACACTTTATTTAGATAACAAATGAACCACAGACTATTAGTTGCAACTCTCACTAACTAACCCTGGTGTAGACTGTGTAGTGCTAGGGTAAAAACCCAAACCTGGCAGGGAGGGGGGGGGGGGGGGGGGGGGGGGGTAACCCTGGTCTAGACTGTGTAGTGCTAGGGCAAAAACCCAAACCTGGCAGGGGGGGGGGGGGTTAACCCTGGTCTAGACTGTGTAGTGCTAGGGTAAAAACCCAAACCTGGCAGGGAGGGGGGGGGGGGGGGGGGGGGTGGGGGGGGGGGTAACCCTGGTCTAGACTGTGTAGTGCTAGGGCAAAAACCCAAACCTGGCAGGGAGGGGGGGGGGGGGGGGGGGGGGGGTAACCCTGGTCTAGACTGTGTAGTGCTAGGGCAAAAACCCAAACCTGGCAGGGGGGGGGGGGTAACCCTGGTCTAGACTGTGTAGTGTTAGGGTAAAAACCCAAACCTGGCAGGGAGGGGGGGGGGGGGGGGGGGGGTAACCCTGGTCTAGACTGTGTAGTGCTAGGGCAAAAACCCAAACCTGGCAGGGGGGGGGGGGTAACCCTGGTCTAGACTGTGTAGTGCTAGGGCAAAAACCCAAACCTGGCAGGGGGGGGGGGTAACCCTGGTCTAGACTGTGTAGTGCTAGGGCAAAAACCCAAACCTGGCAGGGGGGGTAACCCTGGTCTAGACTGTGTAGTGTTAGGGTAAAAACCCAAACCTGGCAGGGAGGGGGGGGGTAACCCTGGTCTAGACTGTGTAGTGCTAGGGTAAAAACCCAAACCTGGCAGGGAGGGGGGGGGGGGGGGGGGTAACCCTGGTCTAGACTGTGTAGTGTTAGGGCAAAAACCCAAACCTGGCAGGGGGGGGGGGGTAACCCTGGTCTAGACTGTGTAGTGTTAGGGCAAAAACCCAAACCTGGCAGCGAGGGGGGGGGGGGGGTAACCCTGGTCTAGACTGTGTAGTGCTAGGGCAAAAACCCAAACCTGGCAGGGGGGGGGGGGGGTAACCCTGGCATAGACTACGGTAGGTCGTTCAGCCCAGAGTCGCTAGTCATGTACACTAGCCTGTATCCTTATCCTCCCTCCATCAGCAACAAAGTTACGTCATTACAGGTACAGAAACTGAAATCAGTCTCTCAAAATGTCTGTGAGAGGTAAGCAATTATGTTTGGTCCTCTTCTGCTCTACATAGCTATTTTGAGACACTTTGATTCCAGTTTCCTTGTAGGGCTTAAGACTGAGCTAGCTAGCTGGGCTCCACTAAGACATGTTATACTCACATGAAAGACACACATTGATGCTTCTGTGTAACATGTAAATAACTGGTGGTATGTGTTGTAGAATGTAATACAAGTTATTGTGAATCTGGGTCAGTGAGTCACGTTTTGTCTGACAGACACCGTCTCTGCTAGTTTAGTTTAACCTGTTTTTGACGCTGATCGTGGCACACTAAATGCACATGATGCTTGTCTATCGCTCACACACACTGACTCACACACACACACACTGACTCACACACACACACACACACACACACACACACACACACACACACACACACACACACACACACACACACACACACACACACACACACACACACACACACACACACACACACACACACACACACACCCCTGGTGGGCCACAGTACAGACAGGGCACGCTTCTGTTCACTACACCAGCTGACCTCTGAACCTTGGGCCCAGAGGAAGGACAGGCAAGTTACTGTATGTATCCCCTCCAGCTAGCCTGAAGACAGCTTTACCACTCAGAATTACAGCACAGAGAATAACTCTAACATACAGAATTACAGCATATAGAATAACTCTAACATACAGAATTACAGCACATAGAATAACTCCAACATACAGAATTACAGCATATAGAATAACTCAACATACAGAATTACAGCATATAGAATAACTCCAACATACAGAATTACAGCATATAGAATAACTCTAACATACAGAATTACAGCACATAGAATAACTCTAACATACAGAATTACAGCACATAGAATAACTCCAACATACAGAATTACAGCATATAGAATAACTCCAACATACAGAATTACAGCACATAGAATAACTCCAACATACAGAATTACAGCATATAGAATAACTCCAACATACAGAATTACAGCATATAGAATAACTCCAACATACAGAATTACAGCATATAGAATAACTCTAACATACAGAATTACAGCATATAGAATAACTCTAACATATAACTCACATACAGAATTACAGCATATAGAATAACTCCAACATACAGAATTACAGCATATAGAATAACTCCAACATACAGAATTACAGCATATAGAATAACTCCAACATACAGAATTACAGCATATAGAATAACTCCAACATACAGAATTACAGCATATAGAATAACTCCAACATACAGAATTACAGCATATAGAATAACTCCAACATACAGAATTACAGCATATAGAATAACTCCAACATACAGAATTACAGCACATAGAATAACTCCAACATACAGAATTACAGCATATAGAATAACTCTAACATATACAGTAACTCCAACATACAGAATTACAGCATATAGAATAACTCCAACATACAGAATTACAGCATATAGAATAACTCTAACATATACAGTAACTCCAACATACAGAATTACAGCACATAGAATAACTCCAACATACAGAATTACAGCATATAGAATAACTCTAACATATACAGTAACTCCAACATACAGAATTACAGCACATAGAATAACTCCAACATACAGAATTACAGCATATAGAATAACTCCAACATACAGAATTACAAAGACAGGACATATAGAAGACATAGTATACTAAAAAGGTATATCCTCTAAATGTCATTGTTTTGTTTCTCTGGGTTGTGTCAGGGCTGTGGCAGAGTACAGAGGTTCATAGTGAGGTCTGCTCTATGTCTGTTGTAGGGCCCAGCTGGGGGATGTGAGCAGAGCTGAGCAGCACACAGCTGCATGGGGCTTATACAGCTAAAGCCCTGGACACGGACGGACAGACAGACAGACAGACAGACAGACAGACAGACAGACAGACAGACAGACAGACAGACAGACAGACAGACAGACAGACAGACAGACAGACAGACAGACACTCTAAGCAGACACACACACACAGGCGAGGAGACACACCGAAGGGTCATGTTTTAAACAGCATCTGTGTTCAGGAAGAGTGTAGTGCCCCGAGGGTGGATTTCGAGGGGCAGCTAGGTACCTGGGTTCCCCTCCAGGGGTGTATGTCTGAGCCCTGGGACCTGGGCTTGGCTAGCAGGGGTGCTGGGGGGCAGGCTGTAGGCAGGGGGGAGATATGACTGTGATTGGCTGTAGAGAGGGTAAGGGGACACCCGCAGAGCAGAGCAGAGCAAGGCCTAGCAGGACTCAGTCAGGAAGAGACCAATTAACCAGCTCTCACCTGCAGCCCCTAACAGCAGGGAACACACAGGAGCTCAGATACTCTACAGTACAGCCAATTTACTGGCCACCAGGGTGTGTGTGTGTGTGTGTGTGTGTGTGTGTGTGTGTGTGTGTGTGTGTGTGTGTGTGTGTGTGTGTGTGTGTGTGTGTGTGTGTGTGTGTGTGTGGGTGGGGGGGGGGGGGGTGGGGGGGGGGGGGGGGGGGGAGGGAGGGAGGGAGGGAGGGAGGGAGGGTCAACATAGCTAGTGGGCGTACATACTAATGCATGGAGATCCATGGTTTCAAATAAACCAGCCGGTCTGAAATCAGTTGATCCATACTAACAGTCCTGTTCATTTCTCCTCTCTTTACCCACCTCCTCCAGCTTTTGCTGAGCTGCAGACGGACATCAACGAGCTGACCAGTGATCTGGACAGAGCTGGTATCCCCCATCTGGACTACCGGACTTATGCCATGAGAGTCCTTTTCCCTGGCATCGAGGACCACCCTGTTCTCAGAGAACTGGAGGTACGGAGAGAGAGAGATGGAGAGAAAAAGTAGACAAAGAAAAGTATGAAGGGGGGATGGGAGAGGGAAAGAGAAATGAGGAAAGGAGAGACAGAGGAAGGAAAGGGAGAGTGAGAGAGAGCTTCCACACCACCCCTGTGGCATGCCCTCCATAAGCACCACAGTGCCAGGGGGAGACTGACACCAGTATGTCGATCTGCCTCTCTGCCCTCTGGCCTCTCTCTCACACACACACACACACACACACACACACACACACACACACACACACACACACACACACACACACACACACACACACACACACACACACACACACACACACACACACACGCAGGTCCCAGTCCAGTTTCCCGACGTGCGTTTATTTCACCCACCAGCGCATCCTTCATCAGGAGTAATGAAGTGGGTAATGTCCTGTTCACTGGCAGCCCTGGGACCTCCTCTACTTGGGACAGACTGACTGGAACACACTCCACGGAGTCTCTTTAATACTCTGCTATTCTTTATAGGGGAGTACAGGGTGGGTGTGAGTTGCTGGATGAGTTGACTTATTAGGGTACATAGGATGGGTTGTAAGCTTAGATCTCTAACAGGACAAAGTATGCAGGCTTATTAGGGTACATAGGATGGGTTGTAAGCTTAGATCTCTAACAGGACAAAGTATGCAGGCTTATTAGGGTACATAGGATGGGTTGTAAGCTGAGATCTCTAACAGGACAAAGTATGCAGGCTTATTAGGGTACATAGGATGGGTTGTAAGCTGAGATCTCTAACAGGACAAAGTATGCAGGCTTATTAGGGTACATAGGATGGGTTGTAAGCTGAGATCTCTAACAGGACAAAGTATGCAGGCTTATTAGGGTCAGCCTGTTGACTGTATGAGGGTGACATGGTGTGATAGTGAGGAGTTGTTCAGGGAGGAATAAACGTCCAATAGGAACAGCAGAAAGTACTAGCGCCTCACCATGCCCCTTTATGAAAAGCAGCAGAGCAGTTCTGTCACGCATGGAACAATCTGGGTGGGTATGAAGGTGTTTAAAGTACAACTCTTAACACAGAAACCATGTGTTGTCATGTGGCATGTTAACCCTTTGGTTCCTGTCCTGCATGTCCTAGGTGTCGGGTAACGGTCAGCAGAGCACAGAGAAGGCTCTGAAACTTTTCGCTCAGCTCATCAACAACAAGGTGTTCCTGCTAACCTTCATCAGGACTCTGGAGCTCCAGCGCTCCTTCTCCATGCGTGACCGCGGCAACGTGGCTTCTCTCATCATGACGGCGCTGCAGGGCAAACTGGAGTACGCCACCGACGTGCTCAAACACCTGCTCTCTGACCTCATCGACAAGAACCTGGAGAGCAAGAACCACCCCAAGCTGCTGCTGCGCAGGTAAGAGACATACAGATTCATACACATTTATACATGTACACACACATACATAAACATTTACACTTTCACACACAAAGATGCATTATGCATGTATGCACACACATACAGTATGAGCACATCTGCTGTGGGCAGAATGGAAGGGGAAGCAGAGATAGTGGAGCTGGGAAACAGTGGGAGGATGTTGTTATAAGATAGATGGAGTGTGGATCAGAGAGGTGCGTTCTACCACTTGTATTGATTCCATTCATCAAAATTCGTAATATGTCGTATGTCATATGTAATATGTACTTCATTTACAATGGCAAGATATGAATTTTTAGCAACAATTACTTGTCTAGTATCCTTTCAATTATCAGCCAAGATAGAGAGTTGTAGTCTCATCTCTCTCTCTCTCTCTCTCTCTCTTTCTCTCTCTCTTTCTCTTCACTTTAAGGGCTTTATTGGCATGGGAAACATATGTGAAGTAGATAATAAACAAAAGTGAAATAAACAATAAAAATGAACAGTAAACAGTAAGCAGTAAATTCTTTGTGGGTCTGTTTAATCTGAGGGAAATATGTGTCTCTAATATGGTCATACATTGGGCAGGAGGTTAGGAAGTGCAGCTCAGTTTCCAACTCATTTTGTGGGCAGTGTGCACATAGCCTGTCTTCTCTCAATAGCAAGGCTATGGTCACTGAGTCAGTCACAGAGGTCTCCCCCCCACCCCAATCTCAATCAGTCTGAGAGTACACGACTGTACCACTGTCAGTCTCACTTATCCGCTGAGCTCTGGCTCCTCATCAAACATTCAGCAGCAGCTTCTACTTTACTTTTCTCTTTCTGTCTCCTGTCTCCTATCTAGATTGTTTTCGACAGGACTCAGGGCCATGTACTATATCTTTAAATATAGAGTCCTTTTACTCTTTTACTAGAGTAAAGGTTGCCATCTTTGTATCGTTTAATAGGCGTATGGATGGGTTAGCAGGGAATCAGCAGAACTGTCACAGTCCACCTTTACCCCATCTCCAGAGAGGAGAGGAGAGAGAGACAACAAACAGAGGAGAGGAGAGAGAGACAACAAACAGAGAGGAGAGAAGAGAGAGGCAACAAACAGAGGAGAGAAGAGAGAAACAACAAACAGAGGAGAGGAGAGAAGAGAGAGACAACAAACAGAGAGGAGAGAAGAGAGAGACAACAAGCAGAGGAGAGAAGAGAGAGACAACAAACAGAGAGGAGAGAAGAGAGAGACAACAAACAGAGAGGAGAGAAGAGAGAGACAACAAGCAGAGGAGAGAAGAGAGAGACAACAAACAGAGAGGAGAGAAGAGAGAGACAACAAACAGAGGAGAGAAGAGAGAGACGACAAACAGAGGAGAGAAGAGAGAGACAACAAACAGAGGAGAGGAGAGAGAGACAACAAACAGAGGAGAGGAGAGAGACAAACAGAGAGGAGAGAAGAGGGGCAACAAGCAGAGGAGAGAAGAGAGAGATGACAAACAGAGGAGAGAAGAGAGAGACAACAAACAGAGATGAGAGAAGAGAGAGACAACAAACAGAGAGGAGAGAAGAGAGAGACAACAAGCAGAGGAGAGAAGAGAGAGACGACAAACAGAGGAGAGAAGAGAGAGGCAACAAACAGAGAGGAGAGAAGAGAGAGACAACAAACAGAGGAGAGGAGAGAGAGACAAACAGAGAGAGGAGAGAAGAGGGGCAACAAGCAGAGGAGAGAAGAGAGAGATGACAAACAGAGAGAGGAGAGAAGAGAGGGGCAACAAGCAGAGGAGAGAAGAGAGACAACAAACAGAGAGAGGAGAGAAGAGAGAGGCAACAAGCAGAGGAGAGAAGAGAGAGATGACAAACAGAGAGGAGAGAAGAGAGAGGCAACAAGCAGAGGAGAGAAGAGAGAGAGACAAACAGAGAGAGGAGAGAAGAGAGAGGCAACAAGCAGAGGAGAGAAGAGAGAGACGACAAACAGAGAGAGGAGAGAAGTGAACAGATAGAGGAGAGAAGTGAACAGACAGAGATAGGAGAGAAGAGAGAGACGACAAACAGAGATAGGAGAGAAGAGAGAGACGACAAACAGAGAGAGGAGAGAAGAGAGAGGCAACAAGCAGAGGAGAGAAGAGAGAGACGACAAACAGAGAGAGGAGAGAAGTGAACAGATAGAGGAGAGAAGTGAACAGACAGAGATAGGAGAGAAGAGAGAGACGACAAACAGAGAGGAGAGAAGAGAGAGGCAACAAACAGAGAGAGGAAAGAAGTGAACAGACAGAGAGAGAAGAGAAGAGAGGCAAATGACCTGGATTATGCTGTTATGTTATTTAAAATGCCAGCCGCCAGCCCGACACACTCCTAGCTGCCCCGTAGTTTCCTTTATCTCCCGTCATTAGGAACACATTGGTTTAAGTCCTGCTGGTCTGGCCTTCAGGCCTGAATATTCCTTTAGTTTTTTTAACATTACCTTCCATTTCTTCAAAAGAATATAAAGGATTACCAATTTGACACACTGTTTATTTTCTCTTGACGTTTTTCTTGTGGCTCATTGTGGCAAAGGTACGGTTGGCTGACACACAGAGAGGAGCGAGCTGAGACATAAGCAAAGAAAAATCCTCATAGTGACTGAAATTGAACATATGTGTAACCCTCAGTAATGTGTTGTTGTCATTAATGTGGATGGTTGAGGAATAGGACAGCTCTGTTCTACTCTGATGGCAGCCCATCAATTAGCAGTTGATAACAGGATGGCTGAGCCTGTTATTATGTTTAGGCCTGAACCATCTCTACCTATTATTAATGAATTAGTCCGTCTCTGCCTTCTATCGCTTCCTATACTGATGTAGTCTGTGACTGTGTGCCAAAGATCACCCGTTCCCTGATATACATAGGGTGCAATTTAGGACACAACTGTAGAGATACATCTACACTTCCCTTCCCTGAAACCCATCAGGAGCCTCTACGCTACTTTACATTTCAGTCATACACTTCCCACGTGGAGACTATAGCAGCTACTATCTCTCCCACTGTGAGATGTACAGTACAGTCATTCATCCCATTCAGCCCACACAGATAGTGTGCACCCCAAATGGTACTCTATTTCCTACATAGTGCACTACTTTTAGCCAGAGCCCTAGCGAAGTGTAGATAAAATGTTTTATCTCTATATGTGTGTCCTAAATGGCACCCTATTTCCCATATAGTGTCTGACTTTTGACCAGGGCCCATAGGGGTCTGGTCAAGAGTTGTGCACTTTGTAGGGAATAGGGTGCCATTTGGGATTTATACTATATGTAGACCCGTGGCAGTGTACTGTACAGTATCTGAGGCAGCAGGAGGAGCAGTAGCTCTATAGTAGTGTATGACCATGTAGTATGAGTTATTACTGACCGCCACAGCACCGGACCTGGTTTACACGGTCAGACCTGGTTTACACGGTCAGACCTAGTTTACACGGTCAGACCTGGTTTACACGGTCAGACCTAGTTTACACGGTCAGACCTAGTTTACACGGTCAGACCTGGTTTACACGGTCAGACCTGGTTTACACGGTCAGACCTGGTTTACACGGTCAGAGAGCGCCACCACACATCTTTATTCATTGAACCTTTATTTAACTAGGCAAGTCAGTTAAGAACACATTCTTCTTTACAATGACGGCCTACCTGCGGGGACGGGGAACACATTGTTATTATCTAATGTTTTAATAACATATGAATATAGGACAAAACATATATCACGACAAGAGAGACAACACAACACTACATAAAGAGAGACCTAAAGACAACAACATAGCAAGGCAGCAACACATGACAACACAGCATGGTAGCAACACAACATAACAACAACATGGTAGCAACACAACATGGTAGCAACACAACATGGAAGCAACACAACATGGTACAGACATTATTGGGCACAGACAACAGCGCAACGGGCAAGAAGGTAGAGACAACAATACATCACACAAAGCAGCCACAACTGTCAGTAAGAGTTTCCATGATTGAGTCTTTGAATAAGAAGATTGAGATAAAACTGTCCAGTTTGAGTTTTTGTTGCAGCTCGTTCCAGTCGCTAGCTGCAGAGAACTGAAAAGAGGAGAGACCCAGGGATGTGTGTGCTTTGGGGACCTTTAACAGGATGTGACTGGCAGAACGGGTGTTGTATGTGGAAGATGAGGGCTGCAGTAGATATCTGAGATAGGGGGTAGTGAGGCCTAAGAGGGTTTTCTAAATAAGCATCAACCAGTGGGTCTTGCGACTGGTATACAGAGATGACAAGTTTACAGAGGAGTATAGAGTGGAGTGATGTGTCCTATAAGGAGCATTGGTGGCAAATCTGATGGCCGAATGGTAAAGAACATCTAGCCGCTCGAGAGCACCCTTACCTGCTGATCTATAAATTATGTCTCTGTAGTCTAGCATGGGTAGGATGGTCCTCTGAATCAGGGTTAGTTTGGAAGCTTAGGTGAAAGAGGAGCGATTACTATAGAGGAAACTAAGTCTAGATTTAACTTTAGCATGCAGCTTTTATATGTGCTGAGAGAAGGACAGTGTACTTTCTAGCCATACTCCCAAGTACTTGTATGAGGTGACTACCTCAAGCTCTCAACCCTCAGAGGTAGTAATCACACCTGTGGGGAGAGGGGCATTCTTCTTACCAAACCACATGACTTTGTTTTGGAGGTATTCATAACAAGGTTAAGGGTAGAGAAAGCTTGTTGGACACTAAGGAAGCTTTGTTGTAGAGCATTTAACACAACATCCGGGGAGGGGCCAGCTGAGTATAAGACTGTATCATCTGCATATAAATGGATGAGAGAGCTTCCTACTGCCTGAGCTATGTTGTTGATCTAAATTGAGAAGAGCGTGGGGCCTAGGATCGAGCCTTGGGGTACTCTCTTGGTGACAGGCAGTGGCTGAGACAGCAGATTTTCTGACTTTATACACTGCACTCTTTGAGAGAGGTAGTTAGCAAACCAGGCCAAAGACCCCTCAGAGACACCAATATTCATTAGCCGGCCCACAAGAATGGAATGGTCTACCGTATCAAAAGCTTTGACCAAGTCAATAAAAATAGCAGCACAACATTGCTTAGAATCAAGGGCAATAGTGACATCATTGAGGACCCTTAAGGTAGCATTGACACATCCATAACCTGAGCGGAAACCAGATTGCTTACCAGAGAGAATACTCTGGACATCAAGAAAGCCAGTCAGTTGACAAGTTTTTCCAACACTTTTGATAAACAGGGCAAAATATAAATAGGCCTATAACAGTTAGGATCAGCTTGATCTCACCCTTTAAATAAAGGACATACAGGAAGTTACCTAGGGCACTTAACCTCCGGCTTCCTGGACCTTCAGCTTCCTGGTCCTGTCTTATCTATATTGCATTGTGTATATTATGGGGAATGTCAACAGAATGGCACAGTGTACACACACACACACACGCACACACACACACACACACACACACACACACACACACACACACACACACACACACACACACACACACACACACACACACACACACACACACACACACACACGCTGTAGCAGAATGCATTTCTGTAGTACTCACAGTAGCATGTCCATAACATGGACCTGTAGATATATATGGTTGACCTCTGAAAGAATAACCCTTACAACAGGGACTTACAGATGGGAGATGTAAACATAGCTGTCCCGATGCTTATAGTGGCTTTCAGTCCTGAAATACTGTATATGTGAAATATATTTGAAGGTATATGTAAGCCAAATGTCTTCTTCTCTGCATGGCTCTGTCCATATAGTTTAGCAGTGTATACAGGGTATGTAATATTGAGGTACTTGACACTGGAAAACATAAACATACAGTACACATATGCATATTAGTGCTGGGAATTTCCAGGGACCTCACGATACGATAATATCACGATACTTAGGGCTGAGGGGGCTGGGGGCCAGGGGACGAGGAGGGTTAAGGGGGCTGGGGGCCCGGGAACAAGCAGGGCTGAGGCGGCTGGGGGCCCGGGGATGAGCAGTGCTGAAGGGGCTGGGGGCACGGAGGATGAGGAGGACTGAGGGGACTTCTCTTTCTGACAGGGCAGTTGTAGGATCTCATGGGGCTGCTCCATTACTGACTGGGACCTTCATTATTGAGGCCGTCTCAAGCAGAGAGCTCCATTGAGAAGAAGAACTGCCACGCTAGCTGCCACACGGCGGCGGTCAGCGCTCTCCTTTTGCCATCCACCAGCCCGTTTAAGGGATTCCTGGACAGCTCTGCAGGTCTCCTTTGAGCGCTGCACCCAGTCTTCCACCGCAGGAGCCTCAGTCTGGCTCTGAAGCCAGGGCACCAGGACCGGCTGGTAACCCAACACGCACTGAAAGGGCGACAGGTTAGTAGAGGAGTGGCGGAGAGAGTTCTGAGCCATCTCGGCCCATGGCACGAATCTTGCCCACTCTCCCGGCCGGTCCTGGCAATAGGACCGCAGAAACCTGCCCACATCCTGATTAATTCTCTTCACCTGCCCATTACTCTCGGGGTGAAAACCTGAGGTCAAACTGACCAAAACCCCCAGTCGCTCCATAAACGCCCTCCACACCCGGGATGTAAACTGGGGACCCCGATCAGAGATGATGTCCTCAGGCACCCCGTAATGCCGGAAGACGTGAGTAAACAGGGCCTCCGCGGTCTGTAGGGCTGTAGGAAGACCGGGCAAAGGGAGTAGACGGCAGGACTTAGAGAACCAATCCACAACGACCAGGATCGTGGTGTTCCCCTGAGACGGAGGGAGATCGGTGAGGAAATCCACCGACAGGTGGGACCACGGCCGCTGTGGAACGGGGAGGGGCTGTAGCTTCCCTCTAGGCAGGTGTCTAGGAGCCTTACACTGGGCGCACACCGAACAGGAGGAGACATAGAACCTCACGTCTCTCGCCAATGTGGGCCACCAGTACTTCCCTCTAAGACCCCGCACCGTCCACTCAATCCCTGGGTGACCCGAGGAGGGTAGCGTGTGCGACCACCTGATCAATTGATCGCGGACACCGAGCGGGACGTACTTCCGACCCGCAGGACACTGAGGTGGAGTAGGTTCTGACTGTAACGCCCGCTCGATGTCCGCGTCCACCTCCCATACCACCGGTGCCACCAGACAGGAAGCCGGAAGTATGGGAGTGGGGTCGATGGACCGTTCCTCGGTATCGTAGAGACGAGACAGTGCGTCGGCCTTAGTGTTACGGGAACCTGGTATATACACGAGATAGTAAACTGGAATCTAGTGAAAAACATAGCCCACCTAGCTTGACGAGGGTTCAGTCTCCTTGCCGCCAGGATGTACTCCAGATCACGGTGGTCAGTCCAGATGAGAAAAGGGTGTTGCGCCCCCTCAAGCCAATGTCTCCACACCTTCAGGGCCCTTACCACAGCCAGCAACTCCCTGTTCCCCACATCATAGTTACGCTCCGCCTGACTAAGCTTCTTAGAAAAGAAAGCACAGGGGCGAAGCTTCGGGGGCACGCCCGAGCGCTGTGACAGCACGGCTCCAGCCCCAGCCTCGGACGCGTCCACCTCCACTATGAATGGCAAAGAGGGGTCCAGATACGCCAGCACAGGAGCATCGGTAAACAGAGTCTTCAGCTGACCAAAAGCTCTGTCCACCTCCGCCGACCACCGCAACTGCACCGGCCCCCCCTTCATCAGTGAGATAATGGGAGCCGCCACCTGCCCAAAGCCCCGGATAAACCTCCGGTAGTAATTGGCAAACTCTAAGAACCGCATTTCGGCCAATTACGCACGGCCGAAATGCGGTCACATTCCATCACCATCCCTGATGTGGAAATGCGATACCCCAGAAAAGAGACGACTTGTTTGGAGAACACACATTTCTCGGCCTTGAGGTACAGGTCATGCTCCAACAGTCGCCCAAGCACTTTACGCACTAGAGACAAATGCGCAGCGCGTGTGGCGGAGTAGATCAGAATGTCATCGATGTACACCACCACACCCTGACCGAGCAGGTCCCGGAGAATCTCGTCTACAAAGGATTGGAAGACGTCTGGAGCATTCTTCAACCCATACGGCATGACGAGGTACTCATAATGGCCAGATGTGGTACAAATGCGGTCTTCCACTCGTCCTCATCTCGGATACGTACCAAATTGTACTCGCTCCTGAGATCCAGTTTTGTGAAGAAGCGTGCCCCGTGAAATGACTCCACCGCCGTAGCGATGAGAGGTAGTGGGTAACTGAAACCCACTGTGAGGGAATTTAGACCTCTATAGTCAATGCACGGACGCAAACCTCCCTCCTCCTCCTTCACAAATGCAGCACGCATGCTCACGCCGTAACACAATTTAGTTTGTGTTTCTTGTTTGAAGTGCAATAGTGTAATAATCAGGTTCTCTTCTTTGTAAGTGTGTTATTCAATTTGTGTGATGTAGGATTTGTGCAATTTAGTTTTATTTGTGTGTTTTTTGTTAGCAATAGGGTAATAGTTTAATAATTTGATTATTTTTTATTTGTATTTATATACTACAATTTGTTTCTATTTGTCTTTGTTACTTTTTTATATTCATGAGTCTTATTTTGTATACATTTATATAGTTTTAAATGTTATGATTATTTATTTGTGTTGTTCCAAATGTCTGAATAAGAATGAGTTAAGTCATTTAGCGTCTGCTAAATGACTTAAATGTAAATGTTAGTGCGGAATGGGTCTTTTTTTGTCTTGGGTGGGGGGGCTGAAGGGGGGTTCGCCCAGGGAGCCATATAAGCTAGAACCTCCACTGCTTGTATGAAAGGCGTTTCTGGGTTAACAAGGTGCATTAGACATGCAGCACGCATGCTCACGCCGTAATTAACATTTAGTCTGCTCTCTGTGTCTCTCACAACTCTCTCTCTTTCAGCACACATCTGCTTTAAGACCAGCTTCACATCAAAAGGTTCATCATTTACTTACTGATGGTATTTCACTATTTTATCTATTCTTTGTAGATGTATAAATTATTATATGCACACTGTTCAAACAAGGGTTAGTTAACCTTATACTTGACCTGTAACGACAATTTATAATCCTATAATACCATGTATTGAGTTTAAGAATGGGCTACTGAATCCTTCTAGAAATGTCTCTCAGGGAAAGAAAGAGCAGGAGCAGAATCTCATTGAGGGAAACTGCATAATAACCCGGCATAATACCCTGAGGGCAGCTTGAGCTGGGTGGAAAAACAAACCATATTGTATATTATGGGAAAAGTTAACAGAATGGCACACACACACACACACAATCAGACATTGACTCCTGTCTTAGGTTATATTATGAGTATAATGAGGGCTGCCCGAGGCATGGCAGTTTATATGTTATTATATTTTCACAGCAGTTCAGACTAGAATCTATATTTCAGTCAGTAACCTCTACAACATCCTATTAGAACATATAGCCTGTATAGAACATACACTGAGTGTACAAAACATTAGGAACACCTGCTCTTTCCATGACATCGACTGACCAGATGAATCCAGGTGAAAGTTATGATCCCTTATTGATGTCACTTGTTATATTCACTTCAATCAGCGTAGATGAAGGGAAGGAGACAGGTTGAAGTTTAAGTCAAAACTGTAACTAGGCCACTCAGGAACATTCAATGTTGTCTTGGTAAGCAACTCCAGTCTATATTTGGCCGTGTATTTTAGGTTATTGTCCTGCTGAAAGGTTAATTTATCCCCCTGTGTCAGTTGGAAAGCAGCCTGAACCAGGTTTTCCTCTAGGATTTTGCCCGTACTTAGCTCTATTCCATTGCTTTTTATTTTAAAAACTCTGTAGTCCTTGCCGATGACAAGCATACCCATAATAACATGATGCAGCCACCACCATGCTTGAAAATATGAAGAGTGGTACTCAGTGATGTGTTGTTTGGATTTGTCCCAAACATATTCAGGACATAGTTAATTTCTTTGCAGTTTTACTTTAGTGTCTTATTGCAAACAGGATGCATATTTTTTAATACTTTTCCTTCTTTTCAATCTGTCATTTAGGTTAGTATTGTGGAGTAACTACAATGTTGTTGATCCATCCTCAGCTTTCTCCTATCACAGCCATTAAACTTTGTAACTGGTGAAATCTCTGAGCAGTTTCCTTCTTCTCCAGTAACTGAGTAAGGAAGGACACCTGTATCTTTGTAGTGACTGGGTGTATTGATATTCAATGTCTACTTTATAATTTTTACCCATCAACCAATAGGTACCCTTCTTTGCAAGGCATTGGAAAACCACCCTGGTCTTTTTTATTTTACATTTATTTAACTAGGCAAGTCAGTTAAGAACAAATTCTTATTTTCAATGACAGCCTAGGAACAGTGGGTTAACTGCCTTGTTCAGGGGCAGAATGACAGATTTTTACCTTGTCAGCTCAGGGATTCGATCTTGCAACCTTTCGGTTACTAGTCCAACGCTCTAACCACTAGGCTACCTGCCGTCTTTGTGGTTGAATTCGTGGTTGAAATTCACTGCTCAACTGAGGGACCTTACAGATAATTGTATGTGTTGGGTACAGAGATGAGGTAGTTATTCAAAAATCATGTTAAACACTATTATTGCACACAGTGAGTCCATGTAACTTATTTTGTGACTTGTTAAGCACATTTTTACTCCTGAACTTATTTAGGCTTGCCACAACTAAGAGGTTGGTTGAATACTTATTGACTCAAGACATTTCAGCTTTTCACTTTGTATTAATTTGTAAAAATGTCTAAAAACATAATTCCACTTTGGCATTATGGGGTATTGTGTGTAGGCCAGTGGCACAAAATATCGTTGTTATACATTTTAAATTCAGGCTGTAACAACAAAATGTGGAATAAGTCAAGGGAGTTTTTCCTAGCCACCGTGCTTCTACATCTGCATTGCTTGCTCTTTGGGGTTTTAGGCTGGATTTCTGTATAGGACTTTGTGACATCTGCTGATGTAAAAAGGGCATCATAAATACATTTGTTTGAGTGTGAATACATTTTGAAAGCACTGAATTGTGCTGGAAAAATGTATGTTTGTGCTTTTCTAATAACCAATTTCTGTGTTCATGCAAGTGACTGATTGAACATGCCTGGAAAGAATGCGTGGAAAGAATCCTCACTATCAGTATCTGCAATTTAGCAGTACGCCCAGACCCTTGTTTTGAGAACGAAAGATATCTCAGTTTCAATGTCTCAGCTTAGAGAGGAGAAGCCTCGTCAGGTATTGGTCTGTCACATGCATGACCCAGTATTGGTCGGTCACATGAATGAAGTCAACGTTAATGATGAATTAATTATGAATGATGAATAAGCTAAATCATGAAACATAACTTGTCTGTATATAAGAGATCTAACGGGACTGCCCTGATAGAGCTCCTGATCAAAGTGTACTTGGTGCATTGAGTTGGTTGGAACCTCTCCAGCACGCTGATAATAAACAATGATTCATTTAAGATTGACTTTGAGTGTCCAAGTGTAGAATTTCAATGACTGTATATTATGGGGAATGTCAACAGAATAGCACAGTGTACACACACACACACACACACACACACACACACACACACACACACACACCTGTCTTAGGTTATATTATTAGTATAATAGGGGGGTGGCTTTGTGCTCTCCTGGCTGCCAGAACACTTTATACGTTATTATATTTTCACAGCAGTTCAGTCTACATTCTAAATTCCAGTCATTAACATCATATTAGAACATATAGCCTGTATAGAACATGTATCTGATGTGACTGATGTGTATCTGGGCGACAGCGTAGCCTAGTGGTTAGAGCGTTGGACTAGTAACTGAAAGGATTGCAAGATCGAATCCCCGAGCTGACAAGGTACAAATCTGTCGTTCTGCCCCTGAACAAGGCAGTTAACCCACCCTTCCTAGGCCGTCATTGAAAATAAGAATTTGTTCTTAACTGACTTGCCTAGTTAAATAAAAATAAAATAAAACTAATCCAAATTAGAGATGGCAATGGTACATCAACAAGCCATGGTCATGGCTTTCTATATGAACTATATTCATACTTCCCATGTTGTTTTGAGGAAGTGTAGTCTGTCTACTCGTGAGAGTCTACAACCCAAACATTAGATGGTTTTTCCCTTAAAAGCTTTCTGAACATGGTATCTACGTTTTGACAATCTGTCGACTTTAGACTAAGTACGTTCCCATTTTAATTTGTTAATCTGCTTTTAAACCTTTTAGTCAGACAATTGTTTGGTTGTAAGTTTGTTTCATATACTCTCTTTCACGTTCTCTTTCTCTGTTTCTCTCTTTTTCTCTGTTTCTTTCTCTCTAATTCTCTCCATCTCTTTACCTAGCTTTAACCCTTTCTTTCTTTTTTTCTCTAGAGACATCCTTAATCCTTCTGTACTCGGATATGTTGCATTTATCTCTCACTCCGTCCTCGGTCCCACTCTCTTATAGCTTTCTGTTTTGTATCTCTCACTCCGTCCTCGGTCCCGCTCTCTTATAGCTTTCTGTTTTCTATCTCTCACTCCGTCCTCGGTCCCGCTCTCTTATAGCTTTCTGTTTTCTATCTCTCACTCCGTCCTCGGTCCCGCTCTCTTATAGCTTTCTGTTTTCTATCTCTCACTCCGTCCTCGGTCCCGCTCTCTTATAGCTTTCTGTTTTCTATCTCTCACTCCGTCCTCGGTCCCACTCTCTTATAGCTTTCTGTTTTCTATCTCTCACTCCGTCCTCGGTCCCGCTCTCTTATAGCTTTCTGTTTTCTATCTCTCACTCCGTCCTCGGTCCCACTCTCTTATAGCTTTCTGTTTTCTATCTCTCACTCCGTCCTCGGTCCCACTCTCTTATAGCTTTCTGTTTTCTATCTCTCACTCCGTCCTCGGTCCCACTCTCTTATAGCTTTCTGTCTCTCACTCCATTTATAAATGGAACGACAGAACAGTAGCAAGTTTTCTATCGCCTTGAGTCCTTTCACTCTTTTTTTGTCTTCAGCGTTTTTCTAATGACATTCCCGTCCATGCGGAGCGCTGCTAGAATAGAATGGCTTAATACGGAAAGAGAATGTTGTGTTTAGCACTATTCCATTCTGAAGACATTCCACAGCCTACTAATCGGTCCCCCTCAACCTATTTATCAGCATCAAGCCCCAGTCTTAATGCACTGTAAGATAATGAAAATCCTGATGTTCATTAATGGAACTCAATTAAAAGAGCGAGGGAAGGAAGGGGAGATGGGAGGATGGAGTGATGGGGAGGAGGAAGGAAACATAGTGAGGAGTCTCAGTGAACCATTGAAAGGAGCCCCAACATGGCCCCATACAAAGGTCTTTATTTGACTTTCCTTCTACAGGGACTTGCTAGGCTTATTAAAACCCTTAATAGGTTCTATTAACACACAATCCACTGTGAGTCAGAGGAGGGGTAATGAGGGGGAGGGGAGGATAGTTCTCTGTGGAGGAGAGAGGGGAGCAATTATGGAGGGTATGTGCACTTTGTCCAAAACACAATATTTGTATGTTTTTTCAGCTTCGGTCCGTATTGATTTTGAGGATGAAAACTTTAGTTGAGAGTAGTAGTAGAGATGAGAGATGCAGTAGGTGGATGCACGTGTGTGTGTGAGTTGGTGTGTGTATCAGGGGTTGGAATTGAAATGATTTTCCAATCGTTCTGTTCCCCTATTTGTTTCATTCTGTTCCAGTGCTCCAACCAGCATAATGAAGTTCTGAACCGGTTTGAACCCCAAAAAAGTACAGCTTCATATAGTTCCTTTTCCTACATTTTTTAAACTCTTGAAATCAACATCATTTTTTACATTGAGCTTATTAATTTACTCCACCAATAAGGATAGAACAGCTTGCTATAAAACGGGTAAGCTAGTTGTTTACATGTTTGATTGGTTAATAAGTGCAGGTGGGAGATGCGACTGAAATTGTATGGGTGGGAAGAGAGCGAGAGAGACGCGTGGACGTGAGGGGGCTTGGCATGAGGCACTGAACATCATGACGTGAGTTGGATTGCATTTAGGCTACTAGCATCATAACTTCACTGAATTACATAATTATAAACTAGACATTAGGGATATTTTTGGAACAAAAAATTACATTATTAACCAGTTCTCAAGATTTGAAAACAATGGTTTCATTTTGGAACACTAGAGATCACTTTCGTTCCTGGTTCTGGTTCTGTTTTTTCCCCCAAAATATGTTTGGTTCTGTTCCCTGAACCAGTTCCAACCCCAGGTGTTTATAGAAGAGGGCACAATCATACACTCCTTCGGCTGTCAGTAGTGCCTCTTCCTCTCATCCCGCAGCTGAAATGAGGTGAACAAAACTCCACCTTCCATCAACCTGGTGCATCTCACATCAAATAAGCTGTCAGAGAGAGAGAGCTGCAGCCCATCCTAGCAAATACCTCTCCTTATCCCTGTACACCACTGTTACACGTTACAGCCCCAGCCACCATTTCCCCGCCTGCAGCCCAAAGTAATCATAGTCATTTCCCGCCACATTAAGAGGGTCATTTTCACAACGCCGCACCAAGTAAATTGGCAACAGGCTTCTGTATGGCCCTGTAACTGAAGGGTGTGGGGTGGGATGTGGGGTGGGATGTGGGGTGGGCGCGTGCCAGTGACAGTCACGATATTGTAAAGCACAGTGGTTCTCTGAGTACTCAGAAACACACACACACACTCAAGGGTACTTTGATTGGGGACAATATGCTAGTAGCATGTCCAGGTGGGAGCTGAGGTAATCACATAGTCACGCCATCAGTTGGACAATAGTCAATGAACTGTTTGTGAGGAGAGGAGAAGCTTAGGTTGGTGATGTGGAGGAAGGAGGGAGTCCGAGGAGGAAGAGAGTGTGTACTTGTGCTTTCCCTGCACGGTTAGCCCAGCTCTCAGAAGATGAAGCATTGCAGTGTTGGTATTCAGGAATAGTACTGTTGGTCCTCTGGAGGGGGAGGGAGAGAGAGTAACCCTTTCATCTATTTTTTATGCTCGTTAACCACTACTGTCTGGCTGCTTTTTCTTCTCTTTCTCATTCCTCCTCTTTCTACTGTTTTTCTTCTTCTAATAAGTCCATCGTTTTCTGACTCTGCCCTGAAATGTTTTTGGAGCTATTTGGGAAAGGTCACATTAGCATAAAAAAATCCACATAATTTTCCCTCTTTCTTCAGAACGGAGTCCGTTGCAGAGAAGATGCTCACCAACTGGTTCGCTTTCCTTCTTCACAGATTCCTCAAAGTGAGTCTAATGCAACCTCCAGTTCACCAGTTTTAGTAAACCAGGGTTTTATAAGAGGCGGCAGTTGAAATACATTTTATATCCTTAATCAATATGTGTTTTCTCTCTGTCTCTCTCCCTCGCCTCTCTCTCTCCAGGAGTGTTCTGGTGAACCCCTGTTCATGCTGTACTGTGCCATCAAGCAGCAGATGGAGAAGGGGCCGATAGACGCCATCACCGGAGAGGCACGCTACTCCCTCAGTGAAGACAAGCTCATCAGACAGCAGATAGAGTACAAAACTCTGGTCAGTACCACTCAGGCAATCACACACACACACACACACACTGATATACAGACAGACAGACAGACAGACAGGCGGACACACACACAGATTCTACTGACTCTACATACACTATATCCCCCCCACACACACACACACACACACACACACACACACACACACACACACACACTGATATACAGACGGACGGACGGACGGACGGACACAAACAGATTCTACTGACTCTACATACACTATATCCCCCCCCCCCCCGGCTGGTTTATTTGAAACCATGGATCTCCATGCATTAGTATGTACGCCCACTAGCTATGTTGACCCTCCCTCCCTCCCTCCCTCCCTCCCCCCCCCCCCCCCCCCACACACACACACACACACACACACACACACACACACACACACACACACACACACAGACACACCCTGACCTCCTCTCCTCTCCTGTAGATCCTGAACTGTGTGAACCCGGACAATGAGAACAGTCCTGAGATCCCAGTGAAGGTGCTGAACTGTGACACCATCACCCAGGTCAAGGAGAAGATACTGGACGCCTGCTATAAGAACATGCCCTACTCACAGAGGCCCCGCGCTGTCGACATGGACCTGGGTAAGATAGACACACACACACACACAATACACACAAAGGGGATGACATACACACACACAAAGGTGCTGACATACACACAAACACACACACACACACACACACACAAAGGGGATGACATACACACACACCTTCCCTAGTCTGACAGACAGCCCCCCCCCCCCACACACACACACAGTCTGCCACCCACTCCACCCCAGAGCCAACACTGCCTCTTCCACCTCTCCTCCTCCTCCTCCTCCTCTTCTCATGTGCTCTCCCTTCACACCAATGAGAGAGAAACAATAACCTCAAGTAAGAAGTGCTAATCACCAGCAACAACCACAGGGGACAACCTCTCTCTCCATATCACTATCACCTAGGTAACACTAGGGTGTGTGGCAGTGGTCTCCGGACACAAAGTAATACATTCCAGTCAACAGAGTAGAAAAATCAATGATCACTACCTGGTGCCCAACACGGCCCACCATTTCCACATCAACAACCTTATTATCGTTTCATTATCAGACGAAAAGCCGTCAATGTGCCCATCTACTCCCCACCCTCCTTTTCCCCCTCTCCCTCTCCCTCTCCCTCTCCTTCTCCCTCCCCCTCTCCCTCTCCCTCCCCATCACCCTCCTCTTCCCCCTCTCCCTCACCCTCCTCTTCCCCCTCCCCCTCCCTCACCCTCTCCCTCTCCTTCTCCCTCCCCCTCTCCCTCCCCCTCTCCCTCACCCTCCTCTTCCCCCTCTCCCTCTCCCTCTCCCCCTCCCTCACCCTCTCCCTCTCCCTCACCCTCCTCTTCCCCCTCTCCCTCTCCCCCTCCCCCTCCCTCTCCCTCACCCTCCTCTTCCCCCTCTCCCTCTCCCCCTCCCCCTCCCTCACCCTCTCCCTCACCCTCCTCTTCCCCCTCTCCCTCTCCCCCTCCCCCTCCCTCACCCTCTCCCTCACCCTCCTCTTCCCCCTCTCCCTCTCCCCCTCCCCCTCCCTCTCCCTCACCCTCCTCTTCCCCCTCTCCCTCTCCCCCTCCCCCTCCCTCACCCTCTCCCTCACCCTCCTCTTCCCCCTCTCCCCCTCCCCCTCCCTCTCCCTCTCCCTCACCCTCCTCTTCCCCCTCTCCCTCTCCCTCCCCCTCTCCCTCTCCCTCCCCCTCTCCCTCTCCCTCTCCCTCTCCCTCCCCCTCTCCCTCTCCCCCGAGTCACTTTTCTGGAAAGGATTCTCTCTCTTAGTCCTTCTCCTCCGGCGTGCGTTTTTCCCACCATGCGACACAAGTATCACTGACACCAATTACGCCGGTGAGGCTGAGTGCCAGCTACACCGGTGAGGCTGAGTGTGTATACAAATTGAAATTGTTTGTGTGTAATGTTTAATTAAAATGGCCGTCAATCCGGGCGGGGCGCCGCCTCTCTGGTCTCCTAACCGAACGGAGGACACGGCGTGCTCTGTGTGTGTCTGCAGAACAGAACGGCACCACGAATGGCTATTGATACGGCTTCATTTGGATAATGTGTTTTCTCAAGAGTCCTTTGAAAGCTTGTGACGTCTGTGTGCCTCTCCTCAGTGACACCAAGGCAAATGAAGACGCAGTCAGAGAATAGCTTAATCGTTTTGGACTCATCTTGCTTGAAGAAGTAATGGCTATTAAAGCAGTCTTGGCAACACCCTTAGAGACAAACAGATAGAATTGTCAATCCCTTTAAACAGTAGAACAGTGTTGTTCAGTCACTGGAATTGGTTATGCTGTAGGTAACTCAGCTCACACCACATAAAAAAGGCATTACTGTAAGATGCAAAGGCTTCAATAGTGAATGGATAACACAGACTAGAGAATATGTGTGTATGTTCTTGTGCACGCTGTATGTGTGTTTGTGCACGTGCATAGGTGCGTTGGTGTGTGTGATTGTGTTTCTGGCAGTGTGACTGACGCAGCATCTCTTCTCTCTGGTCCCGTCAGAATGGCGTCAGGGGCGGATGGCCCGCGTGGTGCTGCAGGATGAGGACATCACCACCAAGATAGAGAACGACTGGAAGAGACTCAACACACTCATGCACTACCAGGTAAAGTGAACTGATCTATGTTACGTATATCTAGACTCGACACACTTATTGATCACCAGGTAGGGTTATCCCATCTACATCAAGTATATATTACAGTTTGTTATGGTACAGTATCTATGTATGTCTCTCTCTGGAGGTGATGGGATTCAGTTGCATTATGAACACCCATTCTATACAGTAGATTATGGAAATTCAATGTATAGAAGTTAAATGACCCAAGCCCACTCAAGTGTACTGTAGGGGAAATGTAATGTTCAGACTCCTGACTTTGAGATGTTGAATCCTCCTCCTACAGACTCTCATTAGAATTCACTAGTCTGGTTTGATCTGATCTGCATGACTCACATAGAGTAGAGGGCAATTATTCTGCAGGTGGTGGCCGGGGAGAGAGAGGACCACCCTCGAGAAATACAGCTCAGTATTTATTTATTTATTTATTCTCTCTCTCTCTCTCTCTACCACTCTCTCTCTACCTCTCTCTCTCTACTCCTGCTATCTATATTTCATCTGCCTCTGCTCAGGGACTAGGCTGTCCTTTACCTGTTACCATGGCAATTAGCCCTGCCTCAGCCTCCGCTGAACTTCTCTCCACATCTCAGAGGGTCCGACTTTACCTGCAGTTCCCCGCCACCTTAATGTCTAAAAGAGAGAGAGAAAGAGTGAGAGAGGGACAGAAAGGGAGAGCGAGAGAGATAGATGGGAGAAAGAGTGAGCGAGGGACAGAAAGAGAGACAGAGAGAGAGGGGCAAGTGAGAGAGAGGGGAGAAAGAGAGAGACGGAAGAAAGAGTGAGAGAGAGTGAGGGAGAAAGAGAAGTAGAGAGAGAGGGCAGTCTTCTCCAGAGCACATGAGTCTTTCAGCAGTACAGAGGGTCAGCAGGCTCCCATTACTCAGACAGGGAGACCATCTGCCCAGAGATCCCGACTGCAGCCTGTAGAACCTGCAGCCCTGGAGCCAGGCTGAGGTCAGTCTGTGTGTGTGTGTGTGTGTTTGTGTCTGTGTGTGACTGAGGACCGGGACTGGTCGGTCAGGGAGGATGGGACGGGGGGGCTGGGGCTGCAGCCTTACCAGAGGCCCTCTCTCTCTCTCATACCTGCTGCCCCAGAGGAGGAAAAGAGGTAGAATCATTTACAAGGTGTCAGGGTTATTAGATGTGACATAACGTAGTGTCCTTCATAGAGGACTTGGTCCCCTGCTGATTTACTGTCTGTACCCCCTCTGTCTCCTTCCCTAGTCCTCTCTATCTCACTCTTCTACTTTCTTTTCCTCTAACCTTCTACCTACTTCCTCCCTCCACATCCCTGTCACCCACAGATAGAGAGCGCTCTCTCTCTCTCTCTCTCTCTCTCTCTCTCTCTCTCTCTCTCTCTCTCTCTACCTCTCACCCTCTACCTCACCCTCTCAGCAGTCACAACCTCTCTCTCTCTCCCCCTGAGCTCCGGTGCTCTCCGAGTCAAACCGAGACTGTCTGAGTCTCTCTGAGTCTCTGGGGTAGCCTGTAATCATTGATGGAGGAAGTGCAATATGTTAACTTCCATCTGTCTGTTGTTGTTCTGTTGCTTTGTGTCACTGTTTCCTTCATTAGCCATGGGAGACGCTGCAGGGCACAACAACACACACACACACACACACACGCATAGAGACAAGAAAATACGGGGGAAGAGAGTAGATGGTGAGGTGAGGTGAGGAGAGGAGAGGTGAAGAGAGGAGAGGTGAGGAGAGGAGAGGAGAGGTGAGGAGAGGAGAGGTGAGGTGAAGAAAGGTAAAAAGAAGAGAGGAGAGGAGAGGAGAGGTGAGGAGAGAAGGGGATTAATGGAGCCTCTTTTGTTGTGTACTGTATGAGCTAGGTTGCGTGTGTGTGTGTGTGTGTGTGTGTGTGTGTGTGTGTGTGTGTGTGTGTGTGTGTGTGGCCACCTGGCACAAATAGAGAGCCCAACTCATTAATCCCCAGTGAGAGAATAGAGAGAGATGGAGAAGTGTGTCTGTGCGTGTGAAATATTTTGATATTCAGATTTACACTGCACCCCTGTGACTCTGCTAATTGTCACACATCGAAGAGGGACCAGACTGAGATGCATTAGAATTCATGGAACTCCTATCAACCAGGGACGCCCTGCTATTTATTTGCCCTATCACATGGGAGATGATCGTGTACATACCCTGGTTATGGAAATAACCCTCAGCTCCTGCAACTGAAATTAACAACAGAAAATACATTTCAAATGAGACTGTACAGTAGCATCTTTATTCAGTAGCTACCTTTGCTAGTTTGAGCTCATGGGAACTGAATGAATCTCTAGACACACACACACGAACACACACACACACATATTGTCGGCCAGAGCAGAGGAGAGGAGATAATAGGTTGATGAGATAGGAGCCTGGCTGATTGGTGATTTTAATCTCTCTGTTGATTAGTCTTCCTCCTTGTCAAAGCCCGGCTCTTACTCTCTATCTCCTACCCTTGAACCTCTTCCTCCCTCTCCTTCTCTCTTTTCATCAGTCCAGCTCTTCCTATCTCTCCCTCTGTATCCCCCTCTTCTTCTCTCTTTTCATCAGCCCAGCTCTTACTTTTAGCACTTTATCTCCCTGATTTGAGTCAGATTTACTTTCTACTTACCTTGGTTTTATCTCTCGCCTGCTGTGCCTACATGGGTGGCTTTGTCCAGGGGGACAGCTAGAAATGTGATGAAGGAAATGGCTCCATGAAAGGCCTTGTCCCTATCCTCCTGCAGTGTAGTTGGCTGAACTAGGCCAAGACATTACTAGAGCCCTGTCACTGTGCCTCCATTCTGACCTTGTGTTGTCCTGCTGGTGTTGTGTTGTGGGGGAACTGCCATGACTTCACCAGGGGCTCCAGTTTCACACTTCCCCGACAGAGAACCTGCACTGGGACGGTTGGGGATATTTTAGACAAACCCAGACAGACACAACAGATAGTTGGATATATGATCATTTCCTACCCGTTTTATATATCTTTCCATCAATCTGATTCTCTGTGGCGGCTCATCCCTTCTTATCATCTGAACAAACAACGCCCCACAGGCAGACTTTGAGTTTTAAAATATGTTCCAACAGAAAAGGAAATCTAGATCGACGTTTTGGCAGGCATAGTGAAGAGTGTGTTCCTCTCCTCTCCACAGATTCCTTTGAGCCAAGACAGTTGGTATTGGGTCTAATGACTGGCGTCTGGTATTGCAGCAGGTTGAGTGATATTTTCAATAGAAATGGACCCGGTGGGACTGGACCCTCAACACACAACATGTCACTTTCGAAGTATGCTCTGAGACACCATTTTGTTTGATAAAAACACAGTTTAGATCATTTGAGTTTCATGTAATATACTAATAACCATTTAATCTTAATAATCTTACGTCTATATTAAAGACCTATCAGTTAGGTAGTTTTGTGTGACTAAGCTACAGCCCGGTACAATCTGTGATAGATAGTCATCCTAAACTGGGCTTCCAGGGGATCAGGTGGCCTGGGAATCAGAGGATCAGGAGATGAGAGATAGAGGTGGGTGGGTGGGGGGGCTGTTTGATGGAGGTCTTATCACTGTGTAGTACTGGCCTCTTATCACACCTGCAGGCCACTCTAATGCTCACCTCACCTCCCTCCCTCCCTGCCTCCCTCCCTCCCTCCCTCCCTGCCTCCCTGCCTCACATTGTGGATTAGCCCTGAAGGATGGAGGGCGGAGAGAGGGAGGTAGAGAGTCAATGTCCAATCCCTGCCAGAAAGAGAGAGTGTAGGAAGAAACGGTAATGGGGCCTTCCAAGTTGTCACTACTGTCAGAGCTTGTAGGAGTGAGAGAGAGCAGAGGCTTTAGACAAAATGGAGAAGGTTAGGATGGAGAGGGGGAAGAGGATAGATTAGGGTTGAGAGGAGGAAGAGTGAGGTCTTCACAATCCAGAGCCGGCGGAAAGAGGTTTCCAAAGAGCATTTTTAATTTCCCTCTAAGAGGGCAGACGGTGTGGCATCAATTTCTGAGAAGAATCCTCCTTAAGCCTCTGTCCTTTCAAGTGTCTCTCCAGTGTGGCTATTAGAGTGGGCCCTGTGCTGGAGCTGGAGCTGGCTGTGGCCTCTACCCCAACCCTGGCTGTGACCCCAACTAATGGCCTGGTAGAGATTAGTCAGGGAGGGGGGTGGAGAAGAGAGATGAATAGAGAGAGGGGGAAGGAGATGAGGGAAGAGACACCCCTATAGGTGCATCGTGGGGCCACGTTATTAGCAGTTGAATAATGGGAGGAGAGGAGAAGGGGAGGAGAGAGGAGGAGAGAGTAGAGAGGCGACCCAGCCAAAGAATTATAGAGGCTAAAAGTCAGGAGGGGTCAGGGGAAAGGAGCTTATTTCTCTACTCCTATATGACATGAAAATAAATATTTGTCTTTCTTTAAATAGAATCTGAGGTTTTCTTTGAGCCTATGGCTGCTTGGTGCTTTCACACCGTTGGATGTTTGTCCTTCTTGTTCTCTCAAACTCAGATCCATCCACTGGGCTGGCTGCAAATGCCAGAGAAGGCTTCAGATAGGAACAATGGTGTATTTATGTGACATTCTTTGTCCATTCAGTTTGAAAGAGTGCACACAAACACACCTTCACAACTGTGATTAGCAGTGCACTGTAGAGGAAATGTACAGCAAATGAACAGCAAATGAAAGTGGCTTGGTTTAGAACACTAACTTTTATGGCTGTGGCTTGGTGAGACTGGACACAGAGACAGCAGTGCCTCTTCCAAGACAAAAGACAGAGAGGTAGTCAGAGAGCCCAGGTTGAAATGATTCTCTTCTGGAGTAGAACAGACGCATCCTCCTCCTATATCACCCTACCATATCTCACATCATCCTACAATATCTCACATTATTCTCCCATACCTCACATTAAACTCCCATACCTCATATCAGCCTCCCATACCTCGAATCCTCCTCCCATACCTCACGTTATCCTCCCATACCTCACATTATCCTCCCATACCTCATATCAGCCTCCCATACCTCAAATCCTCCTCCCATACCTCACGTTATCCTCCCATACCTCACATCATCCTCCCATACCTCAAATCCTCCTCCCATACCTCACGTCATCCTCCCATACCTCACATCATTCTCCCATATCTCAAATCCTCTCCCATACCTCACATCATCCTCCCATATCTCAAATCCTCCTCCCATACCTCACATTAACCTCCCATACCTTACGTTATCCTCCCATGCCTCACATTATCCTCCCATACCTCACATTAACCTCCCATACCTTACATTAACCTCCCATTCCTTACATTAATCTCCCATACCTCACATTATCCTCCCATACCTTACATTAAATCTCCCATACTTTACATTATCCTCCCATACCTCACATTAACCTCCCATACCTCACATTAACCTCCCATACCTCACATTAACCTCCCATAACTTACATGATCCTCCCATGCCTCACATTATCCTCCCATACCTCACATTAATCTCACATCAACCTCCCATCATCCTCCCATACTTCCCATTATCCCCCCATAACTCACCAGCCCCTCCCATAATTCACATCCTCCTCCCGTACCTGACATCATTCTCCCATACCTCACACCATCCTCCCGTCTTCCTACATACCTCACATCATTCTCCCATACCTCACATCGTCCTCCCATATTCCTCCTATCACCCTCCCATACCTCACGTTTGTCTCACTCTCTGTCTTTTTTTTCCAATCCCCACACTTTTAGTCTCTCTCTCTTTCCCTGTCACTATTATGGCTTTATTTCTCTCTCTCTCACTCTCTTTCTTTCTCTCTCTCTCTTTCTCTCTCTGAGCTGCTTGGTGGAAGCGTCGCCACCACTGCTGTGAGGACAATGAGGCAGAGGCGGTTGTTCGCTAGACGTGCCAGTGGGAAGCCCTCACTCCGTCTTTCTACCAGCTCCCCCCTTCCATCCCTCCTTTCCTTATTTCCCTAATGGCTGGGGAGTGATGGGAATAACAATGAGGATGATCTCAAGCACAGTCATCACGGAGGCATTTGAGTCGTTTCTTACAGAGATGGTCTTCAGAGAAATCCCACAGGGCTTTAGAGAGAGTAGAGAAAGAAGCTGAATGGAGAGAACATGACAGAGTACAGGGACTGAGGGATAGAGGTAGAGAGGGAGGAAATTATGTGTCATGTGAGGATGTGTTTGTACAGTGAGGGAAAAAAGTATTTGATCCCCTGCTGATTTTGTACGTTTGCCCACTGACAAAGAAATGATCAGTCTATCATTTTAATGGTAGGTTTATTTGAACAGTGAGAGACAGAACAACAACAACAAAAATCCAGAAAAACGCATGTCAAAAATGTTATAAAATGATTTGCATTTTAATGAGGGAAATAAGTATTTGACCCCTCTGCAAAACATGACTTAGTACTTGGTGGCAAAACCCTTGTTGGCAATCACAGAGGTCAGACGTTTCTTGTAGTTGGCCACCAGGTTTGCACACATCTCAGGAGGGATTTTGTCCCACTCCTCTTTGCAGATCTTCTCCAAGTCATTATTAAGGTTTTGAGGCTGACGTTTGGCAACTCGAATCTTCAGCACCCTCCACAGATTTTCTATGGGATTAAGGTCTGTAGACTGGCTAGGCCACTCCAGGTCCTTAACCTCTCTGGGCTAGGTGGGATGTTTGCGTCCCACCCTAGTCAACAGCCAGTGGAATCGCGTGGCGCGAAATACAAATATCTCAAAAATGCTGTAACTTCAATTTCTCAAACATATGACTATTTTACACCATTTTAAAGACAAGACTCTTGTTAATCTAACCACATTGTCCGATTTCAAAAAGGCTTTACAGCGAAAGCAAAACATTATGTCAGGAGAGTACCCTGCCAAAAATAATCACACAGTCATTTTCAAAGCAAGCATATATGTCACAAAAACCAAAACCACAGCTAAATGCAGCACTAAACTTTGATGATCTTCATCAGATGACACTCCTAGGACATTATGTTATACAATACATGCATGTTTTGTTCAATCAAGTTCATATTTATATCAAAACCAGCTTTTTACATTAGCATGTGATGTTCAGAACTAGCATACCCACCGAAAACTTCCGGTGAATTTGCTAAATTACTCATGATAAACGATGACAAAAATACATAACAATTATTTTAAGAATTATAGATACAGAACTCCTTTATGCAAACGCTATGTCAGATTTTAAAATAGCTTTTCGGCGAAAGCACATTTTGCAATATTCTGAGTACATAGCTCGGCAATCACAGGCTAGCTAATTTGACACCCTCCATGTTTGGGGCTCACTAAACTAAAAATTGGATTACCTTTGCTGTTCTTCGTCAGAATGCACTCCCAGGACTTCTACTTCAACAACAAATGTTGTTTTGGTTCCAAATAATCCATAGTTATATCCAAATACCTCCGTTTTGTTCGTGCGTTCAGGTCACTATCCGAAGGGTAACGCGCGAGCGTATTTCGTGACAAAAAAATTCAAAATATTCCATTACCTTACTTAGAAGCATGTCAAACGCTGTTTAAAATTATATGCATATTCTCGTTTCTGGGCAAGAGTAGTAACCAGTTTAAATCGGGTACGTTTTTTTATCCGGCCGTGAAAATACTGCCCCCTAGCCCCAACAGGTTAATATGCTTCTTCTTGAACCACTCCTTTGTTGCCTTGGCCGTGTGTTTTGGGTCATTGTCATGCTGGAATACCCATCCACGACCCATTTTCAATGCCCTGGCTGAGGGAAGGAGGTTCTCACCCAAGATTTGACGGTACATGGCCCCGTCCATCGTCCCTTTGATGCGGTGAAGTTGTCCTGTCCCCTTAGCAGAAAAACACCCCCAAAGCATAATGTTTCCACCTCCATGTTTGACGGTGGGGATGGTGTTCTTGGGGTCACAGGCAGCATTCCTCCTCCTCCAAACACGGCGATTTGAGTTGATGCCAAAGAGCTCCATTTTGGTCTCATCTGACCACAACACTTTCACCCAGTTGTCCTCTGAATCATTCAGATGTTCATTGGCAAACTTCAGACGGGCATGTATATGTGCTTTCTTGAGCAGGGGGACCTTGCGTGCGCTGCAGGATTTCAGTCCTTCACGGCGTAGTGTGTTACCAATTGTTTTCTTGGTGACTATGGTCCCAGCTGCCTTGATATCATTGACAAGATCCTCCCGTGTAGTTCTGGGCTGATTCCTCACCGTTCTCATGATCATTGCCACTCCACGAGGTGAGATCTTGCATGGAGCCCCAGGCCGAGGGAGATTGACAGTTCTTTTGTGTTTCTTCCATTTGTGAATAATCGCACCAACTGTTGTCACCTTCTCACCAAGCTGCTTGGCGATGGTCTTGTAGCCCATTCCAGCCTTGTGTAGGTCTACAATCTTGTCCCTGACATCCTTGGAGAGCTCTTTGGTCTTGGCCATGGTGGAGAGTTTGGAATCTGATTGATTGATTGCTTCTGTGGACAGGTGTCTTTTATACAGGTAACAAACTGAGATTAGGAGCACTCCCTTTAAGTGTGCTCCTAATCTCAGCTCGTTACCTGTATAAAAGACACCTGGGAGCCAGAAATCTTTCTGATTGAGAGGGGGTCAAATACTTATTTCCCTCATTAAAATGCAAATCAATTTATAACATTTTTGACATGCGTTTTTCTGGATTTTTTTGTTGTTATTCTGTCTCTCACTGTTCGAATAAACCTACCATTAAAATTATAGACTGATAATTTCTTGGTCAGTGGGCAAATGTACAAAATCAGCAGGGGATCAAATACTTTTTTCCCCTCACTGTATATCTTAGAAAGAGACAGAGGGTGACAAATCAGGCTTGCAGATCAATGTGTACTGCATACATTCAACATGTTATCTGAGAGCAGTACACCTGTAGATTGGTGATTGAACATGTTATCTTATCAAAATGTTCTCTGTTGTGTTGTTGAAGGTGTCTGACCGTTGTGTGGTGGCGCTGGTGCCCAAACAGACCTCTTCCTACAACATCCCCCCGTCAGCCAGCATCTCCAGGACCTCCATCAGCAGATATGGTGAGTACCATTGAACGACATTGAACATTATACATCTCTATGATAAGTACTGTACCGCTTTCGCTCCTCCCTCTGTTGGACCATTTCAAACAAACACCTGTTACATAATAGATTAACACGGGGAGGGGTTTGAGATTAAAGTGTTCACTGTGGAAGCCAATATAAACATTAGATTTTAGATTAGCTTGTAGACATTTTAGCAGACTCTTTTGTCCAGAGCCACAATGTGAGCAAAACTAAAATCATCCTAGCTAAGACCAGCTCTTTTTGGATCGTCTATGCTTTTCTGCGGAGGCATAGTTTACCTTACTCTCTCCTCCCGACCGTGTTTGCTGTAGTTTGCCTCAGCCCAGAAACTGCAGGGGTGGCAGAGGGATGGAGAGAAACAGGAACAGAAGGGGATAGAGGGATGAAGGGTGAGGGGGCGAGTAGAGAAGGCCGATGGGAGACATGGAGAGAGGTGTTTGTTTTAACCATCAAGTATAATAATGAGGATGCCAGATTGAGCCTGGAGCCAGGGTATAATAGTCCGACACACACACACACTGGTGACAGACACAGCGGTGAGCCACAGGGCGTCCCGTCTGGTCCCATGCCCAACCCCAGACCTAGAGAACCACAGCCAATTATTCACTGTGAATGATACTTTACACCAATGGGAAGTGAGAACAGAGCGTGGTTGGACAATTATCAGGGCTGGGATTGAATGAGAACCCCCATAGGTTGTTGTCAGTCGCCTGGAGACATGACCAACTGAGCCAAAACAGAAACATCATCCCTCCTCCCTCCCTCTCTTCCCCCCCCCCCCCCCCCCCCCCCCACACACACACACACACACACACACACACACACACACACACACACACACACTTCTCTCAACTAATTTATCAATAACAAAACCAACAGTGTATATCAAATTACCAACTTTAAATATCTAAACTAAGTTTGGTTCAGTGGCCAGTGAGGCATACAGTATTATACAGTATACCGTCCTCCACAGTATACCGTCCTCCACAGTATTCCGTCCTCCACAGTATTCCACCCTCCACAGTATTCCACCCTCCACAGTATTCCGCCCTCCACAGTATTCCGTCCTCCACAGTATTCCGTCCTCCACAGTATTCCATCCTCCACAGTATTCCATCCTCCACAGTATTCCATCCTCCACAGTATTCCACCCTCCACAGTATTCCACCCTCCACAGTATTCCACCCTCCACAGTATTCCACCCTCCACAGTATTCCACCCTCCACAGTATTCCACCCTCAACAGTATTCCACCCTCAACAGTATTCCACCCTCAACAGTATTCCACCCTCACAGTATTCCATCCCCCACAGTATTCCATCCCCCACAGTATTCCATCCCCCACAGTATTCCATCCCCAACAGTAATCCATCCTCAACAGTATTCCATCCCAACAGTAATCCATCCTCAACAGTATTCCATCCACAACAGTAATCCATCCAGAACAGTAATCCATCCACAACAGTAATCCATCCACAACAGTATTCCATCCCCAACAGTAATCCATCCTCAACAGTATTCCATCCCCAACAGTAATCCATCCCCAACAGTAATCCATCCCCAACAGTAATCCATCCCCAACAGTAATCCATCCTCAACAGTATTCCATCCCCAACAGTATTCCATCCCCAACAGTAATCCATCCCCAACAGTAATCCATCCCCAACAGTATTCCATACAAGGGTTGCTTCAATCTGTTTTACTACAAAGAACTTGTTGAATATTTTACCAAACTCATGAAATAGCAATGAGACGGTGAAAGGGGATGTTTTTTAGTGTGTGTGTGTGTGTGTGTGTGTGTGTCTATGTATCTGTGTCCCTGTGTGTGTGTGTGTGTGTGTGTGTGTGTGTGTCTATGTATCTGTGTCCCTGTGTCTGTGTCTGTGTCTGTGTGTGTGTGTGTTTTGTACTGCTTTAGAAAACAGCCGCTCCTCCTCTGGCTCCACCCCCATCGATCATAGCCTGGCACAGCAGGCACAGATGTGCCTGACACCCAGCTGATTGATTCATATCAATTTAACGTTCAGCACTTAGCATCTCGCCTCAATTTACCGTGCCAGCGGTCCCCCGCCCCCAAATAACCCCTACACGTCCCCCCCTGACGCCTCACAAACACACACACCTGCGGCCCTCATACCCACCTCAGGTAGCCTGAAGCCTGATACTGTGGTCACAGAGCTGAAGAGCAATCTTCTCCATGAGAGGAGAGGAAGGAGGAGAGAGAGGGGTAGGCACCTGACAGTAGCATAAGATGGGATTTGAGACCTCAATTCACCCCACTGTCATACAGAGAGAGAGAGAGACATACACACGCACCCTACCAGACCGAAAGGTCCCCAGGGGCCAACCTAAAGACAACTGCTGGTCTTTAGAACATACCACTTAGAGCCGAAAGTCGCTGTAGTGCTCTGGGGCGTTGTTGTCCTGCGCTGCCCTTAGAAGCCAGGTGAGAGAGATCTGACACTGATCTAGAGTCCCACGAGACCACTCATAGACTCAGACACACACACACTGCCGGGAAGGAAATAACTGCTAATTAGGAAGACTGGAGAGGAGGAGAGGAAGAAGAGCACCATTCCTTAGTGTCAAAGGAATGGGAGATCTGAGATTGGAAGAGAAGAAAGGACAGACAAGGGGAGGATGGCTGGAGGGCTTTACATATTAGAGATCTTTTGATGCATTGATTAGGACTGTGACCGAGGCCCTTACAGTGTGGCGACAGCAGGAAAGAGACAATGATTTATTTTAAGAGGAGAGCCACGTCTCTCTCTCTGTCTCTCTCTCTCACAGATCTATTCAGAGAGAGGGATGATATGAAAGAGTGAGCGAGAGGAAGAGAGACAGAGAGAGATAATATGCGAGTGAGAAAGAGTAATATGATAAGAGAGAGACAGAGAGAGAGATGGGGGAGAGAGCGATGGGGGAGAGAGAGGGAGAGAGCGATGGGGGAGAGAGAGGGAGAGAGCGATGGGGGAGAGAGAGGGAGAGAGCGATAGGGGAGAGAGAGAGAGAGAAATGGGGAGAGAGAGTGATATGATAAGAGAGAGACAGACCGAGAGAGATGGGGAGAAAGACAGATGGGGGAGAGTGATATGATACGAGACAGACAGATGGGGAGAGAGAGACAGAGAGAGAGAAACAGGGAGAGAGAGACGAGAGAGAGAGAGAGAGAGAGAGAGAGAGAGAGAGAGAGATGGGGAGAGAGAGATGATATGAAGGAAAGAGAGGAGGGAGCTGGGCTGACAGCTGCCCCTCCACTCTCTGGACTTAATGAAATATTAATGAGGTGCATGGCTCCTTTCATCTTTGGTATTTTATTAGGATCCATCTAGTCTAGTGAAAGGGAGCTGCACTCCAGAGGCCCAACAGACACGTATCAACATCGATGGCCGGCTGTAAGCTGTATGTGCCGGCTGTAAGCTGTATGTGCCTGCTGTAAGCTGTATGTGCCTGCTGTAAGCTGTATGTGCCGGCTGTAAGCTGTATGTCCCGGCTGTAAGCTGTATGTGCCTGCTGTAAGCTGTATGTGCCTGCTGTAAGCTTTATGTGCCTGCTGTAAGCTGTATGTGCCTGCTGTAAGCTGTATGTGCCTGCTGTAAGCTGTATGTGCCTGCTGTAAGCTGTATGTGCCTGCTGTAAGCTGTATGTGCCTGCTGTAAGCTGTATGTGCCTGCTGTAAGCTTTATGTGCCTGCTGTAAGCTGTATGTGCCTGCTGTAAGCTGTAGCTGTATGTGCCTGCTGTAAGCTTTATGTGCCTGCTGTAAGCTGTATGTGCCTGCTGTAAGCTGTATGTGCCTGCTGTAAGCTGTATGTGCCTGCTGTAAGCTGTATGTGCCTGCTGTAAGCTGTATGTGCCTGCTGTAAGCTGTATGTGCCTGCTGTAAGCTGTATGTGCCTGCTGTAAGCTGTATGTGCCTGCTGTAAGCGGTCTCTATGCAGATAAATGCGGTCAGAGACCAAGAGCAGCACTGCCCCCTCAAGATTCTGAGCCTGCTTGGCAGGGTTGGTCCTGTAGTGGTTCTGAGCCTGCTTGGCAGGGTTGGTCCTGTAGTGGTTCTGAGCCTACTTGGCAGGGTTGGTCCTGCAAAGCCAAAGCCCCCTAAAGGGAGAGCATACTACACCAGGAAATTCTCAAAGCTGCTAATGAGAACCTTGATGACCTTGTACCTAGCCGGTGGGGATTCCGGTGGGGTGCCCCCACCCAGGCAGTGGCAGTGCTGGCAATACTAGCTGCAGTAACACATGGGGAGGGGGTCACACTTGGACATTCAGAGAGGGGGTATATTATTGTGACCCTGGTGGCACAAAATCAAAAGTCTGACTGCATGGAGATGCTTGGGAATATGGTCAATTCGGGTGACCGTATTGTGGGTGTTTCAGGGAAAAGGTGTACATTTGACCTCCATCATCTAGGATGTGACAATGGTTAATAAAATCGCTCAATTTCTGCCCATTTTTTTGCACAGTCTTGCAGGCCTTGTCATACAGCTGCAACTGTAAATGCATTTGTAAATCAAGACCTTTCTTGAGTTGGGCTCTGGGATGGTGCAACTGTTGAGAATGTGAGCTTATGGTTGTGTGGGGGAAAGGGTTGAGTGTGTGTGGGTGTATGTGTGTCTCCCACAACTGTTGCGAAGGAGTAAAAGATGTTAGGGACAATAGAGGATGATCCACAGCTATATATAATACAAATCGAGGTGAGGGCGATGGAAATGCATTTGGCAATTGATTTACTTCAATTCGGTAAATGGCACTGTGTGCTCTTTTGGAAGGATGGATCCCAGTCTGTTCAGGGCTATGGGATACGGGGGATCGGGGGTGGTCTGCCGGGCATTGGGATGACAACCCAACTAGGGATGAGGAAGGCTTTTAGCGGGTGGAATAGTAGGGACCAATTGGAGGTTTACTTAGTAGCAATGCAAATATCATTGAACAGCTGTATAGACACTCAATCATCATGTTACTTTTTAATGGTACGTTTACAAACATATATTTTCATAAATAGAATTTAAAGTTGTGTCTCATTATGGTAAGTGGTGAAATAAGTATAGCCAGTTACAATTATAATGGCCTAGCAGATAATAAGAAAAGACGATCAGTATTTACCTGGCTAAAAGAGAAGGAATATAATATCTATTGTTTACAGGAAACCCATTCAACAATTTTAGATGAAGTTTTGTGGGAAAAGAACTGGGGGGGCAAAATATATTTCTCCCATGGGCAAAGAAATTCAAAAGGGGTGATGGTTTTAATTAACAGTAATTTTGATCCAAATGTGCAAATTGTCCAAACAGATTATCAAGGTAGATGGATTATTTTAAATATGTTATTGGACAATAAACAGATATGACTTATTAACGGTCCGAATAATGATGATCCAAGCTTCTTTGAAAATATATATAAGAATGTATCAACTCTACAAGCAACACGAGACTCTATTATTATGGTGGGAGATTTTAATACGGTCTTAAATACCTCTCTGGACCGGAAAGGAAATCACACTACAAACTATCACCCTCAGGCACTTAAGGAAATCATGAATGTCATGGACATATTGGAATTAGTGGATATATGGAGACTTAAATACCCTGACCTAGTGAGATATACATGGCGGAGGCATAATCAAGCTAGTCGTCTTAACTACTTTCTTATGCCATTCTCTCTGGCACGAAAAGTTAAAGTGTTGATAGGGGACAGAATGCGGTCGGATCATCACGTAATTGGCATATATATTACTCTTACAGAATTTCCACGTGGGCGAGGATATTGGAAATTTAATCACAGTCTACTAGATGATAAATTGTTTAGAACTAGGACAGAAGAATTTATAACTGACTTTTTCAGACATAACATAGGTACAGCAGATCCCCTTATTGTATGGGACACTTTTAAGTGTGCCTTTAGATGCCATGCAATTCAGTACTCATCTATAAAACAAAAGCAATTTAGATCAAAAGAGTCCATATTAACAAAGGAAACTGAAGGACTAACAGTACAGTTAGATAGCAATAAAAATGGTACCATAGAGGCACAGAATAAGTTAGAGGAATAACAAAAAGAAATGGAGGAACTTATTCAAGAAAGATCCAGTGTAATATATTATAAAAATAAAGCGAACTGGATGGAATATGGGGAAAAATGCACCAAATTCTTTTTCAATCTTCAATATAGAAATGCTACCCCAAAATGTTTTATTAAAACTTGTTACAAATGATGGAGTCACGCATGATTCACCAAATTATATTTTGAAAGAGGAAGTAAAGTCCTTTAAGAATATGTTTTCGTTTCAGCCTCCTCAATCTCCACTAACTGAAACTAATTGTATGGATTTTTTCCCTAATAATAATGTAAAATTAACATCTGTACAGAAAGACTCATGTGAAGGCCAAATTACAGAGGAGGAACTGCTTGATGCAATTGGAACCTTTAAGGATGGGAAAACCCCAGGGCTGGATGGCATACCAGTGGAAGTATACAAAACTTTTTTTGATATACTCAAAGGACCATTAGTAGCATGTTTTAACCACTCCTATATAAATGGTAGATGATCAGACATGCAACAAGAAGGTCTGATATCATTATTACTGAAACAGGACCCAAATGGTATATATAAAGATCCAGTCCATTTAAAAAATTGGAGACCTCTTACACTTCAGTGTTGTGATGCAAAAATCCTAGCAAAATGCTTGGTGCATAGAATTAAAAAAGTATTGTCAGATATTATTCATCCTAATCAGACAGGTTTTTTACATGGACGATACATTTGAGATAATATAAGACAAGTACTAGAAACAATAGAATACTATGAAATATTGGGGACACCAGGCCTGGTTTTCATAGCTGATTTTGAAAAGGCTTTTGATAAAGTACAACTGGAGTTTATATATAAATGCCTAGAATATTTCAATTTTGGGGAATCTCTTATAAAAATGGGTTCAAGTTATGTATAGTAACCCTAGGTGTAAAATAGTAAATAATGGCTACATCTCAGAAAGTTTTAAACTATCTAGAGGAGTAAAACAAGGTTCTCCACTATCGGCATATTTATTTATTATTGCCATCGAAATGTTAGCTGTTAAGATTAGATCAAACAATAATATTAAGGGATTAGAAATCCGTGGCTTAAAAACTAAGGTGTCATTGTACGCCGATGATTCATGTTTTCTTTTAAAACCACAATTAGAGTCTCTCCACGGTGTCGTGTCTTTGGCATCATTAAAACTGAAGACATATTTATCAAATAACTCTCTGTAATTATTATTACGCAATTAACCTGATTAATCATGTAACTGTAATTAACTAGGAAGTCGGGGCACCAAGGAAAATATTCAGATTACAAAGTTATAATTTTCCTAATATAACTTTCAGATATTTTAATATCTGATCAATTAGTCTTCGAATTAATGAATTCTTATTTACCTCACACCAGTCTCATTCCAAATGTAGTAAATTGTTGGTTATCTGCACGAACCCAGTCTTCACTATGAGTCATTCATACATCAATTGTCTTAAAATAATTTATTTACTAACTAGGTAATTCACAGAAATGCATGACAAACAGTAGATATGTTTACAAGGAAATGATAGGAGAATGTGTCCTAGTGGGCTAAACCGGCATGGCGGCTTGTTAGACAAAAGGGGAGTGGGGGGGTCAACTGAGGAGACACTACAGAGTTGAATATTATAACAATTGAAATACTAATCCTTTGCACATGAACGCTCACTCATTCGGGAACAATTGCAATCAATATATATATTTATGCTCAGTGTGTTGTCGGGATCTCTGTTGAAAAGTTTGTTTCTGTTGGAGAGTCTGTCCGCCCTCTCTCGCTCTCTCTGACGTGGTTAGAATGGGTAGTTCAGAGTGACATTCATTCATGTCGTAATAGAATAGCTGTTTCGGCGGTTGTCGGTCTTTGCGTTCAATGATACCGAATTCCTAGCTGCAGACTAGTAATTAATATTACATTTACATTTAAGTCATTTAGCAGACGCTCTTATCCAGAGCGACTTACAAATTGGTGCATTCACCTTATGATATCCAGTGGAACAACCACTTTACAATAGTGCATCTAAATCTTTTAAGGGGGGGGGGGGGGGGGGGGGTTAGAAGGATTACTTTATCCTATCCTAGGTATTCCTTAAAGAGGTGGAGTTTCAGGTGTCTCCGGAAGGTGGTGATTGACTCCGCTGTCCTGGCGTCGTGAGGGAGCTTGTTCCACCATTGGGGTGCCAGAGCAGCGAACAGTTTTGACTGGGCTGAGCGGGAACTGTGCTTCCTCAGAGGTAGGGGGGCCAGCAGGCCAGAGGTGGATGAACGCAGTGCCCTTGTTTGGGTGTAGGGCCTGATCAGAGCCTGAAGGTATGGAGGTGCCGTTCCCTTCACAGCTCCGTAGGCAATCACCATGGTCTTGTAGCGGATGCGAGCTTCAACTGGAAGCCAGTGGAGAGAGCGGAGGAGCGGGGTGACGTGAGAATATCAAAGACTTGTTCTTATTCTGTCGGTATCGATAGTCTAAGAGTTTAACCACGTGGTATGGTTAAAAGTTCATCAAGAGAAATGCATGGTCTCCAACCTTTAGCCATCTCGTAATTGAGGTAAGCTCGGGCTGGGGATAGAAAACCTAGGTGGGGGGTTTTATTCGGAAGAGCAGAAAAGGGCCTGTCCCATGACGTCAGACCATAACTGTGCTCATGGGTGGTCCTCTGATTTAGTTAAGACTCCAAAGAGAATTGGAGTTTCCTTCATTAAACAGTCCAAAATCACATTACACAATTTCACAAACAGTTCCATCCTTATTAATTAATTTTATACAACCATTTAGATGTAAGTCTCATAGCTGAGGCTATTGTATAATCATGATTATGGTAATGTGGCGGTATTGTCTCATGAGTTTCACAAAATTGTACCAAACGGACCAGTTCGTAGCTGGATTCTTCACCAATCTTTTATACATTCTCCAGAACATAAATGTCGTTCGGTTCTCCAGTTCTGTGAGATGGAAGAACTCCTTTGTTCTCTCTATACTGGGGCCATGAGGAGAGGGTCTCCTCGTAGGAATTTACGACCGCTCTTACAGTGCCTGGTGTCAGAAGTATAGAGGTCGGGGGATGGTGCTCGCAGTGTCCAAAGAGGTCAACGTCATGACAACTGCCTCATAGAGGATCTAGATACTTTTGCTATCCTCTCTGGATTAAAACCAAATTATGATAAGTGTTAGGTATTGGATCACAAAAAAATGCAAATTTTACATTACCATGTAGTTTACCAATTAAATGGACTGACGGAGATGTGGACATACTCGGTATACAAATCCCAAAAGAAAAAAATTCTCACTCCAATATATTTTTATAGAAAGTTAGCAAAAATAGATAAGATCTTGCTACCATGGAAAGGAAAATACCTGTCGATTGGTGGAAAAATCACCCTGATTAACTCTTTAGTCATATCACAGTTTACCTATTTGCTTATGGTTTTGCCTACACCTAGTGACCTGCTTTTTAAATTATATGAACAAAAAATATTCAATCTTATTTGGAACGGCAAGCCAGATAAAATTAAAAGGGCCTATTTATATAACGAATATGAATTCAGAGGGCAGAAATGTGATTTTGGACTGTTTAATGAAGGAAACTCGGCCTTCCCTGTGGCTCAGTTGGTAGAGCATGGTGTTTGCAACGCCAGGGTTGTGGGTTCGATTCCCACGGGGGGCCAGTACAAAAAAAATGCATGAAATGTATGCATTCACTACTGTAAGTCGCTCTGGATAAGAGCGTCTGCTAAATGACTAAAATGTAAATGTAATGTAAATATTAAAGCATTAGACCTCTCACTAATGCATCAGTCATACCAAAGTTATACTTAAATCCAAACTGGTTTTCTAGTAAATTGGTACGAATGTCTCATCCTATGTTCAAGAAGGGCCTTTTTCCCTTTATTCAGATTACACCTGCCCACTTTCGGTTGTTTGAAAAGGAAATAATCTCCAAAATATCTTTATTTTTTAAACAAGCCTTAGAAAGTTGGTTGCAATTTCACTTTAATCCACCCGAAAAGACAGAACAAATAATACAACAAATATTGTGGTTAAATTCAAATATAGTATTATAATATAATATAGTAAAACTGTACTTTTCGAGAAAAAAAAAAGGTATAATTTTAGTGAATGATATTATAAAAAGGACTGGTGGAGTGATGTCACACATGCAGCTAACACAGACATATGGAAATGTCTGCTCTACCCAAAATTACAACCAATTAATTGCAGCATTACCACAAAAATGGAAGAGGCAAGTAGAAGGGGAAAAAAGTAAGGAACTTGTATGTCGGCCCTGTATTAAAGAACATAAATGGTTAAAGAAAAGTGTGATAAATAAAAACATATACCAATTTCATTTAAGGACCAAAAAACTGACAACAGTGCCATATAAATTGCAAAATAGTTGGGAAGAGATTTTCGATGTACCCATTCCATGGCACATGGTTTATGAATTGATACGCAAAACAACGCCGGATTCAAAACTTCGAATTTTTCAATTTAAATTACTATACAAAATTCTTGCAACTAATAGAATGTTATATATGGGGGATACAATCTTCCCAGCTCTGCAGATTCTGCTGTGCGGAGGCAGAGTCATTAGATCATTTATTTTGGTATTGTCCATATGTAGCTCGTTTTTGGTCACAGGTCCAGGAATGGCTGAAGAATTGCAACATTTGCCTAGAACTAACGCTGCAGAAAGCAATACTGGGTGATTTGAAAAGCCATAGTCAATCAATCAATAATATAATAATTATTTTAGCAAAAAAAAAATGTTTTAATTTACAATCTGTAGAAGCTATGAGAATAGAAAGGTTCAATTGTTTTGTGAAGCATCACAGCACAGTTGAAAAATATATGGCAAATAGAAATCCGAAATGGATGATGTTGAGAGATAGATGGGAGAGGTTGAATGGAGCTGAAGGGTGGGACTAATAACAAGATAAACAATGTAATACATTCAGGGTCTGTAAAATGTACACTGCTCAAAAAAATAAAGGGAACACTTAAACAACACAATGTAACTCCAAGTCAATCACACTTCTGTGAAATCAAACTGTCCACTTAGGAAGCAACACTGATTGACAATACATTTCACATGCTGTTGTGCAAATGGAATAGACAACAGGTGGAAATTATAGGCAATTAGCAAGACACCCCCAATAAAGGAGTGGTTCTGCAGGTGGGGACCACAGACCACTTCTCAGTTCCTATGCTTCCTGGCTAATGTTTTGGTCACTTTTGAATGCTGGCGGTGCTTTCACTCTAGTGGTAGCATGAGTCTACAACCCACACAAGTGGCTCAGGTAGTGCAGCTCATCCAGGATGGCACATCAATGCGAGCTGTGGCAAGAAGGTTTGCTGTGTCTGTCAGCGTAGTGTCCAGAGCATGGAGGCGCTACCAGGAGACAGGCCAGTACATCAGGAGACGTGCAGGAGGCCGTAGGAGGGCAACAACCTAGCAGCAGTAGCGCTACCTCCGCCTTTGTGCAATGAGCAGCAGGAGGAGCACTGCCAGAGCCCTGCAAAATGACCTCCAGCAGGCCACAAATGTGCATGTGTCTGCTCAAATGGTCAGAAACAGACTCCATGAGGGTGGTATGAGGGCCCGACGTCCACAGGTGGGGGTTGTGCTTACAGCCCAACACCGTGCAGGACGTTTGGCATTTGCCAGAGAACACCAAGATTGGCCAATTCACCACTGGCGCCCTGTGCTCTTCACAGATGAAGCAGGTTCACACTGAGCACATGTGACAGACGTGACAGAGTCTGGAGACGCCGTGGAGAACGTTCTGCTGCCTGCAACATCCTCCAGCATGACCGGTTTGGCGGTGGGTCAGTCATGGTGTGGGGTGGCATTTCTTTGGGGGGCCGCACAGCCCTCCATGTGCTCGCCAGAGGTAGCCTGACTGCCATTAAGTACCGAGATGAGATCCTCAGACCCCTTGTGAGACCATATGCTGGTGCGGTTGTCCCTGGGTTCCTCCTAATGCAAGACAATGCTAGACCTTATGTGGCTGGAGTGTGTCAGCAGTTCCTGCAAGAGGAAGGCATTGATGCTATGGACTGGCCCACCCCTTCCCCAGACCTGAATCCAATTGAGCACATCTGGGACATCATGTCTCGCTCCATCCACAAACGCCACGTTGCCCCACAGACTGTCCAGGAGTTGGCAAATGCTTTAGTCCAGGTCTGGGAGGAGATCCCTCAGGAGACCATCTGCCACCTCATCAGGAGCATGCCCAGGCGTTGTAGGGAGGTCATACAGGCACGTGGAGGCCACACACACTACTGAGCCTCATTTTGACTTGTTTTAAGGACATTACATCAAAGTTGGATCAGCCTGTAGTGTAGTGTGGTTTTCCACTTTAATTGTGAGTGTGACTCCAAATCCAGACCTCCATGGGTTGATAAATTGGATTTCCATTGATTATTTTTGTGTGATTTTGTTGTCAGCACATTCAACTATGTAAAGAAAAAATAAGATAATATTAATAAGATTATTTCATTCATTCAGATCTAGGATGTGTTATTTTAGTGTTCCCTTTATTTTTTTGTGAAATAGCTCAGTTACAAATAGAAATCAAACTGGATGGACATCAGAAATAGAGGAAGGACAAAAAAACACAAAAAATAACTATTGTAAAATAGATTGTGTCTATAAAATGTGTATAAGATGAATAAATTGAAGGTAAAAGCTGAAGTGTTTATTAGTTTACTCCAATTGGGGGCTCGGTGGTAGGGTTGGTGGTAGGGTTTGCGGGGAATAATAATAAAGGTATATTCTTTAAAAAGTATGTATGTCTATATAGGTATGTGTATGTATATATGTGTATATGCATGCATGCGTGTATGGATATATATATATTGGATTGGAAATGATGCAGACAATTACATTGATGGAAGCAATATTCTTTCTGCAATATTAAGCTGATCTACCCCCCCAATTTTTTTATTTTTTCAATTATTTTTATTTATTTATTTAAGTAAAAATAAAAACATAGATGGCCGGCAGACAGACATAGACCTGCAGGCAAATTAGAGAGGAGGTGTGTGTGTGTGTGTGTGTGTGTGTGTGTGTGTGTGTGTGTGTGTGTGTGTGTGTGTGTGTGTGTGTGTGTGTGTGTGTGTGTGTGTGTTAGTGTTTATTTCCAAACTGAACAGGACAAGGGAAAAGAGCACAGAACTAGGAACACAGTGGCTCATTTACAAGTGTCTAATTTCTCTCTCTCCCTCTCTCTTTCCCACTCTAGACTCGTCCTTCCGGTACACAGGTAGTCCAGACAGTCTGCGTTCCCGTGCCCCTATGATAACCCCTGACCTTGAGAGTGGGGTCAAAGTGTGGCACCTCGTCAAGAACCACGAGCATGGAGACCAGAAGGAGGGAGACCGCGGCAGCAAGATGGTCTCCGAGATATACCTGACCAGACTGCTAGCCACCAAGGTAACACCCAACACAAACTTCTTCCCCCTGCAGCCTCCATATTTCAATTATACTACAGTAGTTTACTTTCAGTTACAGTGTTTTGTTTTACATAAATTGTACTAAGTGACTGGTGGTACAATCCTGTATGTTGTGGATCCCAGTGGCTAATGACAGACTTTCGTCTGCTTAGGTTATCTGCCTATTCTTTTAGGAAATCAGTTATTGTGAGTGAGTTTATGTATGTCTGACCTGGTGTGTCCATTGTGTTTACCCAGGGTACACTGCAGAAGTTTGTGGACGACCTGTTTGAGACGTTGTTCAGTACCGTCCACCGGGGTAGCGCCCTGCCCCTCGCCATCAAATACATGTTTGACTTCCTGGACGAGCAGGCGGACAAACACGGCATCCACGACCAAGATGTCCGCCACACGTGGAAGAGCAACTGGTGAGGAACCTGGAGGATGTAGAATAGGAGATGATAGGATGGGTCATCAATAGGATGTATAATGTAGGATGTGATGTGTATCAATCAGAGGATGATCACGAGCTCGAGAAACTTTCCAAAAGCAGTACTGGATTCTGCCTGTCGTGGAGTTGAGCCTAAAGCTCCTCCCTAAAGCCAGCACTTTAGTGACCCAGAAAGAGGAGAGAAATACGTTACTGATAGTTAGTGGATTCTGACTCGACGTGGCTTTCATGACCCAGAGAGTGAAGAAAAATACTGAGAGGGGATTCTGACTGACTCATTTCTGTGCCCTCTTTATCAGCCTCCCGCTGCGGTTCTGGGTGAACGTGATCAAGAATCCCCAGTTTGTGTTTGACATCCACAAGAGCAGCATCACGGACGCCTGTCTGTCTGTGGTGGCCCAGACCTTCATGGACTCCTGCTCCACCTCAGAGCACCGCCTGGGCAAGGACTCACCCTCCAACAAGCTGCTGTATGCTAAAGACATCCCCAACTACAAGAGCTGGGTAGAAAGGTAAGAGTGAGACACAATATACACATGGTCATTTCCATGTAAAATAACCCATGAGCACCAGCATGTGGAGTTTATAGGAGCATATTCAATTGGGTGTCAAATGAAAGCTGAAAGTCTTTGTTTTCCATCCTAAAAATGTGGAATTAGCAAAGGCTTTGATTTCTGGTCAGACTGACGGAAAAGGGGTCTTAGAAAACATCTACCAGAAAAAGTTTTAAAACGTGTTAGAAATACATTCACGGTATCAAAGGCAGCAGATAGGTCTAGAAGGATGAGAGCAGAGGAGAGAGAGTTAGCTTTAGCAGTGCGGAGAGCCTCCGTGACACAGAGAAGAGCAGTCTCAGTTGAATGCCCAGTCTTGAAACCTGACTGATTAGGATCAAGAAGGTCATTCTGAGAGAGATAGCAAGAGAGCTGGCCAAGCACGGCGCGTTCAAGAGTTTTGGAGAGAAAGGAAAGAAGGGATACTGGCCTGTAGTTGTTGACATCGGAGGGATCGAGTGTAGGTTTTTTCAGAAGGGGTGCAACTCTCGCTCTCTTGAAGACGGAAGGGACGTAGCCAGCGGTCAAGGATGCGTTGATGAGCGAGGTGAGGTAGGGGAGAAGGTCTCCGGAAATGGTCTGGAGAAGAGAGGAGGGGATAGGGTCAAGTGGGCAGGTTGTTGGGCGGCCGGCCGTCACAAGACGCGAGATTTCATCTGGAGAGAGAGGGGAGAAAGAGGTCAAAGCACAGGGTAGGGCAGTGTGAGCAGGACCAGCAGTGTCGTTTGACTTAGCAAACGAGGATCGGATGTCGTCAACCTTCTTTTCAAAATGGTTGACGAAGTCATCCGCAGAGAGGGAGGAGGGGGGGGGGAGGGGGAGGAGGATTCAGGAGGGAGGAGAAGGTAGCAAAGAGCTTCCTAGGGTTAGAGGCAGATGCTTGGAGTTTAGAGTGGTAGAAAGTGGCTTTAGCAGCAGAGACAGAAGAGGAAAATGTAGAGAGGAGGGAGTGAAAGGATGCCAGGTCCGCAGGGAGGCGAGTTTTCCTCCATTTCCCGCTCGGCTGCCCGGAGCCCTGTTCTGTGAGCTCGCAGTGAGTCGTCGAGCCACGGAGCAGGAGGGGAGGACCGAGCCGGCCTGGAGGATAGGGGACAGAGGAAATCAAAGGATGCAGAGAGGGAGGAGAGGAGGGTTGAGGAGGCAGAATCAGGAGATAGGTTGGAGAAGGTTTGAGCAGAGGGAAGAGATGATAGGATGGAAGAGGAGAGAGTAGCGGGAGAGAGAGAGCGAAGGTTGGGACGGCGCAATACCATCCGAGTAGGGGGAGAGTGGGGTCTTGTTTGGGGGCAGAGCTCATTAAAATAATAGCAAGTGTGTAGAATAATACCCAAATATGCAAAGGAGGATATTACATATCTATCCATACCTTTGTGTACCTACAGTATTTAGGATACATCACCATGAATAAAATCCATAATTATACATTTCTGTGTACAGATCAGATCAAGTTGAAATTCCTTTACCACAATTATGTTACCGAGTGTAAATCCACTTCAATAACCAAAATAGATGTTTTCAAAGTCAGCGAGTCATGTCATAGATGACACCCCATTCTTTCTGCAGACATCGTGAATCATTATTCGGAGCAGATATTTAACAGAGTTTTTCGAAAACGTGGACGCAGAAAGCTGAAGGAGATTTTGTTTCTGTTACTAAACTTTGCACCTGCACAGTTCTTACAGTAAATGTGTTTTTGTAAAAGTCTAAATTGTTAAAATTAGTCCTTGTGCATAGAGTTTTGTATTTGTTGAACTTTGAAATAAAAGGTTTTTGTTTGGCATACATTTTAAGTCTGAGCACGATTCTGTTACCGTGGAATTGCCCACATACAATTCTATATCCTTGTTTTATTACCGCTCACACAAACTGTTTTGGTCCTGGATACACTTGCATTATATTAAGTATTATATATGTACTAGTAAAATGTGACTAATATGTAGAAAATGAGGCTCAACTTTCCAGGAAAGCATTGTGGTATAGAATATGTGCATGTTGATAGTGAGTGTCGCCCCCTGTGTGTGCCTCCAGGTACTACGCCGACATTCACCGTCTGCCAGCCATCAGTGACCAGGACATGAATGCATACCTGGCAGAGCAGGCCAGGCTCCACTCCACAGAGTTTAACATGCTCAGTGCTCTCAACGAGATCTACTCCTACGTCTCCAAATACAGTGAGGAGGTGAGTCCTGACACGCACATATAGACACACACACTGCAGTGATGGCCATTCTAATAGGCTAGGCTACAATCCTATTAACCCTCCTCTTCACTCAAGGCTAGTTAAAGGTCATTCCTAACTCATTTAGAGTGTCTAGAACTTTCAGAAAGGCCAGGTTTCTCTGATCCGATGCTATTCTTAAAAATAACCATACTTCCCCACATCACATAACCCATCCTAAGTGCCATATGTCCCGGGCCAGTGAGAGCTGTAGCAGACCTGGCTGTGGGTGTATGATATGTGGAGGAGCGACAGGAACAGAAACTGTACAAGCAGCTCAGCATGCCGCCCCATCCCCTGAGTGGTGTGAAGGAACACAGCCCTGTTCTCTCCCTCTCTCTGTGGCTCTCTGGAGCAGAATCAAGATGTGACAGACCATTTGTCTCAGATCACAGGAAGAGTGAAGAGGGGGGTTGAGGGGAAGAGAGGGGAGAGATGGAGAGACAGACAGAGAATGAGGGAGGGCAAAGTGAAAAAGAAAGGGAGGAGAGAGAGAGAAAGAGAAAGATTGAGGAGGAGAGAGAGAGAGAATGATTAGGGGAGGAGGAGAGAGAGAGAAAGAGAGAAGGATGGAAAAGTGCGACAAAGAAGAGACGGAGAGAGGCGAAACAATGTGGAGAAAGAGAAGGAGAGAGAAGACAGAAAGACAGAGGGGAGAGAGAGAAGGAGAGAGAGGGGGAGAAAGAGGAGAGAGAAAGAGAAAGGTTTCTGTAATGGAGACGTTCTGGCTTTAATGTCAGCAGCTCCTCTGGGAGCCATTAGTCTGACCTTTATATTAGACCACATTCACAAGAATTAGGAGCCCACTCTCTCTTCTCTTTCACTTTCTTTTATTTTTATCTCTCTCTCTTCCACTCTCTCTGTATCTTTCTCTTCTATCTCCTCTTTCCTTCCTGCCCTAAGAGCTTGAAGCTGCTGTAGCTAGAACTAGGGCTCACTTTAACTCTCTCTCTTTAAACCTCTCATAGACCACCTCTTTAACTCTCTCTCTTTAAACCTCTCATAGACCACCTCTTTAACTCTCTCTCTTTAAACCTCTCATAGACTACCTCTTTAACTCTCTCTCTTTAAACCTCTCATAGACCACCTCTTTAACTCTCTCTCTTTAAACCTCTCATAGACTACCTCTTTAACTCTCTCTCTTTAAACCTCTCATAGACCACCTCTTTAACTCTCTCTCTTTAAACCTCTCATAGACCACCTCTTTAACTCTCTCTCTTTAAACCTCTCATAGACCACCTCTTTAACTCTCTCTCTTTAAACCTCTCATAGACCACCTCTTTAACTCTCTCTCTTTAAACCTCTCATAGACCACCTCTTTAGCGCTCTCTCTTTAAACCTCTCATAGACCACCTCTTTAACTCTCTATTTTAACCTCTCATAGACCACCTCTTTTATTGCCACTCTCTATCCTGCACTTTCTTCTCGCTTTGTCTCTTCTTTTACCTCATGCTCCTTCCCCACTCTAACTTTCTTTCTCACACACACACACACACACACACACACACACACACACACACACACACACACACACACACACACACACACACACACACACACACACACACACACACACACACACACACACACACACACACACACACACACACACACACACTTATCCCCTCTCTCTGTGTCTCCTTTCCCTGTCTCCTGAGTGCTTATGCCCTTATCTGTAGCTGTCGGGGTTGTTTGTTCCTTGCCTGACTCCTTGTGCGGCCCCTCTATGAACGGGCTAGAGCAATACTAAATGGATTAGGGAGATGGTAGACAGAGGGAGGGAGCTGCACCTGCATACAGCACAGCAGATTAATAACAGAGTGGTATGAGGAGGAGGAGAGGCTCCGCTGGGCTCTGCTCTGCTTGCCTCGAAGAGCACTTAGGCAGATGAGAGTGAGACAACAGTCAGGGAGTCTACTATGGGACAGATTGCTGGAGCTATGTACAGACTGCCAACAGACCCTAAGAGAAACTAGTCTTCGTTAATGTCCCCACAGTGTGTTTAGCACAATGCCTACAATGCTTAGTTATGGCAACACTGTTTATTCCTGGGAGGCATATCAAGCTTTTTCAGCCCTTATTCTTGTTCAATGAACCACTGTTCACATAGAATACATTTCTGTCATATAGAAAAAGGAGAGATTTGTTGCATTAGCATTGATCCATACCTTTGATCGATGTCACTGTGTGGCATGTGGCCCACACCTGTGATCTTATTGGGTATTATTTCTCCTGTTTGATACAAGCACATGAAAAAGCCCCCCCAGCCACCGCGATGCCACGCTGATATACATACAGCATGACGTGACTGTGTGACACTGCAGACAGCAGAGAGGAGACCCTGTCGGATTCCCCTTTGAACAAGACTTGACAAATGCCACGTTTACGGAGAGAGAAAAACATAAGATGAAACCGAGAAAGGGCATTATACAAGTTGGATTCCTCGGTTTTGTGTTACCATCTCCAACAGAGACAATGTTATATTCATTAAATAAAAAGCACACATGATCCCACCCATCCAACAGACAGTGAAGTCTGGACCTTTTGCGTGCTGACTGGCAAAGACCAGAGTCATAAACTCAGCAAAAAAATGAAATGTCCCCTTTTCAGGACCCTGTCTTTCAAATATAATTCGTAAAAATCCAAATAACTTCACAGATCTTCATTGTAAAGGTTTTAAACACTATTTCCCATGCTTGTTAAACAATTAATGAACATGCACCTTTGGAACGGTCGTTAAAACTCTAACAGCTTACAGACGGTAGACAATTAAGGTCAGAGTTATGAAAACTTAGGACACTAAAGGAGGCCTTTCTACTGACTCTGAAAAACACCAAAAAAAAGATGCCCAGGGTCCCTGCTCATCTGCGTGAACGTTCCTTAGGCATGCTGCAAGGAGGCATGAGGATTGCAGATGTGGCCAAGGCAATAAATTGCAATGTCCGTACTGTGAGATGCCTAAGACAGTGCTACAGGGAGACAGGACGGACAACTGATCATCATAGCAGTTTAAGACCATATGTAACACCTGCACAGGATCGGTTCATCCGAACATCACACCTGTGGGACAACAACTGCCCGAGATACACCAGGAGCGCACAATCCCTCCATCAGTGCTCAGACTGTCCGCAATAGGCTGAGAGAGGCTGGACTGAGGGCTTGTAGGCCTGTTGTAAGGCAGGTCCTCACCAGACATCACCGGCAACAACATCGCCTATGGGCACAAACCCACCGTCACTGGACCAGACAGGACTGGCAAAAAGTGCTCTTCACTGACGAGTCGTGGTTTTGTCTCACCAGGGGTGATGGTTGGATTCGCGTTTATCGTCGAAGGAATGAGCGTTACACCAAGGCCTGTACTCTGGAGCGGGATCGATCGAGATGGAGGTGGAGGGTCTTTCGTGGTCTGGGGCGGTGTGTCACAGCATCATCGGACTGAGCTTGTTGTCATTGCAGGCGATCTCAACGCTGTGCGTTACAGGGAAGACATCCTCCTCCCTCATGTGGTACTGTAACGGCTGTCGGGAGAGAGAGTAGACCAGGATGCAGCAGAGGATGTGTTCATCATTTGAATTTTAATAGAACAACGTGAACACTATACAAAAAAACAAGAAAACTGACAGCCAAAACAGTCCTGTCAGGTGCAAACACTAACAGAAACAATTACCCACAAAACCCAAAGGAAAAACATGCTCCTTATGTGTGACTCCCAATCAGCAACAATGAGCTTCAGCTGTGCCTGATTGGGAGCCACACACGGCCCAAAACAAAGAAATACAAAAACATAGAAAAAGGAACATAGAACGCCCACCCAATGTAACACCCTGGCCTAACCAAAATAAAGAACAAAAACCCCTCTCTATGGCCAGGGCGTTACAGGTACCCTTCCTGCAGGCTCATCCTGACATGACCCTCCAGCATGACAATGCCACCAGCCATACTGCTTGTTCTGTGCGTGATGTCCTGCAAGACAGGAATGTCAGTGTTCTGTCATGGCCAACAAAGAGCCCGGATCTCAATCCCATTGAGCATGTCTGGGACCTGTTGGATCGGAGGGTGAGGGCTAGGGCCATTCCCCCCAGAAATGTCCGGGAACTTGCAGGTGCCTTGGTGGAAGAGTGGGGTAACATCTCACAGCAAGAACTGGCAAATCTGGTCCAGTCCATGAGGAGGAGATGCACTGCAGTACTTAATGCAGCTGGTGGCCATACCAGATACTGACTTACTTTTGACCCCCCCTTTGTTCAGGGACACATTATTCATTATCTATTAGTCACATGTCTGTGGAACTTGTTCAGTTTATGTCTCAGTTGTTTAATCTTGTTATGTTCATACAAATATTTACACATGCTAAGTTTGCTGAAAATAAACGCAGTTGACAGTGAGAGGACATAAACATTTTTGCTGAGTGAATACTTTAATGTCATTCCTTAACATTCAGTCAACATTGTCTATGTTGTACAGATGTAATTGAGCATTACATGAGCATACTCTAAGCCACCAGCAATTGTCTATACGTTCTATTTGAAATAGTCTTGCAAACTATTTGCATATGAAGGGTCTTTGCAATTGATGGAGTCCCTGCATGTGGCTTCCGGGTTAGAGTGACACTAAATCATGTTGTTGTCCTGTCTCTAACCCCCCAGATCACCATGGCCCTGGAGCAGGACGAGCAGGCTAAGAAACAGCGTCTGGCCTACAAGGTGGAGCAGCTCATCTCAGCCATGTCCCTGGAGAGCTGAGACAGACCACGGGATTAGACGACTGGACCGGCCCGGGATGTCCATCAGCCACCCAACAAACAGTCCCGATACTCACCGTGTGATGGACAACTAACCACCACGGACCTGGGACATTTTTAAATCCACAAACAAAGAGTTTTGTTTTTATCTTATTTTCCTCTCATGCCATATTGCCACCACCTGGCTAAAAGACGCCATCGTCTCTGGAAACATGGATGGTGATGATGAAGATGTAAGGTGGGACGACCACACCACAGACCTCCATAAAGGCTACATGGCATATTTCTTTCCAAAGGATATTATTTTTGTGTTGTGTGTGTATAGCCCTGAAGGAGAGATTTGTTGAGAGACAGAACAAACCGAGGGGAGATCTTATAGTCAGATACACTCTCTGTCTGCTCAACTCACATCAGAGACACTGAAAGAAGACGGAGAAGAGAGATGGAGGATAAAGACTTCTCATGTTTGATTCCAGAGATATTGTTCCTGAGTTTTGCTTCCAAATGTTTATTTTTGTATGTGTACATTTTGATTTTATTGGTTGCAGTTGAGCCATCTTCCTCTTGATACATACATGGACATTGTTGTACTGTACAAAGTCAAAGGTTGTGTTATAACACATGTTATAGGGTGGTGTAGCCATCAGAAAGACATGGTTCTATGTCATGTCTTGTCCTGCTCTCTGTTCTCCTCAGACAGTATTACCGTTCATTATCAACATGATACTCGAGACCAAGTGGACAGAACCCAGCTCTGACTGTAACCCATCAGCCCTGTACAGAAACCAACCAAATGCATCCTCATCATACGAGAGCGAACGGAACTCATAACAAACTTCCTCTGGAGGGGTCAAAGTTCAACCAGCATGCTTATCAACCCCAAACCCCTTTACCCTGTGTGATAAGAGAAAATACACAGGTCCACAGAGTGTGTTGGGTATAAGGACAAAACAACAACCAGCACCATACTGGTTTGTATAAGACCCTCCTCAGCAGTAACTTCATCTGTATGTACTGTAGGTTCTGTTTCATACATGTCAATGTATGTGAATGTACAAAAGCAGATGTGGATTTTTCTTTCTCGTTTGGGTTTGTTTTCTAAACAAAATGGAGTTAGTTGAACAGAACACTATAATGTCTAAATAGATGGCCAACTGAACATGTACTGAAAATTCATCCGTCCTAGTCCTTTGCCCCCTCACAATGTTTTACCTGTTACCAAATCTCTATCTTTATCATAGGAGGGTGTGTACTATGCCGTCTGTATTTTAGGCATCTTTGCCGTGGCTACGCTGCCCTTAACATACAAATACCATAATATACTGGAGACTAGATTCTAGAGGCCTGCCAAGATGGGGACTGAGGCCGTCCGGCCGGTGGCAGCAATAGTGAAAATACTCCCTAATATAACCATCGTTTGTATCGCTTTTGGGGATCGGATCAAGTGTGTGTGTAAAACTTGCATGCATCATATCACATGTCAGAAGAAGTGTTTTCAAGGTCTATCTTTGTTTTTTAAGTGCCAATGGATCAGGCTAGCTGGAGATGGCCAGCAGCTAAATGTTAGCAGACGTTAGTTTTCTACCCAACTACTGCACCAACAACAATGTCTTTCTAAAAGATAGTAAGAAGAAGCCTGTGTGGGTCTAGTTTGAGTAAGTGCCAAAAGATCCTGTCGTTTTAAATGATTCACTGATGTGTCCAAATCGATGAATGCTTTACAGAGGGAGCCAGCCGGGCCCTCAGACTGAAGTAGAGAGGTGGTCATGTAACTGGAAGCTTGTGAACAGGCAGCAGGTACGGAGGAAGGTACTGTAGTAGGGTCAGGAGAGACACAACGCCGTATAATAGTTACTTGCCCTTTTTTGTTTTTGGCAAGAAGAAAATATCTCAACTGCAAGCATGGACAAAAGAGGATATAAACATCAGACATAATGCATGTTACATTACCAGGTAGATCTTTGGTAAGATTGGATTGTCCTGTACCAAACTTAACCCATTCATGAAAGGATATATAGACTGGCTTCCAGTGAGGAATAAGAGGGAACCTTACATGTACTCGTCATAGCTGGATGACCATATACTGTAGATTCACTCTGCTGGATTAGTGACCACCACCATTCTGTTTTCTCCAGACTTTGATGTTTGCTCATTGTTTACATCAAGTACTTGAAACTAGGTAGTATTAAAGGTGTACAGTATAATTACATTATTTATGGATGGAGAAAATATAACACCAATGTTGATGGATGAAAGGTGCTTATTATTTTCTCTGCTGCCTTAAAACTCCAAATGAACCAACCATAAAACCCCTGAGTTCTCCTGATTCTTCTTCACCACTTCAACATTAATCTACAGCCTCTGGTGGCTCCATTTTGTTGAATTTGACACTGTACTTTTGACAAGGTACCTGGGCTGCCACGCTGTGTAAAGAAGTGAAGAGGGTATGACCTGGTTCTGTACAGCAAGGTGGGCGGTGATTCAGTCATCTCGCCAGAGCTGTTTGAAGAGTAGAGCTCAGTCAGAAATGAGAAAGAGAAACACCTTTATTTTCTTTCTACTTTTTCTCCCCAATTGGTAGTTACAGTCTTGCCCGATCGCTGCAACTCCCGTACGGACTCAGGAGAGTCACCGGTCGAGAGCCATGCATCCTCCGAAACACAATCCTGCCAAGCCGCACTGCTTCTTGACACACTGCTCACTTAACCTGGAAGCCAACTGCACCAATGTGTCGGAGGAAACACCATACAACTGGCGACCGTGTCAGCGTGCACTGCACCCGGTCTGCCACAGGAGTGGCTAGTGAGCGATAGGACAAGGACATCCCAGCCGGCCAAACCGTCCCCTAACCCGGATGACGCTGGGCCATTTGTGCGCCGCCTCATGGGTCTCCCGGACATGGCCGGCTGCGACACAGCCCGGGATCGAACCCGGATCTGTAGTGACGCCTCAAGCACTACCGATGCAGTGCCTTAGACCGCTGCGCCACTCGGGAGGCCCTGAGAAACCCCTTTAGCTCTGGTTTCCTGCTATGAAGCAGTGATCGGAAGTGTAGTTGTGTGATCAGGAGATAGATGAAAAAACACATCAAAACTGGTAAAGAGAAATGCAGGGAGACCACATGATTGGCATGGTATTAATATCTCCAGCCAAGGGGGGTGGATGGGTATAGGGAGAGAGGGGGGGATGTCTGTTGGCCCCCTGGTAAGCAGTAACTACTCCTGCTCAACACAAATACTGTGTCTATAGGTGCACTCTAAATATAGACACAGACACTCATGCTCAAATGTACCTTGTATATTGTTACGCTATATTCTCCATAGTAGTAACAGATTAAAGGCCCAAGGCAGACGTTTTTATCTCAATATCAAATCATTTCTGGGTAACAATTAAGTACCTTACTTTCAATCAAAATGGTCAAAAACAAAACAAAATAGCTTCTCAGCAAGAGCAATTTCTCAAGCAAAATTCCATCCCACCAAAACAGGCTGAAATTTCAGGTTGTCTTTTCAAACAGCTCTTACACTAAAAGGGTATTATCATATTTTTCACGATTTAACAGTATTATTCCACCTCATGTTTTTGACTGCACTGGGCCTTTAAAAGAAAAAGTGGGATTTGACTTGAACAAAGTTTGCTTTTCTCTTGAGGGATCTTTATTTAATGTTCTGTTTTTGCTTCACTGTTCTTAAAATGATAAATCCAACCTTGTCTTTTGGTCGGCATGCCATAACACCAATAGAAAATACATTTCTCACATTGTATTATTCCTTAATTAAGTCTTAACTCACATCTGTCTGCGTCTGACGTTTTGTGAAAGAGATTTTTATAGTTTTTTTTCATACTATACACTTTTGTATTTCTTAGGAGATGATTACATTCAATAAGAAATTAAAAGGTACATTTTTTATAATTATGTTTGTTTGACATTCTGCAGCGCAGAATTTAATTTCACAGCCAGTTAATGGTCTCTGAGGCATGTTGCAGTTGATACACGTTGGCGATAGAATATTATTAAACGGCGACTTAATTTCCACTACAGAAGACATGAGACCTAATTGAAGAAGATTGTGCACTTTTCTGCTCTTGGCGCTGTAGGTGATGTAGTGATGGGTTTACTGGTATGTTTCATTACTCACAGAAAAACAAGAATTATTCACCTTTTTTCTTTTCTCACGATGTCAGTCGGAGGAATTGAACATCAGATTAGTAATATTCTCTTCATGTCGAAAATATCACGGAATATGAAATGAATATCCTTCTTCCATTCGAAACACAACACAATGTACACAACCCTTTGTAGACACTGGAGTTCTGTAATATAATCAATACAAATGATGATGATGATAATAATAATGGCTGTCCTTTTTGTTTTATAAAAGTGTTGTGAAAATTGTAAGAAAGTTAAAAGTATTTAAAGAAATTGTTCTTGTGTTTTTTAATTTGCTTTGGTTTTGTTATCATAATATATTATTGTGTACCTATTGTAAATATGAAGCACACCTATTTTGCAAGCCAAGGATTCACTTTGTACTGTTGTTATATATAAATAAACTTTGCTGGTTAAAAAACACATAGAGCTGAAATACACTGCCTTGTCTGATTGACACGAGAAGAAACAAACTGCATCTGAGAATCAGATGCTACAGTACGACAGATACAGGCAGTCAGAAGTGGGAGATATTAGGGCTGGGAATTGCCAGGGACCTCACAATACGATATTATCATGATATGTAGGTGCCGATACGATATGTATTGTGATTCCCATGATTCTATATGTATTGGCCCTGTACATCACTGGGACAAGCGTCCTGCCATTTAGGACCTATATACTAGGCGGTGTCAGAGGAAGGCCCAAAAAATTGTCAAAGACTCTAGCCACCCTAGTCATAGACTGTTCTCTCTGCTACCGCACGGCAAACGGTACCGAAACACCAAGTCTAGGTCCAAAAGGCTCTATACCAGCTTCTACCCCCAAGCCATAAGACTGCTGAACAATGAATAAAATGGCCACCCGGACTATTTACATTGACACCCCCCCCCTCTTTGTTTTTACACTGCTGCTACTCGCTGTCTATTATATATGCATAGTCACTTTACTTCTACCTACATGTACAAATTACCTCAACTAACCTATACTCCCGCACATTGACTCGGTACCGGTACCCCCTATATATAGCCTCGTTATTTATTTTTTTACTATAGTTCATTTAGTAAATATTTTGTTAACTCTATTTCTTGAACTGCATTGCTGGTTAAGGGCTTGTAAGTAAGAATTTCACGGTAAGGTTGTTGTATTCGGCGCATGTGACAAATAATATTTGATTTGATTGCAATTCGATACTGTGATTTTATTGCGATATGATGTTTCAATATTTTATGTTGCTAACTATTTTTCTGCTGGAGAGAGACAAGAGAGAGAGCATGAGAAAATTAGTTTTGATCAGTCATGGAAATAAAAGTACTGAAAACATGTTGGCCACTATTTACAAAGAAGATGGAGAACAAGCTATAGGATAAAAAATACTGGAGTTCTTGCAGACAACCGACTAGTGATAGGTAATACAGTAGCTAAAAAAATCCACATCACAAGGTGACATCATGAATATTATATTTTTGATCTCAGGGTTTATTCTGGATCAAAAAGGGGCTTAGGTGGTGGGCGTGGCAGGGGGCCTAGCTGTGGAGCGCAGTCTGCCTGTTGGCTTGGCTGAATTTCAGAGAGCATAGAGATTTTTGCATTTCTAAGACAATTTCCTGCTATGCTACACACTTCTCCATGGAGCTGAGAGAAATATTTGCAGTTTTAAAGTTAATTTCCTGCAATTCTATATATTTTGCCATGCAGCTGAGTGAAAATTATGCAGTTTTAAAACCTGTTGGGGATCTTATCCCGATATCGGGATTCATTGTCAAGAGACCATGGCGGGAAATTCAAAAACTGCAAGAATCTAATAATTTCAATTTCTCAAACAATCAACTATTTCTCACAATTTGAAAGATAAACATCTCCTAAATCCAACCACATTGTCCGATTTCAAAGAGGCTTTACGGCGAAAGCATAAAGTTAGGTTATGTTAGGAGAGTACATTGAAAATAGCTGTGTGTAATGTTTTGTCAATTCAAAGACAGGCGTCATCATAAGCGGATAACCAGCTAGAATTATGCACCAACCTTTGACAATCTTCCTCAGATGACACTCCTAAGACATTATGTTACACAATACATGCATTTTTTGTTCCATCAAGTTCATATTTATATCCAAAAACAGCATTTTACCGAAGCGGTGAAAATCAGATTTTTTTTTTCTCTCAAATGCTTCCGGTGAACAACGTTACAAATCACAAAATTACTATTCGATAACATTGGTAAATTATATTATTGTCATTCAAATATTCATAGTTTAACATTTCGTAAATGCTACTGCAATGCCAGATTTCAAAATAACTTTACTGGGAAATCACAATTTGCAATAAACCGGGTGCTGTGCTAAGAACAATAGGCTAGGCTATACAGGTTAGCACCATCTTGTAACCATGTAATATCAAAATTACTATTGTCAATATTCCCTTACCTTTGATTATCTTCATCCATTGGCACTTCCAGAAATCCCAGGTCCACTACAAATGTGGTTTCTTTTGACAAAGTTCATAATTGATGTCCAAATAACTCCAAGTTGTTCCATGTTGTTAGCGCTTCGGTAGGCTACTAAAAAGTAGCGCGGGGGGGAGTCACGGCGAAAAGTTAAAAAAATAATCTATTTACATTGTTCAAACATGTCAAACGTTGTCATTTTTAACGTGAAACATCAGTAATGTTTCAACCCGACCTCTCCTGTGTCTTGAAAAACGTCTTTGAAAAATGTATCGCATCACATGATTGCGCAGGTGCAGCCAATAATGAAGTGACGACATCCCAGGGAGGTCAACTTCTCTTCCTTGCCATCCGGTCTCTGTTCATCATAGACGCTTCAAACAACTTTATAAAGATCGTTGACATCTAGTGGAAGCCGTAGGAGTTGCGAAATGAATCCTTTCTCACTATGGTATCTATAAAACAATGACACTAAATAGTACAGTCACAAAATGCAAAATTTTTTTGATCTATTTTTCACAGGTTTTTGCCTGCAATATGAGTTTTGTTATACTTACAGACACCATTCAAACTGTTTTAGAAAATTCAGAGTGTTTTCTATCCGAATGTGTTAATAATATGCATATCCTAGCTTCTGAGTTGGTGTAGGAGGCAGTTAAAAATGGGCACATATTTTTTTCAAAATTTCGCAATACTGCCCCCGAGCCCCAACAGGTTTTAAAGCAAATTTCCTACGATTCTACATACAGTGCCTTCAGAAAATATTCATACTTTTTGACTTATTCCACATTTTGTTGTGTTAAAGCCTGAATTCAAAATGGATTAAAAACAATTTTTCTTACCCATTTACATACAATACCCTATAACAACAAAGTGAAAACATGTTTTTAGAAATGTTTGTAAATTTATTGAAAATGAAATACAGAAGTATCTCCTTTACATAAGTATTCACACCTCTGCGTCACCTTTGGCAGCGATTACAGCTGTGAGTCTTTCTGGGTGAGTCTTTGCACACTTGCATTGTACAACATTTGCACATTATTCTTTTTAAAATTCTTCAAGCGGTCAAGTTGGTTGTTGATCATTGCTAGACAGCCATTTTCAAGTCTTGCCATCGATTTTCAAGCTGATTTAAGTAAAATCTGTAACTAGGCCACTCAGGAACATTCAATGTTGTCTTGGTAAGCAACTCCTGTCTATATTTGGCCGTGTATTTTAGGTTATTGTCCTGCTGAAAGGTTAATTTATCCCCCTGTGTCAGTTGGAAAGCAGCCTGAACCAGGTTTTCCTCTAGGATTTTGCCCGTGCTTAGCACTATTCCATTGCTTTTTATTTTAAAAACTCTGTAGTCCTTGCCGATGACAAGCATACCCATAATAACATGATGCAGCCACCACCATGCTTGAAAATATGAAGAGTGGTACTCAGTGATGTGGTGTTTGGATTTTCCCCAAACATGACGCTTTCTATTCAGGAGATAATTTGGTCCCACATGTTTTCTGAGGCAAAAATTTGAATGCAAATTTATATTTTTATTTTGTGTTATAATTTTCAATGTTGGACATGAAAGACTAAAAATACCACGGTAAAAACAACAGGGAATCAGCTCCAAGTGATTTTGATTTAAAACAATATTTTCCAAAGTATTCGTACGTAATCTAGCCGCAATATTAAATCTGATCTACCCCCTCATTAAAACTCCTTTTTCAACCACTCCACAGATTTCTTGTTAATTAACTATAGTTTTGGCAAGTCGGTTAGGACTTCTACTTTGTGCATGACACAAGTAATTCAAGTGGGTCAGAAGTTTCCATACACTAAGTTGACTGTGCCTTTAAACAGTTTGGAAAATTCCAGAAAATGATGTCATGGCTTTAGAAGCTTCTGATAGGCTAATTGACATCATTTGAGTCAATTGGAGGTGTACCTGAGGATGTATTTCAAGGCCTACCTTCAAACTCAGTGCCTCTTTGCTTGACATCATGGTTAAATGAAAATAAATCAGCCAAGACCTCAGAAAATATTTATAGACCTCCACAAGTCTGGTTCATCCTTGGGAGCAATTTCCAAACGTCTGAAGGTACCACGTTCATCTGTGCAAACAATAGTACGCAAGTATTACCACCATGGGACCATGCGGCTGTCATATCACTCAGGAAGGAGACGCTCTCACCTAGAGATGAATGTACTTTGGTGCGAAAAGTGCAAATCAATCCCAGAACAACAGCAAAGGACCTTGTGAAGATGCTGGAGGAAACAGGTACACAAGTATCAATATCCACAGTAAAACGAGTCCTATATCGACATAACCTGAAAGGCCGCTCAGCAAGGAAGAAGCCACTGCTACAAAACCACCATAAAAAAGCCAGACTACGGTTTGCAACTGCACATGGGGACAAAGAGCGTACTTTTTGAAGAAATGTCCTCTTGTCTGATGAACAAAAATAGAACTGTTTGGCCGTAATGACCATCATTATGTTTGGAGGTAAAAGAGGGAGGCTTGCAAGCCGAAGAACACCATCCCAAACGTGAAGCACGGGGGTGGAAGCATCATGTTGTGGGGGTGCTTTGCTGCAGGAGGGACTGGTGCAGTTCACAAAATAGATGGCATCATGAGGTAGGAAAATTATGTGGATATATTGAAGCAACATCTCAAGACATCTGTCAGGAAGTTAAAGCTTGGTCGCAAATGGGTCTTCCAAATGGACAATGACCCCAAGCATACTTCCAATGTTGTGGCAAAATGGCTTAAGGACAACAAAGTTAAGGTATTGGAGTGGCCATCACATAGCCGTGACCGCAATCCTATAGAAAATTTGTGGGCAGAACTGAAAAAGCATGTGCGAGCAAGGAGGCCTACAAACCTGACTCTGTTACACCAGCTCTGTCAGGAGGAATGGGCCAAAATTCACCCAACTTATTGTGGGAAGCTTGTGGAAGGCTATCCAAAATGTTTGACCCAAGTTAAACAATTTAACCTGTTAGGGCTAGGGGGCAGTATTGACACGGCTGGATAAAAAACGTACCCGATTTAATCTGGTTACTACTCCTGCCCAGTAACTAGAATATGCATAGAATTATTGGCTTTGGATAGAAAACACTCCAAAGTTTCTAAAACTGTTTGAATGGTGTCTGTGAGTATAACAGAACTCATATGGCAGGTCAAAACCTGAGAGATTCCTTTACAGGAAGTGGCCTGTCTGACCATTTATTGTCTTTCTTTGACATCTCATTCCATTACAAAGGATCTCTGCGGTAACGTGACACTTCCCACGGCTCCAATAGGCTCTCAGAGCCCGGGAAAAACCTGAATGTCGTCATTCCAGCCCCAGGCTGAAACACATTATCGCCTTTCTCACGTGGCCGATCAAGGGACTGTGGGCTTAGGCGCGTGCACTGGCCGCCCCCGTCTTTGTGTTTTTTCCTCTGTTTACCGAAAAGGAGATTCCCGGTCGGAATATTATCGCTTTTTTTACGAGATAAATTGCATAAAAATTTATTTTAAACAGCGGTTGACATGCTTTGAAGTATGGTAATGGAATATTTAGACATTTTTTGTCACGAATTGCGCCATGCGCACGACCCTGATTTACCATTTCGGATAGTTTCTGGAACGCACGAACAAAACGCCGCTATTTGGATATAACGATGGATTATTTGGGACCAAACCAACATTTGTTATTGAAGTAGAAGTCCTGGGAGTGCATTCTGACGAAGACAACAAAGGTAATAACATTTTTGTTATAGTAAATCTGATTTTGGTGAAGGCTAAACTTGCCGGGTGTCTAAATAGCTAGCCCGTGATGGCTGGGCTATGTACTTAGAATATTGCAAAATGTGCTTTCACCAAAAAGCTATTTTAAAATCGGACATATCGAGTGCATAGAGGAGGTCTGTATCTATAATTCTTAAAATAATTGTTATGCTTTTTGTGAACGTTTATCGTGAGTAATTTAGTAAATTGTTAGTAAATTCCCCGGAAGTTTGCGGGGGTATGCTAGTTCTGAACGTCACATGCTAATGTAAAAAGCTGTTTTTTGATATAAATATGAACTTGATTGAACAAAACATGCATGTATTGTATAACATAATGTCCTAGGGTTGTCATCTGATGAAGATCATCAAAGGTTAGTGCTGCATTTAGCTGTCTTCTGGGTTTTTGTGACATTATATGCTAGCTTGAAAAATGGGTGTCTGATTATTTCTGGCTGGGTACTCTGCTGACATAATCTAATGTTTTGCTTTCGTTGTAAAGCCTTTTTGAAATCGGACAGTGTGGTTAGATTAATGAGAGTCTTGTCTTTAAATAGCTGTAAAATAGTAATATGTTTGAGAAATTGAAGTAATAGGATTTTTAAGGTATTTGAAAATTGCGCCACTGGATTACACTGGCTGTTACGTAGGTGGGACGATTACGTCCCGCCTAGCCCATAAAGGCAATGCTACAAACTACTAAATTGAGTGTATGTAAACTTCTGACCCACTGGGAATGTGATGAATGAAATAAAAGCTGAAATAAATCATTCTCTCAACTATTATTCTGACATTTCACATTCTTAAAATAAAGTGGTGATCCTAAATGACCTAAGACAGGGAATTTTTACTAGGATTAAATGTCAGGAAGTGTGAAAAACTGAGTTTAAATGTATTTGGTTAAGGTGTATGTAAACCTCCGACTTCAACTGTATATATATATATATATATATATATATATAAACTCAGAAAAAAAAGAAACGTCCTCTCACTGTCAACTGCTTTTATTTTCAGCAAACATAACATGTGTAAAAAATTGTATGAACATAACAAGATTCAACAACTGAGACATAAACTGAACAAGTTCCACAGACGTGACTAACAGAAATGTAATAATGTGCCCCCGAACAAAGGGGGGTCAAAAATGGTCAAAATCAAAAGTAACAGTCAGTATCTGGTGTGGCCACCAGCTGCATTATGTACTGCAGTGCATCTCCTCCTCATGGACTGCACCAGATTTGCCAGTTCTTGCTGTGAGATGTTACCCCACTCTTCCACCAAGGCACCTGCAAGTTCCCGGACATTTCTGGGGGGAATGGCCCTAACCCTCACCCTCTGATCCAACAGGTCCCAGACGTGCTCAGTGGGTTTTGAGATCCGGGCTCTTCGCTGGCCATGGAAGATCACTGACATTCCTGTCTTGCAGGAAATCACACACAGAACCATCAATATGGCTGATGGCATTGTCATGCTGGAGGGTCATGTCAGGATGAGCCTGCAGGAAGGGTACCACATGAGGGAGGTCGTCTTCCCTGTAACGCACAGCGTTGAGATTGCCTGCAATGACAACAAGCTCAGTCCGATGATGCTGTGACACACCACCCCAGACCATGATGGACCCTTCACCTCCATCGATCCCGCTCCAGAGTACAGGCCTTGGTGTAACGCTCATTCCTTCAATGATAAACGCGAATCTGACCATCACCCCTGGTGAGACAAAACCACCACTCGTCAGTGAAGAGCACTTTTTGCCAGTCCTGTCTAATCCAGCGACGGTGGGTTTGTGCCCATAGGTGACGTTGTTGTCGGTGATGTCTGGTGAGGACCTGCCTTTCAACAGGCCTACAAGCCCTCAGTCCAGCCTCGCTCAGCCTATTGTGGACAGTCTGAGCACTGATGGAGGGATTGTGCATTCCTGGTGTAACTCGGGCAGTTGTTGTTGCCGTCCTGTACATGTCCCGCAGGTGTGATGTTCGGATGTACCGATCCTGTGCAGGTGTTGTTACATGTGGTCTGAAACTTGCTATGTCGATCAGTTGTCCGTCCTGTCTCCCTGTAGCGCTGTCTTAGGCGTCTCACAGTACGGACATTGCCATTTATTGTCCTGGCCACATCTGCAGCATGCTTAAGGCACGTTCACACAGATGAGCAGGGACCCTGACCATCTTTCTTTAGGTGTTTTTCAGAGTCAGTAGAAAGGCCTCTTTAGTGTCCTACGTTTTCATAACTCTGACCTCAATTGCCTACCGTCTGTAAGCTGTTAGTGTCTTAACAACCATTCTACAGGTGCAAGTTCATTAATTGTTTATGGTTCATTGAACAAGCATTGGAAATAGTGTTTAAACCCATTACAATGAAGATCTGTTATTTGGATTTTTACAAATTATCTTTTAAAGACAGGGTCCTGAAAAATGGACATTTCTTTTTTTGCTGAGTTTATATATATGTTTGGATTTAGGAGACACAAAAAAAAATGCTTAGGTGGCCCGTCTAGGGATTTCAACAGCAGAAATATCCTTGATAATGATGCCAAACATTGGTGAAATTCTTGGCTGGACAGTTGAAGTAGCTACTGTGGTAGATTTCTATAGTAGCCACTCCACTATGAGCCCTTGGCCCAAGCTAGCTGACCCTGCATCAGCCATTAGCCATCAGTCACAGGGACCAAAGAGCTGCTATCTCATTCATCCCTTTTAGCTCAGGTTAATCCGTGGATGCAATCTAAACCCTGCCCACAATGGACACTCACACTGTGGCTAGCCACTTAGCTGCTAACAAGATAACCCATCAATGAACACTTACATCGTGGTTAGACTCTAACAAGATAACCCATGCCTCTATTATGTGGAAGTGCAACCATTTGTCTTCTTCAGGCAGCAACATTATCTCAGGCTGCACAATCCTCCACACCATCGAGGCGGGAAGAATCACATTAGAATGGTAATAGATGCCCCCCCCGGGGACACCCGTTGAGGGCTAGTCTAAGGCTGAGGTTGACTACGCTGCTCCAGTTTAACCCATCACCAATACTAGTGAATAAATCCCTCCAACCCACATGGTTGGAGGTTAGTGTGTCTAATGTATGATTAACAGGCTAGGCAGATGGTCAGAATAACCCAGTACATGTGTGTCTAATGTATGATTAACAGGCTAGGCAGATGGTCATAATAACCCAGTACATGTGTGTCTAATGTATGATTAACAGGCTAGGCAGATGGTCATAATAACCCAGTACATGTGTGTCTAATGTATGATTAACAGGCTGGGCAGATGGTCATAATAACCCAGTACATGAAGTCCACAAGATCCTGATGATCCTTCATCAATATTCAGCCAGATGGTAACTGGACAGATAGGCTCGTCAGCTGGTGATGGCTGGATATTCATATTTAAAAGCAGGATTTCTTACACTTTCTATAGGTATTTCACTCATTTTGCACATTTCATTTTCTGATTGCAAAAGATTAGAAACAATGCATCTCAATCACATTAGATGAAATCTTCCCCCAGATGCAATCCTGTGGTTTGGTCCCTAACAGTTAGAGATATGGATCCAGGTAATAGGCTCTGATCTGGCTCTGTGTGACTGAGAGCATTGGCTGAAGGTGAGGTGTCAGTGTCGGAAGCTCTTGGCTGATCCTCAGACACACTTTATCTCTCATACCCCATCACAATATCCACCAGATCCAAGCCACCCAGCCCTAAACTTATCCCCATTCCCCAGAGCATGGGCTATTCCTGTATTTTCTTCAGGGGAGGGACCTAGACATACTGTATCCCCCATACCCCAGCCAAAACCCCAACCTCTGTCCTCCATCACCACGGCGGCCACCCTTGCCCCAGTCTTATTCCCCATCCCCAGTTCCCTATCCCCCAGCCCCTGGGCCACCCCTATTCCTGCCTCCAGTATTTACTTCAGGGGAGGGATAATCCCTGCTGTGCTGTAATCCTGTACTGCTGAGACCAATTCAAACCCATATGGGACTTAATGCCCTGTAATGCCTTTACAAGGATGATGCATAAAGCTGACATTCCATTCGTTCTGGGTGGGATTCCCTGCTAGGCAAATTCTGAAATAATTAATGTAAGTTGGTAGAAGAGGTAGGTTAGGTTATTTCAACCCGATTTTTGATGCATGGGATATTAACTTCAATATGAAACAAAACCAGCCCCTTCTACTCTCTGTACTTTTTTTAGCTATTGTCATACAACTTTGGATTTTTATTGTTCCTTTTGTTGGGGTTACAATGCCTTGGCATCCAAATTCAGGGTTGCCTTGGAGCATTGTGGCATGGTGTACCTATCACCTGTCACCTGCCTGCCACCTATCCTTTCAAAACCAGAGGGCACAGTGCCCGTACACGATGTGTTGTTGATAATTGTATATTCCACTGACACTCAGAATTACTGCTGAAAGTTTGGTGCATGACAGAAAACCGAACAGCTAAGATGAAGTTTCCTGTGTGTATTCCATGGCTCTCAGTTAAAAGCACTCAGATCAATGAGGGCTTTTTGAAAGTGGATCTGGCCTGTTTCACTTTGCATAAGACTCCTCCTGCTGCAATGTCGATGGCAATCAACTCTCACTATCAGTCAGAATGGAGGATAGGTCCCTGGGACCTTTAGGAAGAATTTGTTAGAGAAGAAAAGAAGGCTCTTCCTCATGAAGCTCCTCTCTCACCTGTCACAGGGATGGAGGAGGAGAGAATGGGAAAAGTGGAGTGACAGACTTGGAGAGAAAAGGACAAATTGAGAGGAGAGGAAAGAGGGAGGCAAAGATGGAGTGAGTGGAGTGAAAGGAAAAAAAATGTCATGGAGATGAAGAGATAATGATTTGGAAAGTCAGAGGAAGTGCCGGAAGAGAGAAAAAAGGCAGCAAGGAGGAAGAGAGAGTGAGGGAGAGAGAGAGAGTGTGAAGGAGAGAGATAATCCAGGTGTCATCAATTGTTGGCACAGGGTCACAGGGAGGGATAATCCATGGTTTTCTTCTGAGCTGTCTTGTATTGTTCACGACCGTAATCTAGCCTGGGCTAAAGCAAGGAAATCGTGTTCTGAGGCTGATTGGCTTGTTTTTAGGCAGTTACAAAACAAGTGTTCTTTTCTTCTTAGAAAGGCCAAGTCTAAATATTTTATGTCTGTTACCACTGATAACCTGAATGACCCTAGAAAGTTTTGGAAGGCTATTAAGTCTATGTCTGGTAACAGTAACGTTACTGAATTACCGTCATGTGTTTTGAAGGTCTCTGTTGCTGTATATGACAAAACCGAAATGCTGAATTGTTTCAATGAGAATTTTTGTATCATCTGGTAGGCTGTTTGATTCAGTGTCCTCTGTCTCTGTACAACCTTGTGTGGATGAACCAGTGAGAGCTGGTCAAACTTTTAGCTTTTTGCCATTCTCAGTGCAGGTGGTACATAAAGCCCTGAAATCCTTAGATCAGAGAAAGCCTGCAGGTCCTGATCTTTTGGATCCCTGCTTTTTAAATCTGGCAGCGGATTTCATAGCTGAACCACTTACATATCTGTTCAATCTAACCCTGGAATGTAATGAAATTCCTAAGATCTGGAAATCAGCATTTGTCCTGCCACTTTTAAAAGGGGGAGATCCAACTATTTTAAATAATTATAGGCCAATCTCAAAGCTGTCTCCCCTGGTGAAAATACTTGAAACCCTTGTGAGTGAACAGCTAAAATTGTTTTTATTTACTAACTCTATTTTATCAATGTACCAATCAGGTTTCAGGAAGAAGCATAGCACAATTACAGCAGCCATGAAGGTTTTAAATTATATCACTGAAGCTCTTGACAAAAAACAGCATTATCTCTCTAAGGCTTTTGATACAGTTGATCATGCTATACTAAGGCAGAGATTGTCGAGTGTAGGTCTTTCAGAGCATGCAGTTGCATGGTTTGTTAACTATCTGTCTGATAGAACTCAGTGCACTAAATTTGATGGGCTTATGTCTGTTAAATTGTCTGTCTTTAATGGTGTGCCCCAAGTCTCTGTACTTGGTCCTCTCTTATTCACTATTTATATAAATAATTTAGACAAAAATGTCCAAAATGCACAACTTCATTTTTATGCTGATGATACTGTTATTTACTGTTGTGCCTCGTCTCTTACAAAAACTTTCCAGAACTTGCAAACTGCTTTTTATACTGTTCAACATACCTTGTGTCAATTGAAGCTTATCCTCAATACTGACAAAACTAAACTAATGGTGTTTTCTAAAGCAAGAAATAGACCTCTGAACCTTTCACCTATTACTACCTGTCAGGGCAAGGAGATTGAGGTTGTAACCTCATATAAATATCTTGGAATTTTGATTGATGATGGCCTCTCTTTTAAAATGCATATTCAACAACTTACAAAAAAATTGAAGCTGAAATTGGGATTTTATTTTAGGAATAAGGCCTGTTTTTCTTTTGAAGCCAGAAGGAGGCTAGTATCAGCTACATTTATGCCTTTACTAGACTATGGGGACATTTGATATATGAATGCTTCCGCTCAGTATTTGAGATCAATTGACCCCCTTTACCATGGCACTTTGAGATTTATTTTAAACTGCAAAACCCTTACGCACCACTGCACTTTGTATACCAGGGTTGGCTGGCCTTCTCTAGTCACTTGTAGGCTCAGTCACTGGTATACCGTAATTTCCGGACTATTAAGCGCACCTGAATATAAGCCGCACCCACTGAATAAAAAAAAAAAAAGTTATTCCGAACATAAATAAGCCGCACATGTCTATAAGCTGCAGGTGCATACCGGTACATTGAAACAAATGAACTTTACACAGGCTTTAACAAAACACGGCTTGTAACAAAAATAAATAGGCTTTAACGAAACACGGCTTGTAACAAAATTAAATAGGTTTTAACGAAACACGGCTTGTAACAAAAAATAAAAAATTAGCAGTAAGCTTTAGTTGTCTTTTTGCACTGAGTCAATTCCTCACACTGCTGTTTCCAACGTCTTATCATCGACTCATTAAGACCAAGCTCCCGTGCAGCAGCTCTATTTCCTTTTCCAACAGCCAGATCAATCGCCTTCAACTTGAAAGCTGCGTCATATGCATTTCTCCGTGTCTTTGCCATGATGAGGGTGACAAAATGACCACCGTAATCAGAATGATGGGAAATTTGAGAGCGCTCGATTTAATCTAAACAGTAAACAAAAAAGTTGTTTGACCTTAACCCGTTCGGCAATTTCATTGGTCTAATGAAAGCTTCATGCTGCCAAAAAACTGAGCACGTCACAGAATGTGTTTTTTTGGATAAAAAAAAAATTGAAAGCGGGAAAAATCCATATATTAGCCGCGTCATTGTTTAAGCCGCGATGTTCAAAGCGTGGGAAAAAAGTTGCGGCTTATAGTCCGGAATTTACGGTACTTTTATTTACAAAGCCATTTTGGGTTTACTACCTTTTTTTATTTTGTCATTTTTATTGTTCAGAAATGTGGTGGGTACTCTCTTCGTTTGCTGGACTTTATCCTGCTAACTGTTCCAAATGTCCGAACTGAATTTGGTAAAAGGGCTTTTATGTACTCTGCGCCATCGTCTTGGAATGCCTTACAAAATACTTTTAAACTGGAAGAACTTGTCCCAATTGGTATTTTTAAATCACTGATGAATGATCTTGAGACTGATTCCCTGACCTGTCAATGTTTTTAATTTGCTGTTTTTGATTTTGTTATATTCTTTGTTAATTCTATGGTTTTTACTAGATTACTTGTAGTTTTTCATGTTGTTTGTCTGTAATTTCTGTAATGACTTGGTGCTGCCTATCTTTGCCAGGACACTCTTGAAAAAGATTTTAAATCTCAAATGAGCCCTTCCTGGTTAAATAAAGATTAAATAAAAAAATACAATATTTATAGTATTGTGTCTAGTTGATGTCTACCACTCTCAGTGTGCTCTCCAGCCCTCTCGCCTCCCTCTCATAATTTCTACGGTTACTCTCCTGGCTGGTAATAAAGATAATCACCTTAGATTTCCTTCATGCCTCATTTCTCCCGCTGACCTGTCGCTACAATACAGAAAGGTTCTAGTCTAGCCTGTCTCTCTCTGATTCTGATTCTCCACAGCCAGGCCTTATCAGTATACTGCATGGCAGGCCAGGTGAGGGCCACGCCATATACAAACACCAGAAGAGACCGTTTAGTCAGAGTCTCAGCGAGACGGTACGCGATTGGCCTCGGATTAGCCTGGATCGTTTGATGTGGTCATGATGATATTATGTGGGTGAGACACAGGCCAGATGAGATCTGGTACTATGATGGGCAAGCAGCTGGTGTGTAGTTAGTCCCCAGGCTGGGGGAATATAGGGACACTGGAGGAGGTTTGAGGTTATTTAAACTTTAAATGGTTGCCAGTTGGAACACTAAACCTCCCATAAAGAAGAACGCAACAGGGCCTGCTGAAGGCTCTCCAACAGTTCTGTCAAAGGACTTTTGACTCATTTGACATTTTGAGTTGCTCTCACAGAGCTAGGCCTGGTGATTTTAAGTGTCACTAAAAGCCCTTGTTTTGCCCAGAAACCCTTTGTGTTGTCTTCTTGCCTATTCATGGTCCTGGTGTCTCCGTGGTCAACCCCAGGTTATACAACAATGCAGGTAAGTGTTCTAGAGCTATGGACAGGTTTTCTATCTTGTCCACACTCACAATTCCTCTCCGTCCCTATATGAGCCCTACATGTCCTATGCCCATAGATGTAGCTCTTTTTCACTCCTTCCTTCACCATTTGCTTTCAAGCCTTTATTTCAATCATTATCACTATTTGCTAAAGACAGTCTGTTGCCCCCCCCCCCCATATACTGTTCAAAGCAAGCCATCTGTTACATAAAATGTGAAGAATACATCTAAACTCACCCCTCTTTTTCTCTTTATCGCCCTCATTCTCTCTCTCTCTCTCTCTCTCTTCCTCTTCCCTCACTCTTTATTTTCCTTGTTCCCTCTATCCTTTCTCACTGTGCTCCCTTGGATCCATTGTCCAGAGAGAGAGAGAGTGAACGTGCCTGGGGTAGCAAGGGCTCGCTTTCGGCACACTTCTTTGAGAATTATTAAAGGCTGAGGAGTTTCTGTAAAATGAATATTTTATGTAGAGGAACGGAGTGGAGCACTCTTAACTCTCCTTTCCCCCAAGCCCAGAACAATTCTTCAGAGGGGTTGAGGTGAGACGTCACACCCCCTTACCTCCACCCTCACCACCACTACAAAACTACAAACACCCATCCATACCTTTTTAGTCAAGGGTAGAATTACATTCTCCACACATACGAAGAGATGTGCTTCTATGAATGTATACTGTACATTACACATTGATACATACATGTACTGATCCAGTTCTTCTAGTTCAACTGCTTTGAGAGCAGGTTTAGGTTGTAACTTTCTTTTCTCTCACACATACACTTTCTCTTCTTCCCTCTCCAGTTCTTTGTTCACTACCACCATGAGTACATTATATGTTGTCTGTGTCAAGAATATTGATGTGTTTCTAACTCTAAGCCATGATGCTCTGATTCTAGGATATAATACTTATAAATATAAATATATCATCTAAAACTGCCTGATGTTCTATGTTTGTGTTGAGTGACTGGTTGGAGAGAGCATGGAAGAGCTTCGGACAGGACTTTTGATTCATAGAATGGCCACAAGAGTACAGTATTGAGCAGGTCAGAAATGTCTCTGCTTTCTATCAACTGCAGTTTACTTTCAGAAACCTAGTCTTACAGTGTCATCTTGTGGCTAACTCAATAATAGCCCCTATTTGTAGTCAAATTCACTAATGTATCACATAATATGTTCTGGGTGGCAAAGCCTGAATGCAATGAAACCAAACCACACAGTAAAACAAAGTATGCTCATGTCACGGTTGTATTGAATGGTTGTCACGGTCAACCTCAGCCTCATGTCATAGTTTTATAGCTCATTAGAACATAGCACATAAGGAGTCTGCAGTGCAGATCATCTAAAGTTAATCCAACATGGGACTGCTTAGACGGCTGACTGACTATACAGTATGACTTACTTCATTGTAGAGAAAGGGCTCTAAAGATGTATCCATCCAGCAGTATGATATAATCAGAGCCATCTGGGTTCTGCTTAATGAATTTATCCCACAAGCCTGATCTGAGCTAAGAACGTGAGAGGAACCAACATGTTCCTCAACGAGGACTTCTCTGAAGCTGTGTGCCAGAGGCGGAAAGAACTTATCCCAGCTATGAAAGCTGCCAGAGAGCATGGGAACATTGCTTACATCAGCTGAGACAGGGTGATTGTCCACCCTCCCTCCCAAAAGCCTGAGAGGAATGAGAGAGCCAAGCCTAAGGGTCAGTAGCTTCAGTACAATATCACTCACACACAAAATGTTTTACACACACATTTATTGATCTCCGATAAAATAAGGAAAGGCCTAAGAATAGCCCATATTAATATGTAGCCTTAGAAACAAGGTTCATGAAATCAATAAGTTGCTAACATCGGATTAAATTCATATACTGGCCATCTCTGAAACACACTTAGATAATTCCTTTGATGCAGCAGTAGCAATGCAGGGATATAACATCTACAGAAAAGACAAGAATGCCTATGGGGGAGGTGTTGCTGTATATGTTCAGAGCCATATTCCTGTAAAACTAAGAGAGGATCTCATGTCAAATGTTGTTGAAGTGTTGTGGTCGCAAGTTCACCAGCCTCTTCCAAATCCTCTTCTTTTGGGGTGGTGCTATAGACCACCAAGTGCTATTGTAACACAGTATTTTGATAATATGTGTGCAATGCTTGATAATATGTGTGACATTAACAGAGGTCTATTTTCTGGGTGACCTGAACATTGATTGGTCAGCAACTACTGTAGCTGTCCTCTCAAGAGGGCGCTTCTAACTGTAATATCACCCAGCTTATCACTCAACCAACTATAGTGCATATCAATAGTGTTGGATCTGTGACATCCACTCTTCACTAAGGCTGCAGAGCTTTGCTCGAAAGCAATATCAGTTTCCATTGGCTGTAGTGACCTTAACATTGTGTCAATAATAAGGAAAACCAAAGTGCCAACATTTGGCCCTAGTGTAATTTCTAAGAGATCATACAAAATATTTTCTCAGGACTTTTGTTGAAGATGTAAAAAAATGTAGGTTGGTCTGATGTGTATGAGGAAGTGAATCTAGATGCAGCACTGGAAGAATTTATAAAACTATTCATGCCAATTGTTGACAAGCATGCACCTGTTTAAGAAACTAAACTGTGAGAACTGTTAGAGCCCTCTGGATTAATGCTGTTTTACATCATGTGCCCTCGCATGGTTGGAGAGGTATTTATCCAATAGAATAGAAAGTGTTCTTCAATTGAAACTTCTCTAACATCAGAAATATACAGTGCGGTGTACCTCAGGGCAGTTGCATTGGGCTGTTACTCTCTATTTTTACAAATGATTTGCCACTGGTCTTACACAAAGCTAGAATGACTATGTATGCAGATGATTCCTCACTCTACATAAGGAGTTGCAGTCAGTACCAGAATGGGTGATTAATAATAACCTGATTTTAAGTACATCTTAAACTAAAAGCATTGTATTTGGTTCAAAACATTCTCTATGACCTAAACCTCCACTGGCTTTCCAGAGGGTGGTGTGGTCAGCCCAGTGCATCACTAGGGGCACACTGCCTGCCCTCCATGACATCTACAGCACCCGGTGTCACAGGAAGGCCAAGAAGATCATCAAGGACCTCAGCCACCTGAGCCAAGACTGTTCACCCTGCTACCATCTAGAAGCCAGAGACAGTACACATGCATCAAAGCTGGGATTGAGAACTGAAAAACATCATCTCTCTCCAGGCCATCAGACTGTTAAATAGTTACCACTAGCCGGCCTCCGCCCAGTACCCTGCCCTGCACCTTGAACAAAAATATAAACGCACACTGAACAAAAATATAAACGCGACATTCGTTATATATTTTTGTTCAATATATATTTATCTATTTGATTTAGAATTTTAAGACCCCTTGAAGTCTCCCCCCAAAATATATAAAAATAAAAATAAAAAAATTGGCCTTACTGCTATTAGCTCATACAAATGCATTGAATAACAGATTCACTACATGGAACAACAGATAGTCCCAAAAACAATCTAAAGGAAGTTTGTTCTGAAGTGTCTGTATTATATCCAAGAGTTATAAGAAAGATCAGGAAACATATATTTTTTTTGACATGTATTTAACCACTTAATTTTGGCACTTAACAGTCTCCATATATACTTCAATACATTTTTTCAACTGATACCGGGGGACCTTCAGACAAATCTTATGAGGCCTGTAGGCCTGATGTCCTAGAGCAAAACAGCAGATGTACTTGTTCGTGAGAGTCTCACCATTCCACAGAGGGTTCATTTAAAAGTGTGTACACAAACTGTTTCGACGCTACAGACAGAAGTTGGCAAAAATCGGCTGTACCGAGTCCCAAGACGCTTGTGGGGGTTGTAGAGCAAAAAGGAGAAGTCTCATAATCGTTTGTAGGACAAAATGTTGGGACACTACAGACGATTTTGTGAGAAGACCGATTTTCGGGATGTCTCATGGTCTGACAAACATCGCTCTGTCACCTTTCACCGCAGATGAGGATGTGCGTCATTGACGGATGCGGTGGATTGACACACATCCAATGTAAAAATGTTTTAAAAACTTAGCTTAAACAAACATTTTTTATGTGGATGTTATTATGCTAATTAACTTTCCACGGGGGTCCGATCATCGACATGCATCATGTTTGCAACAAGACACTAAAGTAATACTGCAAAACACTTGGCAAAGAAATGAACTTGCTGTCCTGAATATAAAGTGTTACGTTTGGGGCAAATCCAATACAACATTACTGAATACCACTTTCCATATTTTCAAGCATAGTGGTGGCTGCATCATGTTATGGGTATGCTTGTAATCGTTAAGGACTGGGGAGTTTTTCAGGATAAAAAATAAATAGAATGGAGCTAAGCACAGGCAAAATCCTAGAGGAGAACCTGGTTAAGTATGCTTTATACTAGACACTGGGAGATGAAATCACTTTTTTAGCAGGACAATAACCTAAAACACAAGGCCAAATCTACACTGGAGTTGCTTACCAAGCAGACGGTCAATGCTCCTGAGTGGCTGAGTTACAGTTTTGACTTAAATCTACTTGAAAAGTGATGGCAAAACCTGAAAATGTTTGTCTTGCAAGGATCAACAACCAATTTGACAAAGCTTGAAGAAATCGGAAAATATTTATGGGCAAATGTTGCACAATAAATTAGTAAACATTTCTAAAGACATGTTTTCACTTTGTCATTATAGGGTATTGTGTGTAGATGGGTCATGGATAAAAAAAAAAAAAATATTGAATCCATTTAGATTTCCGGCTGTAAAACAACAAAATGTGGAATAAGTCAAGGGGTATGACTACTTTCTGAAGGCTCTATACAGTGCAATCGGAAAGTATTCAGACACCTTGACTTTTTCCACATTTTCTGACGTTACAGCCTTATTCTAAAATTGATTAAAGAAAAAAATATTAATCTACACACAATACCCCATAATGACAAAGCCGTGTTTTTTAAACAATTTTGCAAACATAAAATAAATAAATGAAAAGTATTCAGACCCTTAGCTATGAGACTAGATATTGAGCTCAGGTGCATCATGTTTCCATTGATGATCCTTGAGATGTTTCTACAACTTGATTGGAGTCCACCTGTGGTAAATTCAATTGAATGGACATGATTTGGAAAGGACACGTCTGTCTATATAAGGTCCCACAGTTGACAGTGCATGTAACAGCAAAAACCAAGCCATGAGTTCACCTCATGTTTCAGCATCATTAGCACTACCCCATGTCGCAAGGATCTGTACAGAATTCCTGGAAGCTGAAAATGTCCCAGTTCTTCCATGGCCTGCATACTCACCAGACATGCCACCCATTGAGCATGTTTGGGACGCTCTGGATTGACGTGTACGACAGCGTGTCCCAGTTCCCGCCAATATCCTGCAACTTCGCACAGCCATTGAAAAGGAGTGGGACAATATTCCACAGGCCACAATCAACAGCCCAATAAACTCTATGCAAAGGAGATGTGTTGTGCTGCATGAGGCAAATGGTGGTCACAGCAGATACTGACTGGTTTTCTGATCCACGCCCCTACCTTTTTAAGGTATCTGTGACCAACAGATTTATATCTGAATTCCCAGTCATGCGAGCCTAATTAATTAATTTAGATTGACTGACTGATTTTCTTATATGAACTGTAACTCAGATAAAATCTTTGAAATTGTTGCATGTTACGTTATATTTTTGTTCAGTATAGTTTGGATGTAGTGAACTACTTTTTCAAAGTAACTATATTTTTGTTAAAGCGGGCGGCAATCAGCATTTGAAATAATAAAGCATTTTCCCAGCCCGTTTCGGTAAAGAGCTGCGGGATGGTGCTGTGAAATGTAACCACTCTGAAATTCATAGACAGCGCTATGGATGCAATGACTGACCATCCATGATATTAAAATGATAGTTTTAACCATGTTTTGAGGGTATATAGTGTTTGTTTACATTTACTTTGTTTACAAAACTTTGTCGTAAAACAAGCCTATATTTTGAGTTATGTACGGGGTACAACCGTTGAACTAAGCTCATGAGGCATTTACAAGTTATATTCTTAAATAATCAAAAGGTACATATGATTAATTTAAAAGTCCCAAAATGTATGTAACAACTGCAGATGGCCCCTTTTTAAGGGTAGCTTTAGTATAGATTAACTTCTTCCCGTGTTAAGTAATTGGTAGCTTGTTAAACTATATTTTCAGTGGCTTCCCCAACACTGGTGAGCACATACACATGTTCAGATCACATACGCATCTGTTCATGTCTCTATCTTTCTCTTGTTCTCTGCTTCCTGTTCTCCTTAGTCTATAGACTACTGTGAAACCCAGAGCCTCTCCAACCCTACACATAAATCACTGCCAATTAGTGGTTGTTATGGACCTCTCCCTTCCTCTTTCTCTCTCCCCTGGCTCTGGACTACCGGGGGAGGGAGAGAGGGAACGAGGGAAATCAAATAACATTTTATTTGTCACATGCGCCGAATACACTTTTTTGGTTACTACATGATTCCATGTGTGTTATTTCATAGTTTTGATGTCTTCACTATTATTAATAAGTGTGCCCAAACTTTTGACTGGTACTATATATATATACTATATATGGTACTATATATATATAGTACCAGTCAAAAGTTTGTGTATATATATACTGCTCAAAAAAATAAAGGGAACACTTAAACAACACAATGTAACTCCAAGTCAATCACACTTCTGTGAAATCAAACTGTCCACTTAGGAAGCAACACTGATTGACAATACATTTCACATGCTGTTGTGCAAATGGAATAGACAACAGGTGGAAATTATAGGCAATTAGCAAGACACCCCCAATAAAGGAGTGGTTCTGCAGGTGGTAACCACAGACCACTTCTCAGTTCCTATGCTTCCTGGCTGATGTTTTGGTCACTTCTGAATGCTGGCGGTGCTCTCACTCTTGTGGTAGCATGAGACGGAGTCTACAACCCACACAAGTGGCTCAGGTAGTGCAGCTCATCCTTGATGGCACATCAATGCGAGCTGTGGCAGAAAGGTTTGCTGTGTCTGTCAGCGTAGTGTCCAGAGCATGGAGGCGCTACCAGGAGACAGGCCAGTACATCAGGAGACGTGGAGGAGGCCGTAGGAGGGCAACAACCCAGCAGCAGGACCGCTACCTCCGCCTTTGTGCAAGGAGGAGCAGGAGGAGCACTGCCAGAGCCCTGCAAAATGACCTCCAGCAGGCCACAAATGTGCATGTGTCTGCTCAAACGGTCAGAAACAGACTCCATGAGGGTGGTATGAGGGCCCGACGTCCACAGGTGGGGGTTGTGCTTACAGCCCAACACCGTGCAGGACGTTTGGCATTTGCCAGAGAACACCAAGATTGGCAAATTCGCCACTGGCGCCCTGTGCTCTTCACAGATGAAAGCAGGTTCACACTGAGCATGTGACAGACGTGACAGAGTCTGGAGACGCCATGGAGAACGTTCTGCTGCCTGCAACATCCTCCAGAATGACCGGTTTGGCGGTGGGTCAGTCATGGTGTGGGGTGGCATTTCTTTGGGGGGTCGCACAGCCCTCCATGTGCTCGCCAGAGGTAGCCTGACTGCCATTAGGTACCGAGATGAGATCCTCAGACCCCTTGTGAGACCATATGCTGGTGCAGTTGGCCCTGGGTTCCTCCTAATGCAAGACAATGCTAGACCTCATGTGGCTGGAGTGTGTCAGCAGTTCCTGCAAGAGGAAGGCATTGATGCTATGGACTGGCCCGCCCGTTCCCCAGACCTGAATCCAATTGAGCACATCTGGGACATCATGTCTCGCTCCATCCACCAACACCACGTTGCACCACAGACTGTCCAGGAGTTGGCGGATGCTTTAGTCCAGGTCTGGGAGGAGATCCCTCAGGAGACCATCTGCCACCTCGTCAGGAGCATGCCCAGGCGTTGTAGGGAGGTCATACAGGCACGTGGAGGCCACACACACTACTGAGCCTCATTTTGACTTGTTTTAAGGACATTACATCAAAGTTGGATCAGCCTGTAGTGTGGTTTTCCACTTTCATTTTGAGTGTGACTCCAAATCCAGGCCTCCATGGGTTGATAAATTGGATTTCCATTGATTATTTTTGTGTGATTTTGTTGTCAGCACATTCAACTATGTAAAGAAAAAAGTATTTAATAAGATGATTTAATTCATTCAGATCTAGGATGTGTTATTTTAGTGTTCCCTTTATTTTTTTGAGCAGTGTATATTGCCTTTAAACAGTTTGGAAAATTCCAGAAAATTATGTCATGGCTTTAGAAGCTTCTGATAGGCTAATTGACATCATTTCAGTCAATTGGAGGTGTACCTGAGGATGTATTTCAAAGCCTACCTTCACACCCAGTGCCTCTTTGCTTGACATCATGGGAAAATCAAAAGAAATCAGCCAAGACCTCAGAAAAGATTTATAGACCTCCACAAGTCAGGTTCATCCTTGGGAGCAATTTCCAAATGTCTGAAGGTACCACGTTCATCTGTACAAACAATAGTACGCAAGTATTAACACCACGGGACCACGCAGCTGTAATATCATATAGGAAGGAGACGCTCTCACCTAGTGATGAATGTACTTTGGTTTGAAAAGTGCAAATCAATCCCAGAACAACAGCAAAGAACCTTGTGAAGATGCTGGAGGAAACAGGTAAAAATGTATCTATATCCACAGTAAAACGAGTCCTATATCGACATAACCTGAAAGGCCGCTCAGCAAGGAAGAAGCCACTGCTCCAAAACCACCATAAAAAAGCCAGACTACGGTTTGCAACTGCACATGGGGACAAAGAGCGTACTTTTTGGAGAAATGTCCTCTTGTCTGATGAAACAAAAATAGAACTGTTTGTCCATAATGACCGTCGTTATGTTTGGAGGAAAAAGGGGGAGGTTTTCAAGCCGAAGAACACCATCCCAAACGTGAAGCACGGGGTGGCAACATCATGTTGTGGGGGTGCTTTGCTGCAGGAGGGACTGGTGCAATTCACAAAATAGATGGCATCATGAGGAAGGAATATTATGTGGTGTGGCAAGCCTCTTCAAGGTTAGGAGCGTTTGTAACAAATTAAGTGGGAAACTGTCACCAAAATCACTCCAGAATGAGAGTTCTTTCAAACAGGACAGTACCTGTGTGTTTGTTTCTCCGTCCTGGTCCACCCAGGCCGCAGGCAAGGTCAAGGAGAGCAGGGTTCGGTACACAAATCGGGTTCTCGGTAGGTCCAGGTCCAAACGCTAACAGGTAAGTCCAAAACAGTCCAGCTCATACACAGTAAATCCAGCCAATATTGATTGTCTCTTTCTCTATGGTTCACAGATCTTTCCAGCCCTCTCTCTCTCTTCCTGGTTTGTCTGGACCCTTTATCTGTGGGTCGGCTCCACCTTCTGAGGGTTCCCCTTGCTCCTGGGAATTGTCGTTTTGGCAGTCGGCCATTTTGTGATCTGTAGTTCTGATCGGGGTGGCCATTTTAGTGATCGGGCAGAGCCCGTTTATTAGTTCTGCTCTCACATAGCTACCATTTATCACTCAACCCCCTTCTTTGTCACAGTGGATATATTGAAGCAACATCTCAAGACATCAGTCAGGAAGTTAAAGCTTGGTCGCAAATGGGTCTTCCAAATGAACAATGACCCCAGGCACACTTCCAAAATTGTGGTAAAATGGCTTAAGGACAAGAAAGTCAAGCTATTGGAGTGGCCATCACAAAGCCCTGACCTGAATCCTATAGAAAATGTGTGGGCAGAACTGAAAAAACGTGTGGGAGCAAGGAGGCCTACCCACCTGACTCAGTTACACCAGCTCTGTCAGGAGGAATGGGCCAAAATTCACCCAACTTATTGTGGGAAGCTTGTGGAAGGCTACCTGAAATGTTTGACCGAAGTTAAACAATTAAAGGCAACACTGCCAAAAACTATTTGAGTGTATGTAAACTTCTGACCTACTGGGAATGTGATGAAAGAAATAAAGCTGAAATAAATCATTCTCTCTACTATTATTCAGACATTTCACATTCTTAAAATAAAGTGGTGATCCTAACTGACCTAAGACACGGAATTTTGACTAGGATTAAATGTCAGGAATTGTGAAGAACTGAGTTTAAATGTATTTGGCTAAGGTGTATGTAAACTTCCGACTTCAACTGTATCTGTATAAAGTAAGAATTGTTGTGGACTAGACTGACCCCAGGCATGACGTAAACTTCCGACTTCAACTGAATATAACTCAGCAAGAAAATAAACGTCCTCTCCCTGTCAACTGCATTTATTTTCAGCGAACTTAGGGCGGCAGGTAGCCTAGTGGTTAGAGCATTGGGCCATTAACCGAAAGGTTGCTAGAGAAAATCCTTGAGCTGAACAAGGCAGTTAACCCATTGTTCCTAGGCCGTCATTGTAAATAAGAATTTGTTCTTAACTGACTTGCCTAGTTAAATAAAGGTTATAACAAAAATTCTAAAATGGATTAAATTGTGTTTTTTTTCTCGTCAATGTAATGACAAAGCAAAAACAAGTTTAGAAATTCTTACAAATGTATTAAAAAAACTGAAATCTCACATTTATTCAGACCCTTTACTCAGTAAAAGCCCCTTTGGCAGCGATTACAGCCTCGAGTCTTCTTGGGTATGACGCTACAAGCTTGGCACACCTGTATTCGGGGAGTTTCTCCCATTCTTCTCTGCAGATCCTCTCAAGCTCTGTCAGGTTGGATGGGGAGCGTCGCTGCACAGCTATTTTCAGGTCTCTCCAGAGATGTTTGATCGGGTTCAAGTCCGGGCTCTGTGTCACGTTCCTCGTATTCTCCCTCATCGGAAGATATGTCGAAATCACTCGATGACCAATACGCAGCAGGTTGACTGTTCCACATCATATTTATTTTCGATGGAAACGACAAAACAAAATAAACACTCAGAGGAGAAAGGTGACAGTTTCACAGGTGAAACGAAACACAGTGCAAAATTACAATTACCCACAAAAATCAAACAAACACACCCCACTATATGGGACTCTCAATCAAAGGCAGATAGACAACACCTGCCTTCAACTGAGAGTCCCAACCCCAATTAACCAAACAAACATACACTCACTAAACTCCACATAGAAATACCTAACCTAGAACCTACCCCAACACTCACAACCCCACTATACCATAACCAAACATAACTGCCACGTCCTGACCAAATATAATACAAAAAAACCTAAGTATATGGTCAGGACGTGACATTACCCCCCCCTAAAGGTGCATACACTGAATGCACAAAACCAACAGAAAAAAAAAAAAAAAAAAAAAAAAAAAAAAACAACACACAATTAACCTCCTAACTAAAGGGAGGGAAGGGAGGGTGGCTGCCGTCAACGACGGCACAGTGCTACACCCCCCCTCCCCAACCCACCTCTATTGGAGGTGGCTCCGGTTCTGGCCTACTGTCCAACAGACCGTAGACAGACCTGTTGGGCTTAGGACAGTAGGCAGACTTCTTTGGTTCTGGTTCGTGGGCCGACTCCGTCGGTCCCAGGCTGTAAGCAGACTCCTTCGGTTCTGGGTTGTAGGCAGAATCATCACAGTCATAGTTAATCAACTTTATTTTAGAATTGTGACCAGACTCACCCGGTTCTGGGTCACAGGCAGCTCCCCTCAGTCCCGGGTCGCAAGAGGTTGTCGGATACTCTGGTCCGCACCCCGGTGTCGGATCCTCTGGGCCGCACCCCGGTGTCGGATCCTCCGACGGCCCTGACCCAGGATTCACCAGGCTGGGGAGACATGATGGATGCCTGGCCCTGGGCACAGGCACAGGACTCACCAGGCTGGGGAGACCCACTGAAGGCCTGGTCCTGGGAGGTGGCACAGGATGAACCAGGATGGGGAGACCCACTGGAGGCCTGGTCCGAGGAGGTGGCACAGGACGGACCAGGATGGGGAGACCCACTGGAGGCCTGGTCCTGGGAGGTGGCACAGGATGAACCAGGATGGGGAGACCCACTGAAGGCCTGGTCCTGGGAGGTGGCACAGGACTCACCAGGCTGGGGAGACCCACTGAAGGCCTGGTCCTGGGAGGTGGCACAGGATGAACCAGGATGGGGAGACCCACTGGAGGCCTGGTCCGAGGAGGTGGCACAGGACGGACCAGGATGGGGAGACCCACTGGAGGCCTGGTCCTGGGAGGTGGCACAGGATGAACCAGGATGGGGAGACCCACTGAAGGCCTGGTCCTGGGAGGTGGCACAGGATGAACCAGGATGGGGAGACCCACTGGAGGCCTGGTCCGAGGAGGAGGCACAGGATAAACCGGGCTGTGGGGGAGCACTGGAGTTCTGGTACGGACACTCTTTACCCACACTCCAGGCTGAATGCCCACTTTGGCCCGGCACGGGCGGAGAGCAGGCATTGGGCGAACTGGACCCTCCCAGCGCTCTGGAGACACAGTGCGCAACGCCGGCGCAGGATAACCTGGACCGAGGAGGCGCACTGGAGACCAGACGCGCTGAGCTGGCACCATCCGCCCTGGCTCGATGCCTGCACTCGCATGGCACTTGCGGGGGGCTGGTATGTAGCGCACCGGGCTTTGAACGTGCACTGGGGACACCGTGCGCTCCACAGCATAACACGGTGTCTTACCAGTACCACGCTGCTTCCGGTAAGCACGGGGAGTTGGCTTAGGTCTACCACCTGACTCCGCCAATCTCCCCGTGTGCCCCCCCCAAAAAAAATTGTGGGGCTGCCTCCCGTGTCCGTTGCGCTCCCTCTCCTCATACCAGCGCCTCTCAGCTCTCGCCGCCTCGATCTCCCACTGTGGGCGGCGATAATCCCCAGCTTGAGTCCATGGTCCTTTCCCGTCCAGGATTTCCTCCCAAGTCCATGACTCCAGATAGCCTTTCTCCTGGTGCCTCTCCTTGTGCTGCTCCTTCCTCTGCTGCTTGGTCCGTTGTCGGTGGGTAATTCTGTCACGTTCCTCGTATTCTCCCTCATCGGAAGATATGTCGAAATCACTCGATGACCAATACGCAGCAGGTTGACTGTTCCACATCATATTTATTTTCGATGGAAACGACAAAACAAAATAAACACTCAGAGGAGAAAGGTGACAGTTTCACAGGTGAAACGAAACACAGTGCAAAATTACAATTACCCACAAAAATCAAACAAACACACCCCACTATATGGGACTCTCAATCAAAGGCAGATAGACAACACCTGCCTTCAACTGAGAGTCCCAACCCCAATTAACCAAACAAACATACACTCACTAAACTCCACATAGAAATACCTAACCTAGAACCTACCCCAACACTCACAACCCCACTATACCATAACCAAACATAACTGCCACGTCCTGACCAAATATAATACAAAAAAACCTAAGTATATGGTCAGGACGTGACACTCTGGCTGGGCCACTCAAGGACATTCAGAGACTTGTCCCAAAGCGACTACTGCGTTGTCTTGGCTGTGTGCTTAGGGTCGTTGTCCTGTTGGAAGGTGAACCTACGCCCCAGTCTGAGGTCTTGAGCGCTCTGGAGCAGGTTTTTGTCAAGGATCTCTCTGTACTTTGCCACTCTACCATAAAGGCCATATTGGTGGAGTGCTGCAGAGATGGTTGTCTTTCTGGAAGGTTTTCCCATCTCCATAGAGGAACTCTGGAGCTCTGTCAGGCACTTCTCACCCTGATTGCTCAGTTTGCCAGGTGGCCAGCTCTAGGAAGAGTCTTGGTGGTTCCAGACTTCTTCCATTTAAGAATGATGGAGTCCACTTTGTTCTTGGGAACCTTTAATGCTGCAGAAATGTTTTGGTACCCTTCCCCAGATCTGTGCCTCTACAAAATCCTGTCTCGGAGCTCAACGGACAATTCCTTCGACCTCATGGCTTGGTTTTTGCTGTGACATGCACTGTCAACTGTGGGACCTTATATAGACCGACATGTGCCTTTCCAAATCATGTCCAATCAATTGAATTTACCACAGGTGGACTCCAATCAAGTTGTAGAAACATCTCAAGGATGATCAATGGAAACAAGATGCTCCTGAGCTCAATATCGAGTCTCATAGCAAAAGGTCTGAATACTTATGTAAATAAGGTATCTGTTTTTATTTATTTTTTCAATTTGCATTTGAAAAATTGACTAAAAACCTGTTTTTGCTTTGTGATTATGGGTATTGTGTGTAGATTAATGAGGAGGGAAAAACTATTTAATCCATTTTAGAATATGGCTGTTATGTAACAAAATGTGGAAAAAGGGAAAGGGTCTGAATGCTTTCCGAATGCACTATATACATATTGATATATAATGAGTGGAGGTGAGGGTGAGGTCAAAAACAATGATGCAGTCAAACTCACACTGAGGCTACAATCTGCCAACTTTCTATTGTAGAAGCAATTGAGCGCACTCAGAGTTCCTAGTAGTAGCAATGTTTGCATGTTATCTAAGTTGTTGTGCTTGCTTTTCCAATTTTAAGATGGCTTGTTTTTTTTGTGTTGTGCTTCATCAAATTAAGCTGGTTATGGGTGTAACACTGTGTGTGTGTGTGTGTGTGTGTGTGTGTGTGTGTGTGTGTGTGTGTGTGTGTGTGTGTGTGTGTGTGTGTGTGTGTGTGTGTGTGTGTGTGTGTGTGCAGGTTATGGGTGTAACACTGTGTGTGTGTGTGTGTGTGTGTGTGTGTGGTGCAGGTTATGGGTGTAACACTGTGTGTGTGTGTGTGTGTGTGTGTGTGTGTGCAGGTTATGGGTGTAACACTGTGTGTGTGTGTGTGTGTGTGTGTGTGTGTGTGTGTGGTGCAGGTTATGGGTGTAACACTGTGTGTGTGTGTGTGTGTGTGTGTGTGTGTGTGTGTGTGTGTGTGTGTGTGTGTGTGTGTGTGTGTGTGTGTGTGTGTGTGTGTGTGTGTGTGTGTGTGTGTGCAGGTTATGGGTGTAACACTGTGTGTGTGTGTGTGTGTGTGTGTGTGTGTGTGTGTGTGTGTGTGTGTGTGTGTGTGGTGCAGGTTATGGGTGTAACACTGTGTGTTTGGTGTTGGCGGGGTTCTCTGGGTTGGTTTTATGAACAATAGGAGGATGCTCTCTCCTGAGAGCAGTTTTTTTTAAAGAGGAACAGCTGTAAGGAGTGAAGTGGATAAGGCTTAGAGAGGGAGAGAGAAGCTCACCTCTTGTAATCGAAAATGTTATCTACGTAATCCTCCAAAGTAATTATTTATCATGAGGGCCATAAACAATAACTAGTCATGCTGCATGCTCAAAGAAAGGTTAACATCTCACCTTCCTGGTAAAAATAGTTATACATATCTGAGGTGTAGTCACTTTTGAGGACACAAGCCAAGTACACAGTACAAATATGATAAAAATATGAAAATGTGAAATATTTTATGATGAATTTCCTATTCAACAAAGCTGCATGAGTAAGGCTTGAAATGACTAACAAAAATGTCACCTTAACTGTAAAATACGTATTTGTATATTTAGTGTTAGAGTAATTGTGCATAATTTCTAAAGGTCTCTCTTGATCAAAACATCTGCCCCCATCGCTGTGAACATCTCACAGAGCTCTAGCTTGGCTTCCAGAACTTATGAACTCTCCTTTCATCTCATATTAATCTTGTCCACCTATGACAAACAGAAAAATCTATTCATTATTTTAGATTACTGGTTATAAATCGATCTCTGAATATGCTAAAGGAATGAAACCACTCTCTCCTGCTGTGTTATGGTGTAAGGATGCTTGGCATTGTTAGTGGATGTGACATACGGTTCAGCCAGGAGTTAATGGACAGTCGGCAGAGTGAATTAAATGGTAGGAGGGACATCCCAGCTTCAAGTGGTGTCAGATTTAACATCCTGCTTCACACAAGCAGAGGAGACATACTCCTGTGTCCGTGAAGAATCAGGTCTACTGCTCAATGCATGCCATTTCGACCTATGGTTTACAGATATCGATTTATAAGCGAAAATGTTGTTCGGTACCGGTACAAAAACCATGCTTCACATCTAAGAGGTGGAGGGAGGAGGATAAAGAATGAAGTCAAATTGGCTCTAGTCCTTCATGTTTTGGAAAGTCCATTACAGACGACTCCAAATCAATAAAACATGCTGGTCATGCATGTCAGAACGGAATGGATGCAGATTGAGGGAAAAAATTACTTGGACTATATTGCAACTTATTGACGGGCTCCATGTCAAGTGGCCAACACTGTATGTTTGGACTACCATAATAATAAAGGTAACCTGCTTGTTAAGAATACATTTAGATGTTTACATTAAAAGGCAGTGCTGCCCTCCAAGAACATGATGCAATACCATGGTTGTTGCGTTGGTGAGGGCTACATTGTGTTTCCTTCCTTCCTGTTTGCCTCCGTCTTGCCTGACAGTCTGTTTCCCTCTGGTGTTGTCCGTAGTCTTCCCTCTGTGCCAGGAGTAGCATCAGGCCTGGGCAGGACCAGGGTTCCCTCATGCCTCCTCACCAGGCTCACTAGGGACAGGGCTGATTCAGGACTCTCCATTGGCCATCTGGATTGAATGGAGCCTCTCCACTGGCCAGTTTTTTTGCATGGGTCGTCTCAATCTACCGCATCCTCCTATGTCGGCCTTCCGCATCTGCGGTCTTCTCATAAAAACTTATGTAGCGTCCAAATGGTTTGACATACTAAGAAAGGGGAGACTCTCTTTCGATTTTCGATGATGTTCTCCGTTTTGCTCTACGACACCTACAAGCCCCAATCTGTACATATTTTTGGGGGATACCTACAGAGGTCCTAAGAATAGCAGGAAACAGGAAGGATGGGAGGTCAGCAGGATGATTGCGGGAGAGAAATACGAGAGAAGGAGAGAGAGGAGGAACGGGGGTTTATCTGGAGGTCTCTCTAGTGTTTCCTCCTCTGGCAGCATGCCTGAGTACCCACTGATGATCCTGCCTTGGAAAACAGTCCCCTCGCTCTCTGTCACATCCTGCTACTCTCTCAAGCTGCTCGTTTCTCAGGCCAGGTCACACCCTGACTCTATTCCCGGTCTCTCCTCACCATTTCCCACTTCCAGGAATTCTGAGTCGGAATTCCATTCTAACAATCCTGGAAGCTGGAAAGTTGCCCTTCCTTTTTGGAGGTCTCCTGATTGCTCAAGGGGAAATGAATTACAAATTAGTGTTGCTGTTGAATTCCACTTAATATCGAGAGGTGTGATACCTTATTTTTTCATCTTCACAATCTGTAATTTAGACATCTGGAAATAAAATGTTCTTATTTTCTTCAGCCACAGCAGCAAGATACAGTATTTAGAGGAAGAACAAGGAAACCCCCATGGTTTTTCATTATGACTTGGGTGTCACGACTTCTGACGAAGTCGATGCCCCTCCTTGTTCGGGTGGTGCTCGGCGGTCAACGTCACCGGTCTTCTAGCCATCATTGATCCATTTTTCATTTTCCATTGGTTTTGTCTTGTCTTCCTACACACCTGGTTCCAATCCCATTCATTACATGTTGTGTATTTAACCCTCTGTTTCCCCTCATGTCCTTGTCAGAGATTGTTTGTTGTTATGTGCTCGTGTATTTTGTATTGGTGCTCAACGGGTTATTTTACCCATGTTATTTTTATGTACGTTGGTTTTTGGAGTTTGTTTTATCTTTATTAAAATACTCCAGTTACACCAAGTTGGTTTCTCCTGCGCCTGACTTCCCTGCCACCTACACACACAACAATGACAGAATCTCTGACTAAAATTATGAAGTCAGCAGGAGAAGATACCCCGGACATGGAGGTGGAGGAGCGCGTCCAGGAGCATGCGAAGAAGCTTCACCATCTGTGCGCCGCCATGGATCGCGTTGTCCAGAATATGGACCGGTGGGAGAGACAGGGAGTTCTTTCAGCACCTCCACCAGCCCAACCGGGGTCTATACTGAGCACCCCTTTTCAACCTGAACCCGGTGGAATCCGTCTATCCATGCCTCATGGGTACGACTGAAGTACTGCCAGTTGCCAGGGTTTCCTCCTCCAATTAGACCTTTATCTGGCCACGGTCCACTCAGTTCCATCAGACCGTGAGAAGAGTTTTGCCCTCGTCTCGTGCCTCACCGGGAGAGCCCTGGAATGGGCCAGCGCTGTGTGTGGAGGAGGAGAAGCGCGCGGTTGGACCTTTATGAGGAGTTCACCTGCCGTTTTTGGGCAGCCTTCGACCACCCACCCGAGGGCAGAGCGGTGGGTGAGCGCCTCTACCATCTGAGGCAGGAGATGAGGAGCGTCCAGGATTTTGCCCTGGAGTTCAGGACCCTGGCAGCCGGTGCGTGATGGAATCACAGGGCCCTGATCGACCATTACCGCTGCAGTCTGCGTGAGGACGTCCGTCGGGAGCTGGCCTGCAGAGACACCACCCTCACCTTCGACCAGCTGGTGGATCTGTCCATCCAGCTGGACAACTTGCTGGCTGCTCGCGGACGTCCAGATCGGGGTCTGGTGGTTCCATCCTCCCGCACCCCCTCTCCTATACCCATGGAGCTGGGAGAGAGGGTGCACAGGGAGACCAAAGGGGGTTCCCGCTCGTGCACCATCTGTGACCGCAGAGGTCACACTGCTGGTCGGTGCCGGGTAGGTTCTTCTGGGAATCGAGGTAGCAGGCAGGGTGCTCTGGAGCCATCCCAGGTGAGTAGGCACCATTCTCATCCAGAGCCCTCTGTTGCCCATATATTTGTGTCTGTCACTTTTCCTGATTTTTTTCCCCCGTGTTCCCAGCATAAGGCGCTAGTAGATTCAGGCGCGTCTGGGAATTTTATTCATCAAGCATTTGCTCATAGCTTAGGGATCCCCATTGTACCCGTGGATGTGCCTTTCCCCGTTCACACCTTAGATAGTCGACCATTAGGGTCAGGGTTAATCAGGGAGGCCATAGCTCCTTTGAGTATGGTGACGCAAGGGGGTAGCAAGGAAAAAAAATGTATTTTCCTTATTGACACTCCTGCGTATCCCGTGGTGCTGGGTCTATCTTGGTTAACTTGTCATAACCCCACTTTTTCTTGGCCACAGAGGGCTCTCACGGGGTGTTCGCGAGAGTGCTCAGGTAGTTGTGTAGGGGTTTCCGTTGGTGCTACTACGGTGGAAAGTCCAGACCAGGTCTCCACCGTGCGCATTCCCCCCGAATATGCCGATTTGGCTCTCGCCTTCTGTAAAAAGAAGGCGACTCAATTACCACCCCATCAACAAGGGGATTGTGCGATAAATCTCATGGTAGACGCTGCACTTCCCAGGAGTCACGTGTATCCCCTGTCGCAAGTGGAGACGGTGGCTATGGAGACATATGTCTCCAAATCCCTGCGTCAGGGGTACATTCGGTCCTCCATTTCACCCGTCTCCTCGAGTTTCTTTTTTGTGAAGAAGAGGGATGGAGGTCTGCGCCCGTGCATTGATTATCGAGGTCTCAATAAAATCACTGTGGGGTACAGTTACCCGCTACCTCTGATCACCACGGCGATTGAGTTAATGCACGGGGCGCGCTTCTTCACCAAACTGGATCTCAGGAGTGCGTACAACCTGGTGCGTATCTGAGAGGGAGACGAGTGGAAGACAGCATTTAGTACCACCTCAGGGCATTATGAGTACCTCGTCATGCCATACAGGTTGAAGAATGCTCCATCAGTCTTCCAATCCTTTGTAGACGAGATTTTCAGGGACCTGCACGGGCAGGGTGTAGTGGTGTATATCGATGACATTCTGATATACTCCGCTACACGTGCCGAGCATGTGTCCCTGGTGCGCAGAGTGCTTGGTCGCTTGTTGGAGCATGACTTGTATGTCAAGGCTGAGAAATGCCTGTTCTTTCAACAGTCCGTCTCCTTCTTAGGGTATCGCCTATCCACGTCAGGAGTGGAGATGGAAAGTGACTGCATTGCAGCCATGCGTAGTTGACAAACTCCCACCATGGTGAAGGAAGTGCAGCGATTTTTAGGGTTTGCCAATTACTACTGGAGGTTTATCCGGGGTTTTGGTCAGGTAGCTGCTCCCATTACCTCACTGCTGAAGGGGGGACCGGTGCGCTTGCAGTGGTCGGCTGGGGCGGACAGGGCTTTTAGGCAACTGAAGGCTCTGTTTACCTCAGTTCCTGTTTTGGCTAATCAGGATCCCTCTTTGGTGTTCATAGTGGAGGTGGACGCGTCTGAGGCTGGGATAGGAGCTGTGCTCTCTCAGCGCTCGGGTACGCCACCTAAGCTCTGCCCCTGTGCCTTCTTCTCTATGAAGCTCAGCCCGGTGGAGCGAAACTATGACGTGGGGGACCGGGAGCTGTTGGCTGTCGTCAAGGCTTTGAAGGCCTGGCGACATTGGCTTGAGGGGGCGTCACGTGCAGAGCCCGTTCCACCTCAGTGTCCAGCTGGGCGTCTGTACGTTATGTCTGCTGTCCACGACCGATTGATCTACTGGGCTCACACATCACCCTCCTCTGGTCATCCTGGGATCGGTCGGACGATGCGCTGTCTTAGTGGGAAGTACTGGTGGCCCAGTTTAGCTAAGGACGTGAGGGTTTATGTTTCCTCCTGCTCAGTGTGCGCCCAGTGCAAGGCTCCTAGACACCTACCCAGAGGTAAGTTACAAGCCTTACCCGTTCCACAACGGCCGTGGTCGCACTTGTCGGTGGATTTCCTAACCGATCTTCCACCTTCACAAGGTAACACCACGATCCTGGTCGTTGTGGATCGTTTTTCTAAGTCCTGTCGTCTCCTCCCTTTGCCCGGTCTCCCTACGGCCCTACAGACTGCGAAGGTTCTGTTTACACATGTCTTCTGGCACTACGGGGTGCCTGAGGATATAGTGTCTGATCGGGGCCCCCAGTTTTCGTCAAGGGTCTGGAAGGCGTTCATGGAACGTCTGGGGGTCACGGTCAGCCTTACCTCAGGTTTTCACCCTGAGAGTAACGGGCAGGTGGAGAGAGTTAACCAGGATGTGGGTAGGTTTCTGAGGTCTTATTGCCAGGACCGGCCGGGGGAGTGGGCAGCGTTCGTGCCCTGGGCAGAGATGGCCCAGAACTCGCTCCGCCACTCCGCCACTCCTCCACTAACCTCTCTCCCTTTCGGTCTGTGTTGGGGTATCAGCCGGTTCTGGCCCCTTGGCATCAGAGTCAGACCGAGGCTCCTGCGGTGGACGACTGGTTCCGGCGCGCGGAGGAAACCTGGGACACCGCTCACGTCCACCTTCAGCGCATCATACGGCTCCAGAAAGTTGGCGCAGACCGTCACCGCAGTGAGGCCCTGGGTCTGGCTCTCAACCCGAAACCTGCCCCTCTGCCTGCCCTGCCGGAAGCTGGGTCCGCGGTTTGTGGGGTTGTTTAAAGTCCTGAGGAGAGTGAACGAGGTATGTTATAGGTTAAAGCTTCCCCCCCATTACCGCATTAACCCCTCGTTCCATGTGTCCCTCCTCAGGCCGGTGGTAGCTGGCCCGCTCCAGGAGGCAGAGGTGCGGGAGTTTCCTCCGCCCCCACTGGACATTGAGGGGGCCCCGGCGTACTCCGTTCGATCCATCCTGGATTCGAGACGTCGGGTGAGGGGCCTTCAGTACCTCGTGGACTGGGAGGGGTACGGTCCGGAGGAGAGATGCTGGGTTCTGGTGGAGGATGTGTTAGATCCTTCCCTGCTACGAGAGTTCCATCATCTCCATCCGGATCGCCCTGCACCTCGTCCTTCGGGTCGTCCCCCAAGGACGGTGTCGATGCGCAGCTGGAGCCACACGTCGGAGGGGGGGGGGGGGGGGGGGGGGGTACTGTCACGACTTCTGCCGAAGTCGATGCCCCTCCTTGTTCGGGTGGTGCTCGGCAGTCGACGTCACCGGTCTTCTAGCCATCATTGATCCATTTTTCATTTTCCACTGGTTTTGTCTTGTCTTCCTACACACCTGGTTCCAATCCCATTCATTACATGTTGTGTATTTAACCCTCTGTTTCCCCTCATGTCCCTGTCAGAGATTGTTTGTTGTTATGTGCTCGTGTATTTTGTATTGGTGCGCAACGGGTTATTTTACCCATGTTATTTTTTATGTACGTTGGTTTTTGGAGTTTGTTTTATCTTTATTAAAATACTCCAGTTACACCAAGTTGGTTTCTCCTGCGCCTGACTTCCCTGCCACCTACACACACGACAATGACATTGGGACTGCAGTCCAACAGTGCAATGTGGTGGTCATTGGTCAGTGAACGAGAAACCCAGCCACAGTATTCTGCCAGAGATAGTCCTACTGCAGTTCAACATGGCTGCCTGCTCCTTCAGACAGGAGGTTAAAACACTGTCCAACCACAGGGAAAAAAACACCAAAGGGTAAATACGGCCTTAACCAGGACTATTACACGAACCAGCAGGCCTACTACACAGATCAGCAGGACTATTACACGGACCAGCATGGCTATTACACGGACCAGCAGGGCTATTACACGGACCAGCAGGGCTATTACACGGACCAGCAGGGCTATTACACGGACCAGCAGGCCTACTACACGGACCAGCAGGGCTATTACACGGACCAGCAGGCCTACTACACGGACCAGCAGGGCTATTACACGGACCAGCAGGGCTATTACACGGACCAGCAGGGCTATTACACGGACCAGCAGGGCTATTACACGGACTAGCAGGACTATTACACGGACCAGCAGGACTATTACATGGACCAGCAGGGCTATTATAAGGACTCAAATCAATCAAATCAAAGTTTGTCACGTGCGCCGAATACAACAGGTGTAGACCTTACAGTGATATGCTTACTTACAGCCTCTAACCATAAACCGGCTCCACGCTTCAGTTCACCAGTGCGTGTTCTCAGTCCTGTCTGGCCCGTTCCTGTTCCCCGCACCAAGCCCACGGTGCGTGTCCACAGTCCTGCCCGGCCCGTCCCTGCTCCCCGCACCAAGCCATGTGAAGCGGAGTTGCGCGCTGTGTCGCCAGTGCGCCCGCACAGCCCGGTGCATCCGGTGGACATGCCCAGCACATGCCGTGCTAGGATGGGCATCCAGCCAGGACGAGTGGCTAAACCGGCTCCACGCTTCAGTTCACCAGTGCGTGTTCACAGTCCTGTCTGGCCCGTCCCTGCTCCCCGCACCAAGCCCACGGTGCGTGTCCCCAGTCCGGCCCGGCCCGTTCCTGCTCCCCGCACCAAGCCAGTGGTGCGTGTTCCCAGTCCGGCCCGGCTGTCCCTGCTCCCCGCACCAGGACAGTGGTGCGTGTCCCCAGTCCGGCTCGGCCCGTTCCTGCTCCCCGCACCAAGCCAGTGGTGCGTGTTCCCAGTCCGGCCCGGCCCGTCCCTGCTCCCCGCACCAAGTCAGTGGTGCGTGTCCCCAGTCCGGCCCGGCCCGTTCCTGCTCCCCGCACCAAGCCAGTGGTGCGTGTCCCCAGTCCGGCCCGGCCCGTTCCTGCTCCCCGCACCAAGCCAGTGGTGCGTGTTCCCAGTCCGGCCCGGCCCGTCCCTGCTCCCCGCACCAAGTCAGTGGTGTGTGTCCCCAGTCCGGCCCGTTCCTGCTCCCCGCACCAAGCCAGTGGTGCGTGTCCCCAGTCCGGCCCGGCCCGTTCCTGCTCCCCGCACCAAGCCAGTGGTGCGTGTTCCCAGTCCGGCCCGGCCCGTCCCTGCTCCCCGCACCAAGTCAGCGGTGCGTGTCCCCAGTCCGGCCCGGCCCGTTCCTGCTCCCCGCACCAAGCCAGTTGTGCGTGTTCCCAGTCCGGCCCGGCCCGTCCCTGCTCCTCGCACCAAGTCAGTGGTGCGTGTCCCCAGTCCGGCCCGGCCCGTTCCTGCTCCCCGCACCAAGCCAGTGGTGCGTGTTCCCAGTCCGGCCCGGCCCGTCCCTGCTCCCCCATCCCTGTCCTGTCCGGCCCATCCCTGTTCCCCGCACCAAGCCCACGGTGCGTGTCCCCAGTCCGGCCCGGCCCGTTCCTGCTCCCCGCACCAAGCCAGTGGTGCGTGTTCCCAGTCCGGCCCGGCCCGTTCCTGCTGCCCGCACCAAGCCAGTGGTGCGTGTTCCCAGTCCGGCACGGCCCGTGTCCGGTCCACCGGTGCCCAATCGTTTTGGTCCGCTTCCTTGTCACCTGACGACGATCGTTACAAGCACCCGATGTCACAGGAAGGCCGAAAAGATAATCGAGGGCAACAACCACCCGAGCCACTGCCTGTTCACCCCGCTACCATCCAGAAGGCGAGGTCAGTACAGATGCATCAAAGCTGGGACCGAGAGACTGAAAAATAGCTTCTATCTCAAGGCCATCAGACTGTTAAAACAGCCATCACTAACACAGAGAGGCTGCTGCCTACATACAGACTTGAAATCATTGGCCACTTTAATAAATGGATCACTAGTCACTTTAATAATGCAACTTTAATAATGTTTACATATCTTGCATTACTCATCTCATATGTATATGCTGTATTTCATACCATCTATATCAAGATACAACTCCATGTCTCTTTTTAAACAGAGTAGTTCAGTGTTTGGAAATTGGAAACCATAACAGAACATACTTACAAAACTACATAGACAAGTCACCCTGCCAAGAGAGGAACACAGAGATGTCATTATCTAATCTACACAGAAATTGGAAGCAGTTATCTGGAAATCTGGTGGGATACTGAGTGTAGAAGATCTGCTAAACAGATTATCCATTGAAGTCTCTGATCAAGTCTAGTATCCAAGGTAGGATGTCTAGTATCCAGTCCTATCAGTAGTCCTCCACCTCACTAGGGCAGTAGCCTAGTACAGATAAATCCCCATAACCCTTTGCCCCTCTCAGCAGCCGCACTTAAACTAGCCACAAGTTCAGTGATGAGTGCTCCTGGCTGGGGGAAGGGTCGTGTGTGTATTATGTGTGTGTGTGCCTGCTCGGGTGTGTTTGTGTGTGCTCGGGAGTGTGTTCGTTTACACGTGTGGGATCTTAATATGATCAGCATTGTCGGAACAAAATAATCCTGCAGCAACAGGATTTTAACATTTTAGTCCATAATGTTGCTTGATCGGTGGTTAGGCTATTGGCTGGACAAAGTAGGCTACATGAAACGCGCAATACTGTTAAAATAACCGTGTGTTAGTGCAGGTTTTCATTTGAATTTATGTAAATCATGAAGCTCATCGGCATTTCTTGCAGCGTAGGAATATTCTTGGCAGCAAAAAAGTGATTAAATGAAGATCCAACATCTGTATGTGTGCTCGGGAGTGAGCTTGTGTGCGACTCAGTCTGGTCAGCATTAGAAAGTTAAGGATGCACAACCCTCCCCACCCCTACCATGCATTGCCATTTCCAGATAATGAGAGAGGGTCCGTGGAGGGGTGGGGTGGGGTTCAGGGGGACTTGAAGAGGGGGTTCGTAAAGGGATCAGATTACCAAATCCCAGTCAGTCCCAAAAGAAAGGGAACATGCACAGGGACTTGATTCAGCCCCATCTGGTCCGATTGTTTGACAAGCAATTTTGCAGGCAATCCCCAAGAAAACACCAGTGTGGCTGCACTGCTTCCAGATGTGTCCTGCCTTTCTCTCTGCTAGGCTGGTGCACATCTATGTGTGAACACCCAGCAACAACAGCACATTTACAAAAAGAGAGAGAGAGAGAAAACACAGCACAACTGCTGGATCCCAATCGTTGCTGGGATCGAGTGTGAGATTGCAAAACAGCATGCATGTGTGAATAGGGTGATTTCAGTGAGTGTATGGCATGTGTGTGTATAGGGATTTATTTGGGATTATAATGATGACAGAACTATGCGAGTTTGTATTTTGAATTTTGTGGTCGCACATTCAGATTTGTGGTTGCAAGTACGATTCGCAAATGTGTCATTTAATTTCACAAGCTTGTATCATGATGTGTGATAGATTTAACAACGGTCGCAAACTTGTAACTTGACATTTGAATACATTCAATACGATTTGCAAGCATGAGTTCTTTTCAGAATTATTGCAAGTCCATTTACAACTATGTACAGGGATTCCTTAACTAAAAGCTTTGTGATTATGCTGCGGGATTTAGAGGTAATTTGTGGTTCGGTATGGTACCCTGCGTCACCAGTTTATTGCTCCAGACCAGTGCAAGGGGGAGTTTGAGCACTGATTAAGCTTTTGGGTCCCAAGGCGCTACTGTGTCTCTAACTGACAATGAATGGGTGACATAAACCAAACAGAAACTGATAATTGTGCACGACTTCAGTATTACTTACTAAAACTGTTGTGACACTAAGGTTTTTATTCTAAGAGAAACTTAGACTACAGTTAGGGTGTGGAAATGTTAGGATTATTTTGTACTGTAGTACTGTAGCCTACTCTCAACCGGTCACGTTGTACAATGCCATGAGGTGACTGTGGGCTTTTGGTTGTTCTCCCTCTAAAAACAGAAATAAATCATTCTAAATAACAAACTGGATTTATTTACAAATTAGTAACAATGTCTCACCCCATGTTCAAGAAAGGCCTTTTATTATTATTATTATATAATTCATTTAGAATTATATAAAAGCCCCTTAGATATTCTCACAGATATATTATTAACCCTGTTTTTCACAAGCATAGCAGGCTGTGAATTCTGCAAACAACGTCATGGCTCCCGAGTGGCGCAGTGGTCTAAGCCACTGCATCTCAATACAAGAGGCATCCCTACAGTCTCTGTTTCAAATCCAGGCTGTATTACATTTGACCGTAATTGGGAGTCCCATAGAGTGGTGCACAATTGGCCCAGCGTCATCTGGGTTAGGGGAGGGTTTGGCTGGCTGGGATGTACTTGTCCAAAAAATAGGCATGGTGGGCTAATGGTTTCCCTCCCTCTAAAAACAGAAATACATATTTTGGCCTTTATAAATATTATTTTGGCCTTGATTCAGATTACAATCGCTGACTTCTTTTGTTTTTTTACAACATAATCTCCAAAATATCGTTATACAGTATATGGCCTACCCGCTGTGGTCAACTATTTCAGCACCGTTTCACACTGTGCTGAGACAAGCAGGGAGAAACGAAAATGTTCAATTATATTCCATGATATTCTTAAGATATATGTGTTGACTGAATATAAGCAAGTGATGTCTGCTAAATAATCAAGTTGATGGCACTGTCATATAGCCTCGTCACCTACATAAAGCTGAGTGACTCACTCATTCATGGCTTTGGGTCAAAATAAGTACCAACATTCTTTCTGATAGTCTTTAAAAGGATAGGTGTCCCACTAGAGGGACATCTTCCGGTGAAACTGGAGGGCGCACAATTCAAATAAACAATCATAAATATTATTCATTTTTAACATTTATGTACATATGTCTTATCTCGGCTGAAAGCTTAAATTCTTGTTAATCTAACAGCACTGTCCGATTTACAGTAGCTATTACAGCGAAAACATGCCATGCGATTGTTTGAGGATGGCGCCCCATATCAAAATATTTTTCCACCGGCACAGGTTTCATACATTCACATATAACGATTAAATATTCACTTATTTTTTTTAAATCTTCCTCTGATTTTTCATCCAACGGGTCCCAGCTATAACATGTAGTGTTGTTTTGTTAGATAAAATAGTTGAGTTGGCGCCATCGATTTGAGTAATCCACTTGTTCAACTTGCAGAGAAAGGAATCCGAAAATCTACCCCTAAACTTTGTTTCAACAAGTCAAAATATGTTTCTATTTACTCCTCAGATACCCTAAAATGTAATCAAACTATAATATTTATTTTGGAAAGAAGTATGTTCAATAGGAAACCGATTTTAGCAGGTGCGTAATGTCTTCATGGTATTTCTGATATTTCTTATTCGTTTTGAAGTTACAATCCTGAAACCTTGAACATAGACTGCTGACACACTGTGGAAGCCATAGGAATTACATCCAGGGAGCTAATTTTCAATATGACCTTTCTCTTGCATTTCTAAGAGGATGGTCTCTCTCAAAAAACATTTCAGGTTGCTTTTTCTTTGTATTTTCTCCTACCATATCTATTATGTTATATTCTCCTACATTATTTTAACATTTCTACAAACTTCAAAGTGTTTTCTTTCCAATTGTAAGATCAGTGCAACAAAAAAACACACAGAATAGTATAATTGGTCAGTAGTCCGTAAAATGGCAGCTATACATCCCAGTGGCATCAAGTGTGAGCAGCTGTGTGTGTCTGTGCGTGTGAGCAGAATACCTGGTATGTGTGTGTGTGTGTGTGTGTGTGTGTGTGTGTGTGTGTGTGTGTGTGTGTGTGTGTGTGTGTGTGTGTGTGTGTGTGTGTGTGTGTGTGTGTGTGTGTGTGTGTGTGTGTGTGTGTGTGTGTGTGTGTGTGTGTGAGGGGGGGTCCAGTGGATGACTCATCCCAGTATAATTCTGACTCACCAGTCCAGGGACACACTAAAGCCCAGGCACAGCACAGCACAGCAATGTGCGTGACGCCATGCACTTTTACAGGCCTCTCAGCTGTGCAGCACAATATGAAGCAGGTAGGCAGATGAGAGCAGGGGGAGCACTTCTTGTTTACCAGGGGCATCTTCAAAGCAGAACCTCTCTCAGCCTATCAGACGAGCCAGAGCCAGCAGGCTGCCTGGGACTGGTATGTCTCAATTAGGTACTCAGGGGGACAGCGAGTCATGGTTGGGGTCAACTCCAAATATACAGCTGTGGTGCTAGTTCACTTGTGGTATCGTAAAGCCTGATGTGAATTTACTTCGTTTTCAACAAATGTGTACTAATGATGTATGCCTCAGACAGACAGATGGCTTGATATGCAAGTCACACCAGCATTATATTACCATTGCACTCACACAAACTTACTACAGTATGCCCTGCTCCCTCACTGACTCGGGTTCTTACACGCGCTCTTTCTTACGCACACAAACGAGGAGGACCAAAGAGGGGTTAAATCCAACCAGTGAGAAAAGGGGTGTGGAGAAAGAAGGAAGGAGTGGGAGAGAGAGGGTGCGAGAGAGGGGAAGAGAGAGGGCGAGAGAGAGGGGGGGGGGGGGGAGGGCAAAGGAGAGGGGCCATATAAAACCAGCGGAACACAAGCCACGCTTTATCCTGCCAGTCTGTCACGCTCTGCGAGCATTCACAGGAAACACACACAGACTCCCCCAGCGCTCAAACACTCACTTACTTAGCTCTCTCTTTCTCTCTCACACACTCCTACAGGGAAACACACTCAGACACCGGCTGCACTCACAAAGGACTGGAGGATGGCTGTGTCCATGAGAAGAATGAATGGGTCCTGGCGAGGGTTGACTCTAGCCCTGGTTCTCTGTGCTCTGTTCCTACACAGTGAGTAGTACATCTCTTTACACCTCTCTACCTCATGGCTCAGAAGTTATCTGTGTCTTATGTGCTCAATCTTCAACTATGGATAACTCTAGTAAGCTAACTCTAAGCATGGTACCTCAATAAACCTAAGCCTGATTGACCCAGGTATAGATGACCCAGGTATAGCAAGCCCTGGGAGTATGAGCATGTGCAACATGCTGTGCAACATGAATTCCTAACTTCAACTTTCCCCCGAGAGGTGAACATGCCAATAAAATGTTCCATAATGTAGTTTCAATTATCTTAAATTACATATGGCTTTTTCACATGTGAGTTTTGTTATACTTTTGTTATTATGGTGTGACATGAGGCAACTATGAGCTTTTAGGAGTTTAGGGCTGGTAAAAAGTTGTGGATGTGGCTAGCCGACACAAAGGGGAAAGTTGCCATTAAAAATAATGATGGACTACATCCTGAGAAGAGTGTGTGTGTGTGTGTAAGCATACACTTTGCAGGGATGGAGAGCCCACTCCTTCTAAAACATGCTCTGCTCATTTCAGATGTAGGTCCATCAGGCAGCTTTTACTCAGATTAAATCTTTTTAAATTGGGGAAATATACTTCTGGAAGTTCAATTTGATCTTCGCAGTGTGTTTGGGGGCTTTTCATCTGTGTTTCTAGAAGTTTAATAGGAGAAGGAAGTTCATCCTGTGTTTGTTTCCTGCTTCTCCTGTGGAGCTGCATCCTGTTTATACTATAGCCAGCAGGATGGGTGGGAAGAAGGAATGGATGTGCATGACAGAGAGATATGGGAAAGTGACTCAGCAGGGAGTAAAATGACATTCACAAGATGACGCCCCTTAGGTGGTGGAAACTGTCATGCTGTGTGTGTGGTGGTATTTCTGTTTATACGTGTACCTCTCTTTTCCTCATGTTGGGAAGGTGTGAGTGGAAGCTTCAGCAGTCAGATCCAAACCTCACTCTTAAGTCTGTTAATATAGATAATTGCCTGGTGATGTTATGGTTTGAAAATGAGACTGGTGGGACTGGTGTTGGTTCGGTCTGCGTGATGACTTCTCCAGAACTCCATAGTGGCTCATCTGGGCACTGGGACAGTAAAACATAAGCTCTTTGGCACAGTGTAAACTGGGGGAACACTATGCCAGACTAACCAGAAGGATGGAAATAAACAGTGAAGTTACTCTAAAGTAACTTGGGTGAAAGTGCATTCCTATTATTTGGGGGAATACAATCCTTGTCTCTCCTCACACCACATCCTTTACATGTCCGAGAATTTTAAAGAAATAAGTTAAATAACAGGTACAACAACAACAAAAAAAGACACAGCACAGTCATTAATGGTGGTGTGAACCATAAAGTCTCAATGAATATGGACACACAGCTCGGCACAGTGAAGACCAACACAAAGAGGCAAGATAGCTCCATCATGTGTTAGTTGATTGGACATCTGAATACCAGTAGTGGGAGTGAGATGGGTTCTGTGCGAATGGACATCAGACTGTGTTCAGTTCAAGGAGAGAGGCATGCCATTACCAATGGGGAGAGGTCCTGTATGATAAGATTGTGCCCTTGATGTCTCCATGGTTTGACTCCGTAACGTTCTCTTTAACAGACAACATTTCCGGCCAACATAAACAAGTGCAGAATATTGGCCCTCTTTTTTTCTCATGGCTCTCAGCTATTGACTAGCATTCCATCAGTCCCAAGTCAGGATGGTTAACGTGGACTCACGTCATCCAGAGGAGGGTGTGGGGCTTTTTACGTAACAGTCTGGCAGATGACTGTGTTATGTCAGAGGGAGCAGGGTGTTGGGTGCGTGTCCTGTCCACGTGGGCTTATAGTCACGGTCCAAAGACCATGAGACCAAATCATTACAGCTGGATTACAGTTAAATGGCAGTTGCCTCAGTGGTTTTGTAAAAATAAAGTTGAAATCATTGTGTTTGTCAGTGTCAATCTGGCTACAGGGTTTGACAAGAAAACTTCTCACTCCCCTTTGTCCATTCTATGGCCTCGCACTCTGGACTACATCAACACACTCCACAAGTAACTGTTCTGTTCAACAGAACATCTTCATTTGGGCTTTGGCTTCTATCAACCCTATTCCAAAGAAAACTTATTAAAAAAGGCAACAAAACCAAGGATAAGAACAATCACAATTGCCCAGAATGATTACCCTTCTAAGGCAATGAACCAGACAAATACAAAAGACTGCAGACTCTAGTAACCATATTTACCCAACTAAACAGTCTTAATGAATTACAGACAGTGTGTTACCATTCAAATCATCCTCTCCTCATTATGCTGTTTCTAGCAATCTTTATGTTCCATGATCCCCTGGCACCCTGGTGCAGTTTTATAGCTTTTGGGGCTTTAACAAGGGTGCGTCCTAAATGACACCCTATATAGTGCACTACTTTTGACCATGGCCAATATGGAGTTAGTGAAAAGTAGTGGACTATATAGGGAATAGGGTGCCATTGGGATTCAAACAAGGAGCAACAACCCTCTCCTCCTAGTTCTCTTTGATTTCAACACACCACAGCAACCTTGGACAGGGAGCAGAAACACTTGGGAGCTTGTAGACAACAGTCTTCCACACTCAAGTCATGCAGAGTTAAACTAATGAACAACCGTGAAATGAGGGGAAATTTCAAAAGATCGACATGGAGTATGTGCGTCATCACCAATGCTTGTTACATGAGCTCAGGCAGTGATGAAAGCTTATCGCAAACTTACTTAGCTCATGTTTGGAAGATCCCAGGTCATGGTAATGTCACAGACTGTCAGCATATAAGACCACAGCAGGTTTACAATAACAGTAAGTATATGACAAGTATACGTCGTCGAAGGCAAGACATGCTTGTCAGAAGGCAGAGTGAGGCATGCCTCTTTATGGTGGTGTGTACAATTTAGCCTGAGGAATAAAGGGTATTTTAATGAGGCTTGGCTGAGGCCCTTTCACTGCTAGAGTAATTGCTCCTTGTAATTAATGTTCAGCTAGAAATGCTTTGGTCGTTGGGGCCCTTCTTTATGCTGCTGGCTAATTGAAAACATAACATTACATCCTGTTCCTGCTTTGGATGGCACTGGGACTTTCTGTTCTCATGGCAGTTTGAGGGAGAGAGAGTGAGGCAACAGCAAGGACCCTGGTGTCTGGGAAGGTCTCCTCTATGAGGGGAAATCAGGGAGTTTAACCAGGCAGTGTGTCTTTTACTGTTCCCACCATCTTTCTGCTTTTCCTTCTTCCCTCCTTAATCCAAACCGTTGTATAAAGCTAGCCATTGGAGGGGAACTATACATTAACATATACTCTAACACAACCTCTCCCCTTTCACTCCCTACTCTGATGTCAAAAAGCTGTTGGAAGCCATCCAGCAACATCTGCACTCAGCAACAGTAACAGCCCAGGCAGCTTTGGTTCTGACAGTGGGAGCTGTGAGGCAAAGAACAAGCCTGTAAGAGCAGCTGGTATTTGGGCTGCGTCCCAAATGACACCCTATTCCCAATATAGTGTTCTAGGCTACTTTGACTGGAGTCCTTGGTAAAAAGCAATGCAGTATGTAGGGAATAGGATGTCATTTTGGATCGCAGCCTTGGTATTGAGGAACGAGGCCTGGCCTATCCTTCAGTAATGAGATGGACGGTCTATTTAGGAAACTGAGGTTTTATGTTACGGAGGGGCTGCCTGTCCAAATTTAGATGACAGCGTTGTTAGCGCTGAAGAAATACCAGAGCCATGTTTCAGACCATTTTTCAAACCCACAACAAAGCCTCATCCACGTTTCTTCTCTTTGCTCTCGAGTGGATTTCAATAGCCGTGTAGAGTGTAGAGATGTATAGCCAGCAGAGGTGGAAATCGAGTGGCAGTTACAGTATACTGTAATATGCCTGTGGCATTATGAACCATTAGCTTTTGACTGGTGGCTCTCTCTCTCCGTGTCATTGTGTGGTGATTGGTGAACCTGCTGTGTGTGTCTCTGTGGGAGGCCTGCTGACTGTTCTGGGTATTATTGATGGGCCCGGTCTCCTCAGCTCTGAGGCTTAGTGAGGTCACAGTGTGCCAAGTGATGTAAGAGCCATTTCCTGTCCAAGGACAATGTTCCAACGTCTGTCGCTAATTCAAAGAAAAGTCACCCTGTTCGTGTTTTGTTTAAAAACAACCATCCTGACCATCCTGGTTTCAGAAGCATAAATAGTTATCACCTTATTTTCATGTAGACAGAGAGTGGGACCCGGTGACTGTTCCAATGCAGGTTTTTTCCAGATTGTGGTTTGGTGTTTGGACTGGCCGTCTAGTCACAGGAGAGGAAAAACTGTAAGCTGTATTTGGTTACCAGGGAAACTTTTTTTTCTGGCCAGTGCTTCATGCAGGGCAGGCTGGTGTGGCTGTCTAGTAGCTACAGGCTGGCAGAACAGAACGGGGTGCCCACATTGTTCGACTATAAGCTACATGGACACCTAATGGAAGGTGTCCCAGTACAGAGGGGCTCAGTTGACTTGCTGACTAGTAGGAATGGGATCCCTGTCCAGCCTCCCTGTACATTCCTCTGGCCGCAGGCATTCTCTGGAGGCTCTGCAAGCCTGGAGGAATTCCACCCTGGCCTGGGTCTGAGGTGACAGTCTAGCCAAGGAGAATCAGGGAAGTCAGGGTTCTACTACTGACATCTGGAAGTGGGAGAGTTAGAGACTGGGGCTGGGAGGGATGCAGCAGGCAGGTGGTAACAGCCAAGGTGCTGTCTCTGTGGCTTGGGTGGGGAGGCGAGCCCAGGCTATAGGCTGAGCCTGAGGCCTGTCTGTCTCTGAGTGGCTGCATGACGTCAAAGGACCTCCTGATCATCTCCCTAAAACTAGGCAGGGCCAGGGAGACGGACAATGGTTCCCCAGGGAGACTGACATCAGCTGGGCTAGACCCCACCCTGTTGGAGGCCCCTAGGACCCAACCCTGCTACAGGCCACATCTCCAGCCCTCCCCAGAGAAGAACCAGGCCCTAATTAGAGGTTAGAGAGGTCATGCAACAGGACCTTCGTTGCTTGCTCTTTGTCTGCCCCTTTAATTCTGTGTAGAGATGTTTGTTTTGGTTCAGTCTCTGTTCTCCTGCATCCCTTACACTGGGAAAATAGGAAGTGTCAGAGATGGCTATCACAATGGTAAAAGGTTGTAGAAGGAAGTGCAGAAGTAAAAAGGAGGACACAGGGACACAGCGAGTAAGTGAGAATAAAGACGTCTTCACAATAAATTATCAAAAACGTCACAATATTTACATTTTAGACTCTCTTATACCAAGAGTGAGCATCTAGAAAAGCCCAGTAAATCAGGGTTAAATGGTCTGTAATTAAGGCATTGTTGAAAGCAGAAAGATGTTGTGCGGAGTAAACATGATGCCACACAGCTTGTTGATCTTTCCACACAACATTGCTCCTGGTTGGGCTAGGCTGGGGAGTCAGCTGAGTTCTGGCCCCCTAAGCCAGATCGGTTACAGCAGCCAAATGGCAAAAGTCACATCCTCCTTAGACCCTCCTGGGGATATGGAGACACACACTGGTTCATTTTCTAGTGCTGCACTGGAGCATGAATTGCATGTTCCACTGTTCTCCATGACCTCTTCCATTAGGTGAGCTTTTCAAGATGTCTCTATGTTTCCGTTGGTCCTGCTGTGATCACACAGAGGTTTTACTCAGAGCTGAGCTGTCATTACCTGGCCTGGTTCCTGTCACATGTCTACTCTCTCTCTCTCTGTGTGTGTGTGTGTGTGTGTGTGTGTGTGTGTGTGTGTGTGTGTGTGTGTGTGTGTGTGTGTGTGTGTGTGTGTGGTGTGTGTGTGTGTGTGTGTGTGTGTGTGTGTGTGTGTGTGCGTGTGTGTTCCCAGTGGACTTAGGTAACTGGCTTCCCTGTTCCTGCGCCACAGCTAGCCTCACTACACTACTCTGCCACGTGTTGACGCAGTGCGAAGCAAACAAATTATCATCTGGCCATTTTTCCCTTCTGCACCCATACAAATCTGGCAACCACATTTTATGCATTTCTTTATGGAGACCCGAGCTGCTCATGAGCACAATGAGACAATCTGTTCCGTTGGTGCCATGATGACATCAGTGAGAGGCCAGGAAACGCTCTCCACAGGGCTGGATGGGGCTGTGGAGAGGACGGACCTGGACCCTGTCCTGAAAGGAGCTGGACACACGCACGCACACTCTGCACAAACACAGAACCACGTCCAAAGTCTTAAACTTGCACTGTTAGAATCTGTCCTCAAGTTCATCAAGTAAAAAGAGAACGGCTTGCCTGTATTTACTGATTCTTTGGTTGAAGTTCCACTAATAGTTTACTTGTCTGTGTACCCAGCCTGGTCTCATAGACTAGACGTAATATAGTAAACATAAATCCGGGATACAAATTAGTATGATATGTTACGTTTGGTATGGTGGGCGTATAACGCAAACGTCTAGCAACCCAAAGGTGCAAGTTTAAATCTCATCACGGACAACTTAAGCATTTTAGGTCATTAGTAACTTTTCAACAACTCATTACTTTTTAGCTACTTTGCAACTACTTAGCATGTTAGATAACCTTTCCCCTAACCCTTTTAGCTAACCCTTCCGTAACTCCTAACCTTAACCCTGACCCCTAACCCTAAATCCTAGCATAAGTTAGCTAGCTAGAATTCGTAACATATCATATGTTTTGCAAATTTGTAACTTATAGTACGTTTTGCAAATTCGTAACATATTGTACGTTTTGCAAATTCATAATAGTAAGAATTATAATTTGTAACATATCATATGAAATGGGTTATGAACATCCACAAATTAATACTTTCAGTACCATACGAAATGTAACATCATACTAAATGGAATGTCACGGATTTACATACAGAATAACATAAAATGTTCTGAGACCAACTTGGTGTACTGCTGTGCATATGTGTAATGAAATGAAACGTGAAAAGAGCAGCCATCAACAATAATGGGCTAATAGATTAATGTGTATAACTCTCTCCAGTCCAGACACAATCCTCCTGGCTCGCTCAGTGTGTGTGGGTTAGACAAGGGCCCCTCTCTCTCTGATGAGCTAGAGGGACCAAAGGGAGGTTGCCTGGCTGGTTGGGAAGCAAAACCAACTGTGGGATCTGGCTTTCATTCAAACATTAACACATGTAAATGAATGATAAGAGACACTTCCCCTCCCACCTCCTGCTTATAATCTCTCTCCCTCCATTCCCTCACTCCTCCATGGTTGGTTTCCTATGGCAACATGGCCAATACAGAAAACTGCTCTCACCACAGTGTCGTGTCAGCTCCAACAGGGGAGTTACAGTGTCAGCTCCAACAGGGGAGTTACGGTGTCAGCTCCAACAGGGGAGTTACGGTGTCAGCTCCAACAGGGGAGTTACAGTGTCAGCTCCAACAGGGGAGTTACAGTGTCAGCTCCAACAGGGGAGTTACAGTGTCAGCTCCAACAGGGGAGTTACAGTGTCAGCTCCAACGGGGGAGTTACAGTGTCAGCTCCAACAGGGGAGTTACAGTGTCAGCTCCAACGGGGGAGTTACAGTGTCAGCTCCAACAGGGGAGTTACAGTGTCAGCTCCAACAGGGGAGTTACGGTGTCAGCTCCAACAGGGGAGTTACAGTGTCAGCTCCAACAGGGGAGTTACAGTGTCAGCTCCAACAGGGGAGTTACAGTGTCAGCTCCAACAGGGGAGTTACAGTGTCAGCTCCAACAGGGGAGTTACAGTGTCAGCTCCAACAGGGGAGTTACAGTGTCAGCTCCAACAGGGGAGTTACAGTGTCAGCTCCAACAGGGGAGTTACAGTGTCAGCTCCAACAGGGGAGTTACAGTGTCAGCTCCAACAGGGGAGTTAGTGTCAGCTCCAACAGGGGAGTTACAGTGTCAGCTCCAACAGGGGAGTTACAGTGTCAGCTCCAACAGGGGAGTTACAGTGTCAGCTCCAACAGGGGAGTTACAGTGTCAGCTCCAACAGGGGAGTTACAGTGTCAGCTCCAACGGGGGAGTTACAGTGTCAGTTCCAACGGGGGAGTTACAGTGTCAGCTCCAACAGGGGAGTTAGTGTCAGCTCCAACAGGGGAGTTACAGTGTCAGCTCCAACAGGGGAGTTAGTGTCAGCTCCAACAGGGGAGTTACAGTGTCAGCTCCAACAGGGGAGTTACAGTGTCAGCTCCAACGGGGGAGTTACAGTGTCAGCTCCAACAGGGGAGTTACAGTGTCAGCTCCAACAGGGGAGTTACAGTGTCAGCTCCAACGGGGGAGTTACAGTGTCAGCTCCAACAGGGGAGTTACAGTGTCAGCTCCAACAGGGGAGTTACGGTGTCAGCTCCAACAGGGGAGTTACAGTGTCAGCTCCAACGGGGGAGTTACAGTGTCAGCTCCAACAGGGGAGTTACAGTGTCAGCTCCAACAGGGGAGTTACAGTGTCAGTTCCAACAGGGGAGTTACAGTGTCAGTTCCAACAGGGGAGTTACAGTGTCAGCTCCAACAGGGGAGTTACAGTGTCAGCTCCAACAGGGGAGTTACAGTGTCAGCTCCAACAGGGGAGTTACAGTGTCAGCTCCAACAGGGGAGTTACAGTGTCAGCTCCAACAGGGGAGATTCAGTGTCGTCAGCTCCAACGGGGGAGTTACAGTGTCAGCTCCAACAGGGGAGATTCAGTGTCGTCAGCTCCAACAGGGGAGTTAGTGTCAGCTCCAACAGGGGAGATTCAGTGTCAGCTCCAACAGGGGTGTTTTAGAGGAGAAAAGCCTATGTGGTTATGAAGGTACCTACATTTTCAGGTAATTGCATTCATAGCTAGAGTGGTAGCTCATCGTTAGGATGACCTGAGATTTATAAAGAATATTTACTCCTTGTGACCTTCCTGGAACTCTTGATTTAAAAATGACTGTTTACAGTCGTGAAATACATAACATACGTCCAGGAATAGCACTTATTTATGGATGTGTAGATACTTGATATATGTACAGTGTGACTTTCTATAGTATGTCAAGTCAGTGACCTCACCCAGGGAAAATACCCAGCTCCCCTCAGAAAATATAACCATGAAGTCAACCATCTCCTCTCCATACATCAACCCAACAGAATTACCCACAGACCAACACATCTCTGTAGCGTGTCAGTTAGGTCTGTGGCTGTCCCACAGAGATCCTGTTAAATCACTATTCTATATAGATTCTATATGTCATTCTATGGGTTGTCCTCTCATTTGGTCATAGAACATTATTACTTACTATGGTATCATGTGCTGTTGATGGGTCCAACGACAGCCAGGCTACAGAAGCAGCGTTTCAGCTGTCACGCACTACCAGGCCCGTCACATCCCATCCACACTGCAGCCCATGATTTAGTGGTCTACGGCGGCCGTGCCTCCCCACCACACTGTGATACAGGCTAAAACACCCAGAGTAGCATTGGCTGGTGAAGACTTATACAGGGTAGGAGCTGTATTTGACTGGTGCCCAGCCTCCATGCTCCAAAGCACCCAAAACACTCCTGCAGGAAAGAAGCCACTGTGTGGAGTATGGGCGTGTGTATGGGCTGAAAGCAGGCTGGTGTGGTGGCCTGACATGGTAGTGTAGTGAGGGATAACAGAGGGGATTGGCTTGGCTGGGGAAGTAGTTGAGATTTCTCACTCAGCTCTCTCGCTCTGTGTGTGTGTGAGTGTATGTAGTGTACTGTGTGTGAGTGTATGTAGTGTACTGTGTGTGTGTGTGTGTGTGTGTGTGTGTGTGTGTGTGTGTGTGTGTGTGTGTGTGTGTGTGTGGGTGTGGGTGTGTGGGTGTAAAGCATCACATAAAGTGTAAACCACTGTCATGCTGCCCAGGCTAGGGGTGATGCTATGCAGAGGTAGGCCAGGTTGGATGTGTGTGTAAACAGGGGAACACATTAATAGCATGATTTATACCTTCAGAGCTAAAAAGTCTCACGCCATAAACAGCTTTTCCACTCCAATCATCACTGGCCAAGGAAGCACTCTACTGTATAACCTGCTGGAGTACAGAGAGAGAGGTCCAACAATCAGAAAAGAGACATTCTGTAAGCATCTTATTGCAAGACTATACATTTGTATTTTGTTAGTGCATTCCAGGGTTATTTTGTTAGTGCATTCAAGGACATGTGTACAGTACAGTATGCTTGCAGACATGAAAATAAGTTTTAACATCTTGAACATGTGAGTGTTAGTAAGAAGGTATCAACATGAGAAGGCCTACATATGAGGTGAGCGATGGGGTAGGGCGGTTTGATTGCTAGATCTTGGAAGTTTAGCTGTGCATTCTTATTCACAATTACTGTATCAATAAACGTGTCATCTCAGGGCCAAAGGGAGTTAGCTAGGGTCTTTTAATAACACTTAAACGTTGAGGAACTATGCCCAGCTAAGCCAATTAAAATATATGACTTGCTCTACATAATGTCCAATGCCTTGGTTGGTGCTGCCACTTGCTGTCTAGATAAAGTGCACTGCAGGAGGGAAGTGTAGCACATTTTACAGGACTTAGTGTGCAGCTCTGGAGACACACTATCATGGTGGCCACTTGGCAGCTATGAATCATTGGAAATATTGAGGTAACGCTTCAAACTCGTTAATAATGCTTGCTAGCTAACATCCATACAAAGACTTTGGCTGTGCGTTAATCCTTAAAAAGAGGTTGGCTAACATCCTCTCATCTGTGGTTGGCAGTATGTTCAAATTTAAAATGCATCATCACAATAGAAGAAAAAGGAAGTTAACATCCACTAGAATGTGTGGATGGTTTGTGGTGATTTGATAAATAATGTGTTGTGGATGTGCTCATGAGCGTTGTGACTTTGCTGTAGCGTTGGGAAGATAATTGTTCCAGTTATAGGGCTTTACAAACCACATTTGTTTCCACATCAGGCAGTGTTTAAACCATAGAAATAGAATAAATAGAAAGGGCGTCACCATTCAAGTCAATGATGGCATAATGGGTGGGCTGGCAGCCATTTTAAGTAAAAGTGGAAGTAAAAGCAGTGTACCCTTTAATCTGTGCTGTGATTTGTTGAGTCAACTGACATTACAAAAAAATACATTCCATTGCATGAGCCACATCAGTTAACATCATTTGAATGAACATTCTACATTACCATGGCAATCCAGCATAGTCCCAGTCAGTTTTAGATATTATAAACTGGGTGGTTTGAGCCCTGAATGCTGATTGGCTGACAGCCATGGTATATCCAATCCAAGATGGCGTAGCAGTCAGACGTCTTTGTCCTTCGTCTTGTCGTGTCCGATGTGTATATATATATATATATATATATGTATATATATATATATATATATATATATATATATATATATATATATATATATATATATATATATATTTACATATTTTCTTTGCATACCTTTTTATATATATTTTTTCTAAAAACTCAACCTCAAAACACTCTCCTGCAACACGCCTCACCAATTTAAAAAAAAAAGTATTATTTACCTCAAATCTGAAATCCACAACAGAAGCTAGCCAGAGGTTAGCCAGAGGTTGGCCAGTTCACTGGCTAACGTTGGAGTTCAGCTAGCCACGGTTGGCGGTCATCAGCTATCCCTTAGCTCGAAAAGCTATCGCCAGCTATCGCCAGTTTTGTACTCAGACCAGAGCATACCGGACCAATTTTCTCTCCATATCCCCGGATTTCTACCGCAGGCTCTGGACATTTACACCTGGATCTTGCAGCTAGCTAGCTGCTACCCGAGTGACTATTGGCTAACGTCGGTCCCGGAGCTAACATCAATTATTCCGGAGCTAACCAGCTGAAGAGTTCCATCAGCCACTCCTGGGCAACAATCACCTATCCGGACCCGTTTTACTGCCAATGCTGAGCCCCATCGGGCCTTCACGACTGGACTACCGACGTTATCTGCCCGAGGGTGTTATCCAACTGGCCCCTCCATCGCGACGTAACCTGAACGCCCATCTGCGGCCCGCTAATTGTTAGCTGTCTTATCGGCTGCTATCTGAATAGCTCTATCCGACAATTTTCTTGGGCCACTATAACTATAACTATTTTGCCAATGGGACTGGTCCCCCCTACTACACGGAACCCCACTAATCTACAGACGGAAACGCACGAGGTGGCTAAAAGCAGACCTCCCTCCATCTTCTGCCAGCTTGCTACCTATGGCCCGGCTAGCTGTCTGAATCTCACGGGACCCTTATGATCACTCAGCTAAGCTTGCCTCTCCTTAATGTCAATATGCCTTGACCATTGCTGTTCTGGTTAGTGTTTATTGGCTTATTTCACTGTAGAGCCTCTAGCCCTGCTCATTATACCTTATCCAACCTTTCAGTTCCACCACCCACACATGCTATGACATCTTCTGGTTTCAATGATGTTTCTAGAGACAATATCTCTCTCATCATCACTCAATGCCTAGGTTTACCTCCACTGTATTCACATCCTACCATACCTTTGTCTGTACATTATACCTTGAAGCTAATTTATCGCCCCCAGAAACCTGCTCCTTTTACTCTCTATTCTGGTCGTCATAGACGACCAATTCTTATAGCTTTTAGCCGAACCCTTATCATATCCCTCCTCTGTTCCTCTGGTGATGTAGAGGTGAATCCAGGCCCTGCAGTACCTAGCTCCACTCCTACTCCCCAGGCGCTCTCTTTTGATAATTTCTGTAACCGTAATAGCCTTGGTTTCATGCATGTTAACATTAGAAGCCTCCTCCCTAAGTTTGTTTTATTCACTGCTTTAGCACACTCTGCCAACCCGGACGTCCTAGCCGTGTCTGAATCCTGGCTTAGGAAGTCCACCAAAAACTCTGAAATCTTCATCCCTAACTACAACATTTTCAGACAAGATAGTACGGCCAAAGGGGGCAGGGTTGCAATCTACTGCAGAGATAGCCTGCAGAGTTCTGTTCTACTATCCAGGTCTGTACTCAAACAATTTGAACTTTTAAAAATCCATCTCTCTAAAAACAAGTCTCTCACCGTTGCCGCCTGCTATAGACTACCCTCTGCCCCCAGCTGTGCTCTGGACACCATATGTGAACTGATTGCCCCCCATCTATCTTCAGAGCTCGTGCTGCTAGGTGACCTAAACTGGGACATGCTTAACACCCCAGCCATCCTACAATCTAAGCTTGATGCCCTCAATCTCACACAAATTATCAATGAACCTACCAGGTACCACCCCAAAGCCGTAAACACGGGCACCCTCATAGATATCATCCTAACCAACTTGCCCTCTAAATACACCTCTGCTGTTTTCAACCAAGATCTCAGCGATCACTGCCTCATTGCCTGCATCCGTAATGGGTCAGCGGTCAAATGACCTCCACTCATCACTGTCAAACGCTCCCTGAAACATTTCAGCGAGCAAGCCTTTCTAATCGACCTGGCCCGAGGATCCTGGAAGGATATTGACCTCATCCCATCAGTAGATGATGCCTGGTTATTTTTTTTCAATGCCTTCCTCACCATCTTAAATAAGCATCCCCCATTCAAGAAATGTAGAACCAGGAACAGATATAGCCCTTGGTTCTCTCCAGACCTGACTGCCCTTAACCAACACAAAAACATCCCATGGCGTTCTGCATTAGCATCGAACAGCCCCCGTGATATGCAACTTTTCAGGGAAGTTAGAAACCAATATACACAGGCCGTTAGAAAAGCCAAGGCTAGCTTTTTCAAGCAGAAATTTGCTTCCTGCAACACAAACACAAAAAAGGTCTGGGACACTGTAAAGTCCATGGAGAATAAGAACACCTTCTCCCAGCTGCCCACTGCAATTAGGATAGGAAACTCTGTCACCACCGATAAATCCACTATAATTGAGAATTTCAATAAGCATTTTTCTACGGCTGGCCATGCTTTCCACCTGGCTACCCCTACCGCGGTCAACAGCACTACACCCCCCACAGCTACTCACCCAAGCCTTCCCCATTTCTCCTTCTCACAAATCCAGTCAGCTGATGTTCTGAAAGAGCTGCAAAATCTGGACCCCTACAAATGAGCCGGGCTAGACAATCTGGACCCTTTCTTTCTAAAATGATCTGCCGAAATTGTTGCAACCCCTATTACTAGCCTGTTCAACCTCTATTTCGTGTCGTCTGAGATTCCAAAAGATTGGAAAGCAGCTGCTGTCATCCCCCTCTTCAAAGGAGGGGACACTTGACCCAAACTGCTACAGACCTATATCTATCCTACCCTGCCTTTCTAAGGTCTTCAAAAGCCAAGTCAACAAATAGATTACCGACCATTTGGAATCCCACCGCACCTTCTCCGCTATGCAATCTGGCTTCAGAGCTGGTCATGGGTGCACCTCAGCCACGCTCAAGGTCCTAAACGATATCGTAACCGCCATCAATAAGAAACAATACTGTGCTGTCGTATTCATTGACCTGGCCAAGGCTTTCGACTCTGTCAATCACCACATCCTCATCGGCAGACTCAATAGCCTTGGTTTCTCAAATGATTGCCTCGCCTGGTTCACCAACTACTTCTCTGATAGAGTTCAGTGTGTCAAATCGGATGGCCTGTTGTCCGGGCCTCTGGTATTCTCTATGGGGGTGCCACAGGGTTCAATTCTTGGGCCAACTCTTTTCTCTGTATACATCAATGATGTCGCTCTTGCTGCTGGTGAGTCTCTGATCCACCTCTACGCAGACGACACCATTCTGTATACTTCTGGCCCTTCTTTGGACATTGTGTTAACAACCCTCCAGACGAGCTTCAATGCCATACAATTCTCCTTCCGTGGCCTCCAACTGCTCTTAAATACAAGTAAAACTAAATGCATGCTCTTCAACCGATCGCTGCCCGCACCTGCCCGCCCATCCAGCATCACTACTCTGGACGGTTCTTACTTAGAATATGTGGACAACTACAAATACCTAGGTGTCTGGTTAGACTGTAAGCTCTCCTTCCAGACTCACATCAAACATCTCCAATCCAAAGTTAAATCTAGAATTGGCTTCCTATTTCGCAACAAAGCATCCTTCACTCATGCTGCCAAACATACCCTCGTAAAACTGACCATCCTACCGATCCTCGACTTCGGCGATGTCATTTACAAAATTTCCTCCAACACCCTACTCAATAAAATGGATGCAGTCTATCACAGTGCCATCCGTTTTGTCACCAAAGCCCCATATACTACCCACCACTGCGACCTGTACGCTCTCGTTGGCTGGCCCTCGCTTCATACTCGTCGCCAAACCCACTGGCTCCAGGTCATCTACAAGACCCTGCTAGGTAAAGTCCCCCCTTATCTCAGCTCACTGGTCACCATAGCAGCACCCACCTGTAGCACACGTTCCAGCAGGTATAGCTCTCTGGTCACCCCCCAAAGCCAATTCCTCCTTTGGCCGTCTCTCCTTCCAGTTCTCTGCTGCCAATGACTGGAACGAATTACAAAAATCTCTGAAACTGGAAACACTTATCTCCCTCACTAGCTTTAAGCACCAGCTGTCAGAGCAGCTCACAGATCACTGCACCTGTACATAGCCCATCTATAATTTAGCCCAAACAACTACCTCTTCCCCTACTGTATTTATTTATTTAGCTCCTTTGCACCCCATTATTTCTATTTCTACTTTGCACTTTCTTCCACTACAAATCTACCATTCCTGTGTTTTACTTGCTATATTGTATTTACTTTGCCACCATGGCCTTTTTTTTGTCTTTACCTGCCTTATCTCACCTAATTTGCTCACATTGTATATAGACTTATATTTCTACTGTATTATTGACGGTATGTGTGTTTTACTCCATGTGTAACTCTGTGTTGTTGTATGTGTCGAACTGCTTTGCTTTATCTTGGCCAGGTCGCAATTGTAAATGAGAACTTGTTCTTGACTTGCCTACCTGGTTAAATAAAGGTGAAATAAAAAAATAAAAAAATATCAGACCGTATACCATGGGTATGACAGAATATTTATTTTTACTGCTCTAATTACATTGGTAACCAGTTTATAATAGCAATAAGGCACCTTGAGGGTTTGTGGTATATGACCAATATACTACAGCTAAGGGTTGTGTCCAGGCACTCTGCGATGCGTTTTGCATAAGAACAGCCCTTAGTCGTGGTTTATTGGCCATATACCACAACCCCTAGTGCCTTATTGCTTAATTATACCATTGCGTTGTTGAATACTCGTTTCCGATTGGCTTGAAGGGCATTCTAAAGCATGCAATATTTCCCTAATTGCTTAATTGTAATTCAATGGCTATGAAGTTCATTCTTACATGTTCTATTTTTAAGCTGCTTTTGAAAGCAAAAGTCGAATTGAAAACATTATTGTCATTGTTGAATTCAATTTTCATAATAGCAAGCTAGGATAATACTTTGGCAAGCAAGTCTGTTTGGTTACCAAGGCAACTGCTGTAGCTATCTAGATCATAAACTTGCTAGCTACTTCAGTGAATGTCGTCACATTTCTATCTGCAAATAATTAATCATTAATTTTAAAGCCGTGGTATAAAAAAGTATAATCAATGAGGGGCGGTGCGTTCTCTGGGAAATAATGCACAACGTGGAAGGTGTATTCCACAACGCTTTAGCGGAGTGGAACTAACCTCTCATGGAACGCATTTGCGGCGAAAACAACCTGTTGTTACCTAGGTACACCGTTGGTTCACAGCAAAAACGTAATCTTTTTCGAACGCAATTCTCACCTGTGTATTTTAGTCAACTACATTTTAAGAAAAGTACAACATGTCTAAAGATTACTTTTCAACATTGCCTTCTGCCAATAGTTTTCACTACTTAGAAAATTGTAATGTTGTAAGGCATCCCTCATGTCCCTTTCCATGGCGGCGCTATCAGCCACATGAGTGAGTGCTAGCTAGCTACCGACCGGAACAATATAAGCTAGCCAAAACCAACAAACGAACGTTAAATACAGCTACAAGTAGTGAGTGGATTGAACATTACAGTGCTCATTTAGACCCCTCGACTTTTTTCACATTTTGTTATGTTACAGCTTTATTCTAAAATATTATATCGTTTTTTTTTTGTAATTAACACACAATACCCTATAATAACAAAGCAAAAACAGATTTTTAGAAATGTTTTATAAAATAAAAAAGCAAACATCACATTTATATAGGTATTCAGACCTTATAGTTAGTACATTGTTGAAGCACCTTTGGCAGGGATGACAGTACTGAGTCTAAGGTATAATGCTAAAAGCTTGGCACACCTGTATTTAGGGAGTTTCTCCCATTCTTCTCTGCAGATCCTCTCAAGCTCTGTCTGGTTGGATGGGTGTTGCAGCAATTGAATTTACCACAGGTGGACTCCAAACAAGTTGTAGAAACATCTCAAGGATAATCAATGGAAACAGGATGCATCTGAGCTCAATTTCAAGTCTCATAGCAAAGTGTCTGAATACTTATGTAATACTTAAGGTATTTCTGCTTTTATTATTTTATAAATTTGCAACAGTTTCTAAACCTGTTTTTACTTTGTCATAGGGTATTCTGTGTAGATTGATGAGGAAAATATTTAATTTCATACATTTTACAATAAGGCTGTAACGTAACAACATTTGGAAAAAGTCAAGGGCTCTGAATACTTTCCGAATCCACTGTATATCCTAACATGACCTTGTTGGGTAAGGACTGACTTAAAAAGATTGACAGTGACTCCTCTGTTTCACCACGCTCACCATCAGGTCTGCGTCGCACCAAACGTTGGGCATTACAAACACCAAGACACTTCAATTGCTCCACCTCCACACTTAACGCTACCCCATGAATCACTCCTTTCAATGGTGCCCTGTTCCTATGAGCAAAGCAAGAAACAGATCTTGACCCAAGTTGTGTGACACGGAGCGCCTGCTCCCTCTGGTTAGAAGAAACACAAACAAATATCACAGGTCCAGTACAGGTTACCTTCCCTGATTCAACTGCACCCAACTTCTTTCTCAACCACCCTGAAACCACAAATGGATCCGCCAAAAGACAAGGATCCACTTTCTCCAAAAATGTCACTCCTGGATTAAACGTATCTTTATCATAACCATGCCCATCAATGCAAGGCTCGTGCAACGAGCTCCTCACAACACCTTCTACCCCTTCCGCTTCACCTCCAGAACTCGAACTGGCGTCCGGTTCACTCTGTTTCAACTTGACACCAATCTACCTGGACATACCCTCTCCCTTGTTATTGCTAGCTTCAACATATTCAAACCTCTGCCTCCCTCAGTCTTTTCAACCTTCCCTCTCTTTCCCTCCAATCTTCCTCCCTTAACCAATTACCCGATCAATTACCCGATATTTGCATGAGTCGGGTGACTCCTGCAAATGATCAACTTTCCAAGCCCAAATCTTTTTTTAGCCTCTTTGAGAGACATGTTAAGCCCTGTACTCCACGTTCAAATGATCAACATTTTCAGGGCTCTTTTGTGATTTCTGTATAACAAAAAACGATGTTGGGTTTTTACCACTTGGGGTTAATTGGAAAGAATGTTTGTTTTCCCCAACTTCTGGGCGTGGTCGAGGGGAATTCCTTATTATTACGTGAATATCAACTCTTGAGTATCAGTTGATAGAACATTCCAAAATATCATGGAAATTGATTGCATAACATTGTTTTGGCACCTTTTAGGGTTGTGACCATATAAGTATCTGAATACTACATGACATAGGAGTTTACATCTTTCAGCCAGTGCACAGAAAATAGTGGTTATGTTCATGTACTGCACCATATCTCAGTAAACCTGCTTTGACAACTTGTACACCCTGAGATAAACACAGTAGTGAGACAATGAGTCATTGTAGCTGTATTAGAGAAAAGGATCCCATCAGTCTTTGTGTCAGTGTAACTAGATAACCCAGATGAGGGGTATTAACGCTTGTGTAGCAGGGCCAGTCCTAGCCTGCATTCTGGAGCCTTGGTGATAATGAGTTTGGACTCAGGGAATACTGGGCTCTAGAATGCCAGCTCATACACTGTAGCACATCTGCCCAACCAGTTATCTTTGAAAATGTCCACTCTGGCCCCAATAGCAAGTGAAGATCCAAAATAGCAAGTGTAGACTCCAATAACAACATCAAAACATAATACATATATACCATTGACCCCATTAACTCACATGGATAAAAATGTTCTTACAGTTTCACTTGACTTTATCAACATCTAGTCTTCCGTTGCACTACCTGCAGGGCTACCTGATCTGACTTTAGAAATGTGATCTTTCCCGGAGGATTGGTGTAGATTCAGGGGTCGTGACTTTGGAGAGCGGGGTTTATTTGCACAGGCTGTGGAGTGGGCAGTACCACACACTTCAGCCATTAATTATCTAGGGTGACTGAGAAAACAGGCCGAATTGGTTCATCGTCAGGGTGTGGGGGGTGGCTGGGGCACAGGGTGTCGGTCATAGGGGCCAGGTAGTGTTAACCTGTCCTCCACCCCCGAACCACATTTACACAAACACACCACCCATGCGCAAAAACTCATCCCACAGATTAGCCTTCTGCATACCTACAGCCGGGCTATAACAGTAATTTACCATAGGCGCTTTTTAGAATATTGTTTGTAGAGAGTGCAGAGCTACGGTCTGAAAGGGGAGGAATACTAAATAAAGTTTGAGCGCTCCCTACAGTGGAAGGGTTAGTACAATTCTGTCACTAGCCTATGTGAAGCAAAACCAGTCTTGCATTGTCCGTTTCATTGGTTGTTTGACATGCTTTACAATCATTACAGGACATAAAGGCCTTGCACTAACGTTGCAAGGTAAGGTTGCACTAAGGATGCGAGGTAAGGTTGCATTAAGCTCTGAACAGTGGGACAGTATCAGGTCTACTGTATTGATTCATTTTTGTTTCTCTCTCTCAGATGGAGTTCAAGGAGATGACCCCACTGATCCCTCTGCTGCACCTGATACGGACATCACAGATACACCCAGCTCTGATACAGCAGTACTCAAAGATGCAACCTACAACCCTACAGTCACAAGTAAGACATTAATAACATCCCTGTCCAAAGTCCAGATCAAAGCTGAAGTCAGTAGTTATGATATGGAGGATCAGGAGATGACAGCAGGTCATCATGATTTGAGATTGGCTGTAATTACACAATTACAATTAGTACATTACATGGCAACTGAATGTAAGGTACTGTATAACAGTAATACCTTTTCATTAGCCGTCGGTCACTTATCTATAAGTGAATTACATCACACCCATTCATAACATTTATAACACCAGCAGACCTATAGTGCTCACTTCAAACTATGACACTGCTCCGATGGTTTTGGAGTCCCAACCCTCACTAACGACACCCAAAGTACTGATAGTCCTTTTCATTTTTCTTCTTCCTTTTCTCTCTAGTTTTTAAAATGTCATTCTGAACTATATACTAATTATGTTGATAAACTGTTGATGAAACCGAACACGACCCACCCCCAACAACAATCTTCCTCCCAAATTAACTTTAATACACTTGACCATATATTTGGTCACTTTCCTTTCACAACTGTTCAGTCTGTATTATTAAGTTGTCCTGTCTGCCTGTCTAGTCTGTTATTATTATGCTGTCCAGTCTACCTGTCCAGTCTGTTATTATTATGTTGTCCTGTCTGTCTATCAAGTCTGTAATTATTATGCTGCCCTGTCTGCCTGTCCAGTCTGATATTATGTTGTCCTGTGTGCCTGTCCAGTCTGTTATTGTTATGTTGTCTTGTCTGCCTGTCCAGTCTGTTATTATTAGATTGTCTTGTCTGCATGTCCGGTCTGTTATTATCATGTTGTCCTTTCTGCCTGTCCAGTCTGTTATTATCATGTTGTCCTGTCTGCCTGTCCAGTCTGTTATTATCATGTTGTCCTGTCTGCCTGTCCAGTCTGTTATTATCATGTTGTCCTGTCTGCCTGTCCAGTCTGTTATTATCATGTTGTCCTGTCTGCCTGTCCAGTCTGTTATTGTTATGTTGTCCTGTCTGCCTGTCCAGTCTGTTATTATCATGTTGTCCTGTCTGCCTGTCCAGTCTGTTATTATCATGTTGTCCTGTCTGCCTGTCCAGTCTGTTATTATCATGTTGTCCTGTCTGCCTGTCCAGTCTGTTATTATCATGTTGTCCTGTCTGCCTGTCCAGTCTGTTATTGTTATGTTGTCCTGTCTGCCTGTCCAGTCTGTTATTATCATGTTGTCCTGTCTGCCTGCTCGTCTCTACCAGTACCTGTTGAATGTTTGTCTTGTTTGTTTGTTTTCTTCTTCACTTCTATTGGCATACATCAGGTGACTGGGTTAGGATAGGGTGGGGTGGGATTGGGAGGATTCATGAAGGGGACTGGGTAGCCTATCCAGAGCGGCTTCACTTGTGTATAAAATATGTTTTCAATGCAATCTGCGTCGTAGAATACACCTTCCACGTCATACATTATTTTTCAGAGAACGCATAGCCCCTCCTTGATTATCAATACGAACGTTGTGGCCCTGCCCGCTTGTGGCGAAAACAACCTGTTGTTACCTAGGTACACCGTTGGTTCACAGAAAAAACGTAATCTTTTTCGAATGCAATTCTCACCGGTGTATTTTAGTCAACTACATTTTAAGAAAAGTACAACATGTCTAAAGATTACTTTTCAACATTGCCTTCTCCCAATAGTTTTCACTACTTAGAGAAATGTAATATTGTAGGGCCTCCCTCATGTCCCTTTCCATGACGGCGCTATCAGCCATATGAGTGAGTGCTAGCTAGCTACCGACCGGAACAATATAAGCTAGCCAAAACCAACAAACGAACGTTAAATACAGCTACAAGTAGTGAGTGGATTGAACATTACAGTGCTCATTTAGACCCCTCGACTTTTTTCACATTTTGTTATGTTACAGCTTTATTCTAAAAGATTAGATCGTTTTTCTGATATTTTAATATCTGATCACTTAGTCTTCTGATTAATTAATTATTCTTTACCTCACGTTAGTCTCATTCCAAACGTCGTAAATTGTTGGTTATCTACACAAACCCAGTCTTCACTATGAGTCATCCATAAATCAATTGTCTTAAAATCATTTATTTACTAACTAAGTACTCACAGAAATGCATCACACAAACAAACAAAGTAGATATGGTTACAAAGAAATGATAGGGGGATGTGCCCTAGTGGGCTAAACTGGCATGGTGGCTTGTTAGACAAAAGGGGAGTGGGGGTCAGCTGAGAAGACACTACAGAGTTGATAATTATAACAATTGAAATGCTAACCCTTTGCACATGAACGCTCACTCATTCGGGAATAATTGCAATCAATATATATATTTACGCTCAGTGTGTCGTCGGGATCTCTGTTGAAAAGTTTGTTTCTGTTGGAGAGTTTATCCGCCCTCTCTCTCTCTCTCTGTCGGTTAGAATAGATAGTTCAGAGTGACATTAATTCATGTCGTTATAGAATAGATGTTTCGGCGGGTGTCAGTCTTCGCATTCAATGATACCGAATTCCTAGCTGCAGACTAGTAACTAATATCAAAGACTTGTTCTTATTCTGTCGGTATCAATAGTCTAAGAGTTTAACCACGTGGGATGGTTAAAAGATTCAGCAATCTACTTAAACCTTATTTTCCTCTATGATAGAGGTACTGGTCTGGTCTCAACCCTTAGCCCTCTCATAATTGAGGTAAACTCGGTCTGGTGATAGAAAACCCAGGTGGGGGTTTTATTCAGAACATAGAAAAGGGCTGTCTCATGACGCCAGGTCCTGTCTGTGCCCCTGGGGGCGTGCCAATGACTTAGTGAAACTTTAAACAGAAATACAATTATCTCACATTAACATCATTACATAACATCATATCATTTCACAAATAGTATCATCCTTACTCATTCATTTTATACAACAATTAGATGTAAGCCTCATAACTGAGGCTATTGTATAAACAGCGTTATGGTAATGTGGACGAATTGTCTCTCATGAGTCTCACAAAATTGTACCAAACGGACCAGTTCGTAGGTGGATTCTTCACCGATCTTTTATACATTCTCCAAAACATAAATATTGTTTGGACCTCCAGTTCTGTGAGGTGGAAGAAATTCCTTTGTTCTCTCTATGAAACTCACTCTCTCTATACTGTCTGGCCCTGAGGCAGGATTCTCCTCCAGGAATTTATGACCTCTCTGACCACAGCAGCCTGAGTGTAACAGAGAGAGAGGTAGGGGGATGGTGCAGAGGGAGGGGGGAATAGTGCTCACTGTACCCAAAGAGGGCAACGTCATGACATCACCAACAAACTAGAATTGTCCAAACACACCAAGACAGTCGTGAAGAGGGCACGACAAAGCCTATTCCCCCTCAGGAAACTAAAAAGATTTGGCATGGGTCCTCAGATCCTCAAAAGGTTCTACAGCTGCAACATCAAGAGCATCCTGACTGGAATACCTGGGATAGGATAAAGTAATCCTTCTAACCCCCCCCTTAAAAGATTTAGATGCACTATTGTAAAGTGGTTGTTCCACTGGATATTATAGGTGAATGCACCAATTTGTAAGTCGCTCTGGATAAGAGCGTCTGCTAAATGACTAAAATGTAAATGTAAATGTAAATGGTTGCATCACTGCCTGGTACGGCAATTGCTCGGTCTCCGACCGCAAAGCACTACAGAGGGTAGTGCGTACGGCCCAGTACATCACTTGGGCTAAGCAGCCTGCCATCCAGGACCTCTACACCAGGCGGTGTCAGAGGAAGGCCCTAAAAATTGTTAAAGACCCCAGCCACCCCAGTCATAGACTGTTCTCTCTACTACCGCATGGCAAGCGGCACTGGAGTGCCAAGTCTAGGACAAAAAGGCTTCTAAAACGTTTTTACCCCCGAGCCATAAGACTCCTGAACAGGTAATCAAAGGGCTACCCGGACTATTTGCATTGTGTGCCCCCCCAACCCCTCTTTTACACTGCTGCTACTCTCTGTTTATCATATATGCATAGTCACTAACTATGCATTCATGTACATACTACCTCAATTGACCCGACTAACCAGTGCCCCCGCACATTGGCTGACCGGGCTATCTGCATTGTTTCCCGCCACCCACCAACCCCTCTTTTACGCTACTGCTACTCTCTGTTTATCATATATGCATAGTTACTTTAAACATATCTACATGTACATACTACCTCAATCAGTCTGACTAACCGGTGCCTGTATATAGCCTCGCTACTGTTATTTTTCACTGTCTTTTTACTGTTGTTTTTATTTCTTTACCTACCTATTGTTCACCTAATACCTTTTTTGCACTGTTGGTTAGAGCCTGTAAGTAAGCATTTCACTGTAAGGTCTACACCTGTTGTATTCAGCGCATGTGACAAATAAACTTTCATTTGATTTGAACTTGACACCAATCTTCCTGGACATACCCTCTCCCTTGTTATTGCTAGCTTCAACATATTCAAACCTCTGCCTCCCTCAGTCTTTTCAACCTTCCCTCTCCTTCCCTCCAATCTTCCTCCCTTAATCAATTACCCGATCAATTACCCGACTCCTACAAATATTCAACTTTCCAAGCCCAAATCTTTTTTTAGCCTCTTTGAGAGACATGTTAAGCCCTGTACTCCACGTTCAAATGATCAACATTTTCAGGGCTCTTCTCGCAGGTTCTATTTCCCTATGTGGGAGCATTAGGAACCGTAGGTCAGGATTTTTAACCTGGTTACATGTACGTTGAACAACACAGCAGCTTATCGGCATGTTTTGTGATTTCTGTATAACAAAAAACAATGTTGGGTTTTTACCACTGGGGGTCAATGGGAAAGAATGTTTGTTTTCCCCAACTTCTGGGCGTGGTCGAGGGGAATTCCTTATTATTACGTGAATATCAACTCTTGAGTATCAGTTGATAGAACATTCCAAAATACCATGGAAATTATTGCATAACGATACCAGGCAGCCATTCCGAGTGTACCCATGAGTTACCCCAATCAAATTGCCAGGGTCAGAGTTTCCAAGCACGTTGGAGCAGGGTGTCGGTCATAGGGGCCAGGCAGTGTTAACCTGACCTCCACCCCTGAACCACAGTTACACAAACACACCACCCACATGCCAAAACTCATCCCACAGATTAGCCTTCTGGATACCTACAGCCGGGCTATAACAGTAATTTACCATCGGCGCTTTTTAGAATATTGTTTATAGAGAGTGCAGAGCTACTGTCTGAAAGAGAGGAATACTAAATAAAGTTTGAGCGCTCCCTACAGTGGAAGGGTTAGTACAATTCTGTCACTAGCCTATGTGAAGCAAAACCAGTCTTGCATTGTCCGTTTCATTGGTTGTTTGACATGCTTTACAATCATTACAGGACATAAAGGCCTTGCACTAACGTTGCAAGGTAAGGTTGCACTAAGGATGCGAGGTAAGGTTGCATTAAGCTCTGAACAGTGGGACAGTATCAGGTCTACTGTATTGATTCATTTTTGTTTCTCTCTCTCAGATGGAGTTCAAGGAGATGACCCCACTGATCCCTCTGCTGCACCTGATACGGACATCACAGATACACCCAGCTCTGATACAGCAGTACTCAAAGATGCAACCTACAACCCTACAGTCACAAGTAAGACATTAATAACATCCCTGTCCAAAGTCCAGATTATTATTACTAAGTTGTCCTGTCTGCCTGTCTAGTCTGTTATTATTATGCTGTCCTGTCTACCTGTCCAGTCTGTTATTATTATGTTGTGCTGTCTGCCTGTCCAGTCTGTTATTATTATGTTGTGGTGTCTGTCCAGTCTGTTATTATTATGTTGTCCTGTCTGTCCAGTCTGTTATTATTATGTTGTCCTGTCTGCCTGTCCAGTCTGTTACTGTTATGTTGTCCTGTCTGCCTGTCCAGTCTGTTATTATCATGTTGTCCTGTCTGCCTGTCCAGTCTGTTATTATTATGTTGTCCTGTCTGCCTGTCCAGTCTGTTATTATCATGTTGTCCTGTCTGCCTGTCCAGTCTGTTATTATTATGTTGTCCTGTCTGCCTGTCCAGTCTGTTATTATCATGTTGTCCTGTCTGCCTGTCCAGTCTGTTATTGTTATGTTGTCCTGTCTGCCTGTCCAGTCTGTTATTATCATGTTGTCCTGTCTGCCTGTCCAGTCTGTTATTATCATGTTGTCCTGTCTGCCTGTCCAGTCTGTTATTATCATGTTGTCCTGTCTACCTGCTCGTCTCTACCAGTACCTGTTGAATGTTTGTCTTGTTTGTTTGTTTTCTTCTTCACTTCTATTGACATACATCAGGTGACTGGGTTAGGATAGGGTGGGGTGGGATTGGGAGGATTCATGAAGGGGACTGGGTAGCCTATTCGGAGCGGCTTCACTTGTGTATAAAATATGTTTTCAATGTAAACATTTCTTTTATGGTATTTATGCCACCGCAATCCCTCAATCCCCTGTAGACGACACGGCCACTACCGTCACCGACGCCACAGCTTACGACACTACTGGGAACAGTGCTCCTGGATCAGACCAGGACACTGCCTTCTCCTCCATGGTGCCAAACAGTGACCCCTTAGCAGTAGGTGAATCTTCTGGAACCACGGCTGGACCTGGTGTAGACACACAGGGCACTGAAGCAACTGATGCACTGGTTGTACCCAAGACACAGGTTCTTGTGAATGTGAGTAATACCTAACTAATGGGGAATGCCTACAATATATTTAGATGCTGTGTCATAATGAAATTCTGAAAGACAGTTCAGGACAATGATGTATATAAACCCTGAATTGCTGATGCTATGTATTGGCCAATGAGAGGCTTTGAAGCCACTGGTCAGCCATATTGGCACTCCTCTCAGAAAAAGCATTCCTTCATAGGAAGGAATGGAATTCTACAGTATTTCAATTAAATGTTTCAAGTGCAAAATTACATTTATTTAAGTATTTTGTTGTTGTAGTGGGGACCGTAACATTAGAACTTTCAAAAAATTATACTTTGAGAAAAATGTTATATATTTAAATTGTTTATGTTTATCTCACATAATATCATTTAAAAGTATGCATTAAGGTGTCTGTAATATAATAAACGTGTCAAAAACAAATTTCTATAGCTTCCAAAATATGTTTTTACAACGGTGGGGGAGTTCCAAGATGGAGGCACGATGGATTCAAAACAGTGCACCCTGTTAGTCATCTAGTATATACACTGAGTGTATAAAACATTAGGAACACCTGCTCTTTCCATGACATAGACTATCTAGGTGTTAACTTCAATCAGTGTAGGTGAAGGGGTAAAGACATGTTAAAGAAGGATTTTCAAACCTTGAGACGGATTGTCTATGTGTGCCATTGAGGGTCAATGGGCAAGACAAAATATTTAAGTGCCTTTCAACAGGGTATGGTAGTAGGTTCTAGACGCACCGTTTGAGTGTCAAGAACTGCAACACTGCTGTTTTCTTTAACGCTCAACAGTTTCCTGTAAGGGGCGGTTCTGGGGGGGGGGGGGGGGGGCAGGGGGGGGCCAGTGCCCCTGTGACAAAATTTTTGGACCCCCTTGTGGCCCCCCTAAATGCCACAAATAATTTTTACATAACACATTTTTGCTATCGTTCTTTTTTTACACCCGTTATTAGACAGTGGCAACGCGGAACACTAATGATTATGAACATGGTCTTTTGCCTGCTAATGCCTGCAATGCAGTGAAGAAAAGGATATGACAACTATAGCATCTAATGTAACTGGCCCCTCTAACAGTACTCCTGGCCCCAGCTTGGCCCCCCCAGTTGAAATGGTCTAGAACCGCCACTGTTTCCTGTGTGTGTCAAGAATGGTCCGCCACCCAAAGGACATCCAGCCAACTTGACACAACTGTAGGACAGCAAATTAACTTTGAATTCCCCATATCATAACTCAATGTAGAGGGAATGTAGCAGATTGTGATTGACTGGAGAGACAAACTTACAGAATCTGATGATGTCAACACTTGAGTGAAAGCTTTATGCAGTCTCTGTGTTTCTGCAGCCCAATGTTGAGTGTGTGGACAAGGAGGCAGTGAAGGACAAGGATGCAGTCAAGGTGGAGCTTTCTTCAGAAACCAGCTGTGTGAGTAGCAACATGTTTTACTGTCATTATGAAATGTTTCCTTATGGACTTCTCCCATACCATATTAGCCTGTGTGCTCTACCACCCCACCTAGTTCTCGTCTATCATAAAACAGAACAATACAGTCTAAGCCGCATACAAGGGTATCTCTGGTACAGTTGCCCTCTGGTACAGTTGCCTCTACCACGGTGTGTATTGTACTACATTCTGTTTCCAACCACAGCCCTTACAGAGCTATCAGCCTGTACCAGCCAACTGCCTGGGAGACGAACAGACATACATGAGGCCTCTTACCCTTCAGCCCTGGTGCCACGTTTCATATACCCTGGCCCTTATCTGGCTCCCAGCGCCTTGGCATCGGAGGAAGTCTCTGTCTCATTCCACTTAATATGTTTAAGATGAATATGTTCCAAATAGCTCGTTGGAAATATGGGGCCTGATAAAGGCAGATCTGTTCTCAGACATTCTTTAGCCGTTCTAAATCATCCGTCCGTCTGTCGTCACAGAAGACAAACGGGGAGGAGGACAACCTTTCCTCCCTGGGCGTCTCTGTGTGCTCCAGTGGCCAAAGGTCAATGGAAGAACAGCAGGGTGTGTAGAGTGGAACTGGTGTAGTGGAACCTTCGGTGTGAGATGGAATGAAACACCATGGTAGTGTTGACTGATGACATGATAATTCCATGAAGACATGTACCCATGTACAAAAACAAACACCTTATCATAACAATAAGGGATTGACGTGTGGGTCTAGCCTGCTAATCCTAGCATGATTCAACCAGAGAAATTGGCCTGGGGACCAGGTCTGAAACAAGTGGAAAAAGATAAGCGTTCACAGAGAGTGGGTGAGCTGCTGGGAAAGCCTTGATAAGACAAGAGTAATGTCTATCTATCACCTTCTATCCACGGAGCCGTTCCCATGAACCGAGATCCACTCCAAAGTAGTGGAAAATCTCTTAATGAGAAAAGTCCTGGAATGTGTTCTCTAAAAAACATCCCTGTAAATTCCCATGAGAAACGCTGTCCCCTTTTCTGAGGTTTCAGTCAAAACTATAAATGGCAGCAGCTAATAATAACACAATTACTATAAAGAACACACACACCAGTCTCACTCAAGGCCTTAGATGTCAATCACAAACGGCAATCTCGTAGAGCCCATTTCAATCTAAATGAAAATAAATAGAAATGCAGACATCGTGTTGTGGTTGCCAATAGTGAGGCTGAGGTCATCCCTGAGAGAGGCCCACTGTGACGAACGTTAGAGATCCTGAGCATAGCTTTAATGAGTTACTGGTTAAGCAGGGAGAGGGGGGGGGGGGGGGGGCAGGGGGGAACAGGAGGCAGAGAGAAGAAGACGAGAGGGAGACAGGATACTAAACACGGATTAGCTTAGTACTGTAGGGTAGAATTCATTGGGAGTAGTAGGGATGGGGAGCTGATGTGGGATGTGCAGGGTTCCTTCCTTCCTACCCATAGGATAGCTCAGCGTTATGGGGAGACCAGGCTGTAGCTGTAGATGTGGAACTCCTGACTGAGGATGCTGTGTTTGCACATAGCGGCCTATGGGGAAGAGAAGCGCTGTCTGGATCGCATTACACAGAGTGGGGAGGAAGAGCTCCCATCCCAAGATCCTTGTGCAATGTGATGATATTATAGTTCAAGACCAAGGTGGGAGAGAGAGAGAGATGGGGTGTGGTCGACGAGCTGTTTTCCATTCGACGCTATCCATCTTCCATTACGCAAACACAAAGGCATATGGCGTGGTGAACACACTGACTCACACACTCAGCTGGACAGATTCACACGCACACCCACACAGCATTTAACACTGCAAGTCTACTGTGAAGCATCTGAGAGGCATTAGCTCTACAGAGGAAGGGAGAGAACGCTGAGAAAGAGAGCAGAGTGTATGTTTGTAGACGGCTCAAACCATGACCGTCATTGTGTGTTTGGTGTGGTGACGTTAAGATGAGGATAGACATCCTCCCTGCTTAGGAGAACCACAGCAGTCGGCGCAGCCCAGTCCCTTTGGGTCACTGGAACAGGGCGTGCCAAAATACTCTGTGGACCTCTGGCTTTCTGTGAGAATAAACAGATTAGATATCAGTGTCATCAACAAGGTGATGTGGTTTTAACACATAAATCATTGTGTTCATAGTTGAGAGTTGAGCATAACAATATATGATCGTTAAACTGACATGCTTTTCCCATAGTTGGAGACCAAGAGAATCTTGGAGGATTCAGCCTGGTGCACAGGGGACTGCAACCTTCAAGTGTTCCAGGAAGAGAACTCTAACACATTGGTTTTGACACGCGCTGATGGTAGGTTTCATAATAATGATAATCATAACAATATGTTTCAGTAATGAGTTTCTTTGAACGCTATAGTATTCTAATCTAGACAATCTGAATATTTCACTGAATTACCAAGAAGGTATCTTTCTAACTCCCATTGGTCTCTCCTTACAGGTGGTGTCAAAGAATTGTCAGAGAGCCTGGTCAGTGAAGGCATCAAGGGCCAGGTATGTCCACTTCAACACACTCATACATATGGGAGCAGAAAACTAGGACTATTTTCTTCTTATTCCCTGTCACTTTTAACAACTGTAGCTACTGAATAGTCATCATCCCCATAGCGATAGATGGAAGGGAAAATGTATTGATTCACATGCTATCTTTTATGTACAGAACTCTAAATGGACTGCGACACAGGTACCATGATAGTTTTATAAGAGAGAGATATGGACAATGTAGGGAACCAACCAGGCAGTGGAATGCTATGCAGGGCCCCACTTACAAATCACAATCTGGATTAATATAAATAACAGGCTTGGCATAAAGCCGGGTAGTGAACTAACCATGACGTGAACAGTCCCCAGGCACCAGAGTGAGGAATCCAGAGCGATCCTATTATATTACTAGAGGGGCTATGTCATAAACCCTAAAAGTTCCATAATGGGGACAAAATGGCAGCCATCTTGGTCAGGGAGAAATCCAAAACCAGTCTAATTGGAATTAATGGCAGTAGAGGCATAGGTGATGCAACTTATGCAGGAAAATAAAAGTAGGCATGTGATGCATTGGCAATTGTTATGGAATTATAGTCAACCTAAAATATTGTAATTTATTTATAAATACGGTTTATATGGGTTTTATATACATTTTATGTATAAATAGCCTCTAAAATGTATGTAAAAGACCAGAAATGTCTCAGATTATCTTTCTTTTAAAGCTGTGAGTGCTATTATATGATACAATATCAGTACTTGTTGCATTAACAACTTGTATACGTCTTATCATCAACTAATTTTAGCCAGTGTGTGACTGTGGCTTGACTGCATTGTTTGAATGGAATGTTTTCATGTTGTAAGTTCATTTGAAAAATGTACGGAATCATTCCTCTAAAACTGTCTGGCTAGCTGGCTAACACGCATATAGTGCAGATAAATTCTTCACATTCATTGTTTTACATAATATCTTATCACAGCACTGGCAAACCATGATTGACCAACTCCCTGACCAAAATGGCTGATCTTTGCACCATCATAAGAAGGTTCATGTCCATTCTAGTATTCTAATTCCTAATTCTATAGAGGAATCTCCCATAGCTTCCCAGCGTCCCCTCCATAGATACAGCCAGTGTGGCATGGCTTAACCCCTAGTAATGAAATCCTATAGGATTCCAATTTTAAAGATCCAAAAGAAAATCCTATCAGATTTTGGAACCAGTCCCATTGGACTCCTATATGATTCTATCCTAGAGGATAAAATCCTGTAGGATATGTTCCAAAATGTGATAGGGTTATCTATTGGATTTTTAAAATTGTAATCCTATATCAGGCATTCTCTCAACCAGCTTCATGAGGAATGATTTTCCAACAGTCTTGAAGGAGTTCCCACATATGCTTGTTGGCTGCTTTTCCTTAACTCTGTGGTCCAACTCATTCCAAACCATTTCAATTGGGTTGAGGTCAGGTTATTGTGGAGGCCAGGTCATCTGATGCAGCACTCCATCACTCTCCTTGGTCAAATAGCCCTTACACAGCCTGGAGGTGTGTTTTGGGTCTTTGTCCTGTTGAAAAACAAATGATAGTCCTACTAAGTGCAAACTAGATGGGATGGTGTATTGCTGCAGAATGCTGTGGTAGCCATGCTGGTTAAGTGTGCCTTGAATTCTAAATAAATCACTGACAGTGTCACCAGCAAAGCACCCCCACACCATCACACCTCCTCCTCCATGCTTCACAGTGGGAACCACAGATGCGGAGATCATCTGTTCGCTTCCTCTGCGTCTCACAAAGACACGGCGGTTGGAACCAAAAATCTCAGATTTGGACTCATCAGACCAAAGGACAGATTTCCACCGGTCTAATGTCCATTGCTCATGTTTCATGGCCCAAGCAAGTCACTTCTTCTTATTGGTGTCCTTTAGTAGTGGTTTCTTTGCAGCAATTTGAGCATGAAGGCCTGATTCACGCAGTCTCCTCTGAACAGTTGATGTTGAGATGTGTTTGTTACTTGAACTCTGTGAAGCATAGGTAGCTCTGGGTCTTCCTTTCCTGTGGCGGTACTCATGATAGCCAGTTTCAGCATCGCGCTTGATGGTTTTTGCAACTGCACTTGAAGAAACTTTCAAAGATTCCAGATTGACTGACCTTCATGTGTTAAACTAATGATGGACTGTTGTTTCTCTTTGCTTATTTGAGCTGTTATTGCCATAATATGGACTTGGTCTTTTACCAAATAGGTCTATCTTCTGTATACCACCACTACTATGTCACAACACAACTGATCAGCTCAAAAGCATTAAGAAGGAAAGAAAATCCACAAATTAACTTTTAACAAGGCACACCTGTTAATTGAAATGCATTCCAGGTGACAACCTCATGAAGCTGGTTGAGAGAATGCATGATTACATGATTCCATATGTGTTATTTCATTGTTTTGATGTCCACTATTATTCTACATTGTATAAAATAGTAAAAATAAAGAAAAACCCTTGAATGAGTAGGTGTGTCCAAACTTTTGCCTGGTAGTGTAAGCAGGCAAAGAGATAGAGATTGTGCTCTGGAGAGGCACTGTTCCTTTACAGTTAACTGGTCTTTAATCTTGATTGAAGTTTACCATAAATGTTTAGGTTTCTGTGCCATATTTAGCTGTGAGATTGTCCAATAAAGCTACATAAGATTATTTGTGCTAATTTCCTGTACATGAACAACCTTATATTTTGGCCACATTGAATTGATGGTAATTACACATCCTTTTTACCTTAGATTAGTGCTATTAGTGTCAACGTTTATAGTAATCACAATGACACAAAATCGATTGCTTAAAAAAGATCAATATCATTGGTTTTGTACCGTTGATTCTGTCATAGGTGCCGGTGGTTTCAGGAATTACACTGTTATTTTCAAACTCAAATGGCAGGGAACATTTGGGTGCTCTGTGTATAAAAGCCTCACAGCAATACATGGATTTGAGAGTCAAATTATCACTCAAATAACAGGCAACGTGTCACTGTTGATATCCTATGGCGGATCGTGATTCATTGAAGTTAAATAACAAAGCAAAAAAACAACAAAAAAACACTTCCATCCAACATTCTAGAATTTAAATGACAGCAAATTCTCTTCTAACCAGTGATATACAAATTATTCTCAGATTCAAACCAGATACACTGTGGCCTTTTGAATAGTGTTAGTTTAAAGAGCGCGTACAAGTTTCTGCTCCGCTCTATTGATTTCAAAGTGATATCAATATGAGTGATTAACAAATTGACAAAGTGTTGCATTTCTCTTTTCGTTTTGGCGACCCCCAAATCAAAATGCATCACTCCAAAATGTAGCTGGTTGTCTTCAGCCGGTTTTCCTTTAACAAGTAATGCAAACAATATTTCCATGTGGTTTTTGAGTTGTGCTAGTTTCAACAGCGCATACAACTTGATTTCCCCCTTATCAATATGAGTGATTAATTGCCACTTGTCAAAACAACAAGGGTTTTGGTGCATATGCAGTTTATAAGATGCTCGTAAATATCACGCCCTGACCATATGGGCTCTCTATGGTGACTAGGGGGGTGTTCTAGTCTTTTTATTTCTATGTTGGTGCTCTTAGTATGGTTCCCAATTAGAGGCAGCTGATGTTCGTTGTCTCTAATTGGGGATCATACTTAAAGGTTCCCTGTTCCCACCTGCTTTGTGGGATATTGTTTGTGTATGTGCTTGTTGCACCACGTAAGTCACGTTTCGTTGTTTGTTTTATTGTTTTGTTGGAAGTTTCACCGTGAAATAAAATGTGGAACTCAAATCACGCTGCGCCTTGGTCTGTCTCTCATCACGAACGTGACAGAATATCCCACCAAAAGAGGACCAAGCAGCGTATTCATGAGGTAAAGGAGTTTTGGACATGGGAGGATGTCATGAGTGGATGCGACACCCTTCCTTGGCGGGAGTCGCAGAGGACTCAGGAAGGACAGCAACGACGCCGGGGACCGCGGCCACAGAAACCCCAAGATTCTTTGGGGGGGGGGCACAAGGGGTGGCCAACTGAGCAGGGGGAAGTGCCAGAGCCCGCCTGGGAGTCGATGGAACAGTGTGAGGAAGGATACCGGAGAATGGGGTTAGCTAAGAGTATGCGGCAACACAGGCGTTTGGAGGAGTGTGACATAAGTCCGGTGAAACCTGTGCCGGCTTCACGCATCTGGCCTCCAGTTCACCTCCCCAGTCCAGTACGTCCTGTGCCAGATCCCCACACTCGTCCTAAAGAGCCAGAGACCGTCAGGGAGGCAATGGAGAAGTTGGGGGAGACAGAGATGAAAGAGATGTTGGTCAAGTGTGTTCTGCACAACATTAGACCTGAAGATCCTGTCAGCAGTATGGTGCGTCATTGGCCAGTTCTCCGCACCCTCCCGGAAGTGCGTGTCACCAGTCCGGTGACACCTGTGCCGGCTCCACGCACCAGGCCTCCAGTGCGCCTACGCAGTTCGGTACGTCCTGTGCCAGCTCCCCGCACTCGCCCTGAAGTGCGTGTCACCAGTCCGGTGCCACCTGTGCCGGCTCCACGCACTAGGCCTCCAGTGCGCCTCCCCAGCCCGGTACGTCCTGTGCCAGGTCCCCGCACTCACCCTGAAGTTCGTGTCACCAGTCCTGTGCCGGCTCCACGCACCAGGCCTCCAGTGCGCCTCCCCAGTCCGGTACGTCCTGTGCCTGCTCCCCGCACTCGCCCTGAAGTGCGTGTCACCAGTCCGGTGCCACCTGTGCCGGCTCCACGCACTAGGCCTCCAGTGCGCCTCCCCAGCCCGGTACGTCCTGTGCCAGCTCCCCGCACTCACCCTGAAGTTCGTGTCACCAGTCCTGTGCCGGCTCCATGCACCAGGCCTCCAGTGCGCCTCCCCAGTCTGGTACGTCCTGTGCCTGCTCCCCGCACTCGCCCTGAAGTGCGTGTCACCAGTCCGGTGCCACCTGTGCCAGCTCCAAGCACCAGGCCTCCAGTGCGCCTCCCCAGCCTGGTGCCACCTGTGCCGGCTCCACGTACCGGGCCTCCAGTGTGCCCACCCAGCCCGGTACGTCCTGTGCCGGCTCCACGCACTAGGCCTCCTGTGCGCCTCTACAGCCCGGAACCTCCAGCGACGGTTTACAGTCCAAAGCTTCCAGCGACGGTTCACAGTCCAGAGCTAGCTTCCAGCGACGGTTCACAGTCCAGAGCTTCCAGCGATGGTTCACAGTCCAGAGCTTCCAGCAATGGTTCCAGTCCAGAGCTTCCAGTGACGGTCAACGGCCCGGAGCCTCCAGTGACGGTCAACAGCCCGGAGCCTCCAGTGACGGTCAACGGTCCGGAGCTTCCAGTGACGGTCCACGGCCCGGAGCTTCCTGCGTCGGTGCCATGGCCAGAGCCTTCTTCTGCGCCGGTGCCCAGTCCAGGCACGGCGTCCAGTCCCACTCCAAGGCCAGAGCCTTCCTCTGCACCGGTGCCCAGTCCAGGCACGGTGTCCAGTCCCGCTCCATGGCCAGAGCCTTCCTCTGCGCCGGTGCCCAGTCCAGGCACGGTGTCCAGTCCCTCTCCATGGTCGGAGCCTTCCTCTGCGCCAGTGCCCAGTAAAGGCATGGCGTCCAGTCCCGCTCCAAGGCCGGAGCCTTCTTCTTCACCGGTGCCCAGTCCATGCACGGTGTCCAGTCCCGCTCCATGGCCGGACTCTTCCTCTGCGCCGGTGCCCAGTCCAGACACGGCATCCAGTACCGCTCCAAGGCCGGAGCCTTCCTCTGCGCCGATGCCCAGTCCAGGCATGGCGTTCAGCCGGGCGCCATGGTCGGATCCGGGATCTGGGCGGGGGCTACGACCCGCCCTGGAGCTTTGTGGGATATTGTTTGTGTATGTGCTTGTTGCACCACGTAAGTCACGTTTCGTTGTTTGTTTTATTGTTTTGTTGGAAGTTTCACCGTGAAATAAAATGTGGAACTCAAATCACACTGCGCCCAGGTCCGTCTCTCATCACGAACGTGACCGTAAAAAACAATATAAGCAATATGATTACTTTTGCGGCACATGTATGTGTAGGTTGTACATTTAGGTTTTCAATATATCAAACTGTTTATTGATTTGGACACTTCAAAGCGCTCTTTTGACACTGGGCTATTTATTAAAAGTTATTGTCAACAGGAAGCAGGAACAGCATCATTTTCAACTTGTGTTTTAGGCATATAAATTAACTTTCATCATTCATTTTCAATAGTATTCTACTTAATTAGGTAAAAACTGCAGAATGACTCCAAAAACGTGAAGTGATTTATTTATTTTGATGATCTACCAGAAATCATGGAAACGGGGTTGACTTGCCTATAATAAGGCACATATATTTAGCAATAACAAACAAGAAAAACATGTATCATCTGCTATAACAATACAGTGCCTCAAAAACAACATACAAATGGCTACAACTTAGCTAGCTAGTCAACTGACAGGCAAAATGTAGCTAAAAGTAGTTTCTTAGCTAGCATAAAAACAAGTGTATAAAATGCTGTACAATGTCGAAAATATGACACAAGGAAACAAATGCTGTACTTATTCTGTGCATTCACGCAAAGGTAAGGATTAAACGGTTAGAGATATAATGTTAACTGAGATTCTCTGCCCATACATACACAGGTGACTAGCTGAACTTGGGAGTCAGGCTAATTAACACTGTGAGTGCGTGATAGCTGTGACGTCATCAGTCACTCTTAAAGATGCACTATGCAGAAATCGCGGTTTTAGTCATGGCCGACGACTGCAGAAGACAGGCGTTCGAACTGGAGAGAAGGATTTTTGAGTTGGACAATAAGTGCGCCAGCCTCAGAACCGAGAAACAAGATGATGACTATTTACAGAATGCTTCTTCGATACAGACAAGGGGGGAGAGTAACAGTCTGCCTAAACTGCTTCAGGATTACACTCATTCTATGAGGAAAACAAGCTGGTGGACCAGGAGTTCCCGGAGGACTGCTCACCCTTTAAGATCCAACAGCTGCTGCAGGACCTCACAGAGCCAGAGGTGCTGGCCGGGAGACTGGTTCCGGCCCAAGAGGTGCAGTCAGTGCTGGGGATAGAGGTGTTAGAGTGCCTCTACTGGAGACGTGGAGCACTGATTTACATGTACTGCCACACACTCCACCAACGCAAGCAGTGGATCAAGAAGAACAAAGCCATTTTCCTCAAGTGTCTTCAGGAGGGCATACGTTACCTGATGAGGATGCTGCATGTGAGAAACTCCGTGAAGCTCAACGATGGGGTGGTGTTTCACAACTCTGCTACCGCCAACTTCCTGGCTGAAGGCATCTTCAAGACACCCACCTGCTGACGATGATGTACATAGGGGAGATGTGTTTCTGGGCAGTGAAGTACGAGGACTGCAGCGTGGATTCCACGGAACGCAAAGAGGACTGGCTTCACTTCCGGGACACTGGGATGCAGATCCTGCACAAATACGTGCTAGTCTGTGACGCCCCTCTTCAAGGCCAGGGCTGGAACACAGAGAATGCCAAGGAAATCCTAAGTATCTTACAGGGAACCAGGGAGGGCTATCGGTGCAAGTTTCCCTTAGGCACTGATCTAGGATCAGATGATCAAACCCCAAATTGTAATGCTGCATTAAGGGAGGAAGAATGGATCAGTGCCTAAGGGAAATGATGGATCAGTTTCTAGGGTCAACTTCTTTCCATTCTGAAAGGCTCCGGCTGACTGGGGGGGGTGAAGTTTGGGGCAAGGGTAGGTGAAGAATGAAGGGCTAGGGTAGGGAGGGATGTTAATGAAATGTGAGTCTCCCCGTCTCCTGCAAGAAGCACGTATCTTCCAGTTTTCAGACTGTTGGTTGGGCATGTGTTTTGCTCTGAGAATGTGGTAGAATAATAATTATATAAAAATAAGAATATTAACAAAATACATTGAAAAAATAAATGTTATATATATATATATATATATATGCAGAAATTGCTCAGCCATTTCCTGGTTGCTAAAATTCTAATAGTTCGCCTAATTTCAGTTTGTGACAAAACAAGCAAATGTAGTGTAGAGAATCAGTTCAGTAGAATGTCGTTTACTCTACTGGACTGTATTGTATATTTTTTATTTGAAACATTTATTTGCTGCATTTGTCATTGGCTTGCAAGTAAGGTCGCACATTTGCTAAGCCGTACTTGAAAACAGCCCATGTCTTCATAGTTGACACATTCCTGAATTAACAATTAGTTAGCTAGTTTAGCTGTTTAGCTGAGGACGAGATCGGCTAACCTTGGCTAGCAAGCAGGCAAACAAACCGACAAACAGATGAGCAAGCATGTAAACAATCTGATACATCATCTTACCTTCTATGTCGTGAATGTTATTTTTCTTGTACTGCTTTTGGCACCCTGACGTCTTCATCTGTCCATTTTTCAATACTTATACTAACTTATCGGTGGCACATTTCGCAAGTGTATGGTCCATCTATACACCATCGTTTAGGGACAACAACTTCCAGATTTTTTCTATGCTTTTGTTTATGTCGAAATCCAATATGGCTGCCAGCTGAGCCTATTGTCTTTTATAGGTGTTCCGTGTGTGTCTTTGCGTATAAAACTCTATAAGATATGTCCTAACAATTTTTTTAAACTGGTGTCACTATGATCCCACTGGGCACAGACATCAGTTCAAGTCTATTTTTGATTTACATTTGGTTGAGCCAACTGGCGTGAAATCAACAAAAAAATTCACCATGACATTGGATTTAGTTTAAAATTGGGATAAAAAAACAATCCCTTACATTGACTTTTTGTAAAACCAATCATTTTTCCATGTTGAGTCAACGGCACCACATAGGGAAAAAAATGCTTTAATGATGTGGAAACAAGATTTAATCAACCACGTTTTGCCCAGTGGGATATGGCTCCGTCTATTACCAAAGATCTCTCTCTATCTCTGTCTGTCTGTTTCTCTCTCACTGTGTGTGTGTGTGTGTGTGTGTGTGTGTGTGTGTGTGTGTGTGTGTGTGTGTGTGTGTGTGTGTGTGTAGCTGGGTGTAGTGGAGGCAGCTCCTCAGTGGGGAACACACACTCCCATTGTGCTGGTGCCCCTGCTCATTACTGGCCTGCTGCTGGCTGCTGCCATCATCGGATGCTACTATATGAAGAACAACCGTGGACACAATGCCAAGGGCATGAGGCTGGTCAGTTCACCTTCTATCTCTTACTACACTGGCTGATACCCCAAAAAACGACTTGTTTCTGGTTGATTCTACCTCTAGGCCTCTAGGTGTATTACTCTAGAGCTATTAGCATGTTTTCTAGATCTCATTTGTGTATGACTTTAGCTTGTAATTCATTGGTTGTATACTACTTTATTATACATTTTAGCACCACTGGTTAACCTTGAACATAAGCCAACTGTGCCGTGGAGCAATGTAATGAGATGAGGAGTGTGTGTTTGGTGTGTGTGTGTCTGTGTACGTGTGTGCATGTATGCATACAAATGTTTCATCTCCTGGTCAAAAAGCTACAGCTACTTTTCTCTAAGACCAGTCAGTAGTGATGTCACATGATAAAGGCCCTCCACCGGGTATGTGCCTCAGAGTAACAAAGACAGTGCTGCTAGTGGAGGAAAGACATCATGTTTGTTTATCATTGACGAGCAGCTTGTTGATGTTGACTGTGTGTGTTTGTGTATGTGTGCAGGCTGAGGAGGCGTACCCAGTTGATGAGGAGAACCACGGAAACACCCTGGTGTCTGTTGCCCCTCTCAACCCCCCTGAGATCCTGGAGAAGCCTGCTAACGGGGACTCCCAAGAGGCCGCCAAGACCCAGCCCCCTCCCACCAACGGCCACTCCACCACCAAGACGGCAGACACAGAGCTGTGAAGACCCCTGAGAACACCTGGAAAAGAATGGATCAGATCCCACACCCCTCCTCCAACACCAACCCTTCCTCCCCAGAACACCCCAGAGACCCCATCCTACCATGGACATTAGGGACTAGAACTACCCCTCTTAACCCTCACATAAACACTCCTTCAGACTCTCTGTGTGCCCCACTTCGACTACATGCCTCAACAATTCAAATAGAGGGACAATCCCATGGTAAAGTAGCCATAAGAATACAATGAACAGGTGTTGATGATGATGTGAATGATGATGATGCCGAGGGCTGTGTCCCTGTCCCTGGGTTGCTGACGTCATACAGGGCTGGAGACTGGGCCAGGGTTAGTACTGGGTTGTGGGGAGGGAGTGTTGTCAATCACCAGTGGCTCTAAGACTGCAGCTTGGGTCACATCAACCATGTGGTCATTTTCAATGCCCAGGAGGGGCCCTGCCTGCACATGTCATCAGGTTTTAAGCTTCCTTCCATAAATCCTTTAACCATAAATTGAAGCACTGCATCACTACCACTCAAATTGGTCCTCAGTTGATCATAAAAAGGAGAAAATAAAATAACACATTCTTGAATCTGTTTACAAACTTATCAGAGTGGAAGCTGAGCTAGTTTGGTTGTGTTTGTGTTATTGTGTTCTGTGTGTGCGTGTAAGGAGTGTTGCTGTGTGTGTAAAAGCAGTGTGTGTTTGTGCTTGTTTTCTGTGTGTACAGGCGGATGTGTGTTGGCATGTGAGTGTCTTTGTGTCCGTGCGAGAATGTACATGTGTGTCAGCAAAAAAATTTAGAATACAATTTATTAAAATAAGCAGACAAGGTGATTGCTTGGGGAGATAGGTCCCCAGTAGTGACCTGGAGAGGGGTCTTCTTTTGGTGCTTAATGTCATTGTATCAATCTGTAGGAGACGAAGCAGGAAGGAATTCTCCCCTTCATTACTGCAAGCTAAACCCAGATAAGCCAATGGCCTGACAGAAGTTAGAAAAACTAGATCCACACAGTGTCACAATGGTGACTGCTGAAAACCATACCAGACTTATGTGTATAAGGTCTGGGACACAGTGTCGTGTATATAAAGAGGTCAGGTGTGCCAGTCCTTTTAAATAAGTCAGTATTATTCTCTTTTTAATACATTTGTAACAGTATATAATTAGACACTTAATACATACAGTATTCTACGGAACAATGTTATATAATATGATGTTTCTGTTTGTTTTTCTGTATTCACACTTGCTTTGTTCTAAGCCAAAGAAATCCTTTTCACCAGCTTGCCATGTGGAGATACTGTATATTGTATAGGGAGGAGGAGTGATCATATGGACAAACTACTTGCTGCTTTTTGTGACATCAAGGTAGTGTTTGGGTCTCTTTTAGTGTGTGTTATACATGCTGTTAGCCTAGTTGCCCTAATATATGTCGTTCAAAGCTTGGCAATACTACATTTTTGCAGAATGGCATTCTTAACAACCCAACCCAATCTATTGTTAAAGTACACTGTATACACAGCAGGGTGACTTCTTGTTTACAAATATCTACAAGCAGAGAGTCGCTCCGCTGGGTATGATGAAGTCATATTGCTGACCTTTTAAATCAGGAACTAAGGGGAATGTCACAATTTGCATTATACATAACATTACAACACTATGTTTATTTTTAATAAATTCAGCAAAACAGTGAGTACTGCTGGGTATCTAACTGGAAGAAACTGCCGTTTTCGAGAACATTTCAGCGCATAAGTGTTACCTTGCTTTCAGTTCTATTTTTAATTAATTTTCTGTATTTTTTTACATTCCAGAATGACTGTTTTAATTCTACTAGCATCCTAAAGTTCACGATAAGAATACATTTGGAAAATAAAATACATTTTTAATAAATCATGACATTTTCATCTAATTTCCTGTGTAAACAAAAGTTGTAGCCCTCTCAATAACTTAATTAGATACTTCTCTCTTTACTTCACTCAGTCCTATCTGCTGTGATGGAGGGAAGATATACAGGCAAGGTTTTGGCTCGCGGGAAATGTGTTAAAGCTCAACTGCGAACACGCACGCACACACACACAAACACACACACCATGGTATCCCATGCAGCCCATAAGGTCACACAGCTGGTTTGCATAAGCAGTAGTTATGACATCACTTCACACAGTTTTGTCTTTCAGTGTTTGGGTGGGGCAAAGAAAACATCCCTCACACAGCTGTCTCTGTGTTGATCAGTACTGATCATGTTTTGTGATATCCAAGTGCCAGACGGGTTAAGATGTGATAGAGAAACGAACAAGTTTATAATTTGCACTCTCTTTATAGACAATTTGTTAGATGAGAGTGCAAAGTATTTCTCAGACAATCGTGAAATCTGCACGCCCAAGCTATATTCAGCCCTTATTTTTGAATCTGACTTTTTCTGTCACTTCATCTAGTAGACGGTTGGATAGCTGCCACCATCTCTGTATAATCACAAGACACCCATGTGACCACACAGCCCCATCCAAAAGGAAAATATTAACCCAAGGCCATTAATTAAATCTGCAATATTAATGTGCCCTCAGACAAAGAGCCACAATGTGTCCCAGAGGCTAGACTAGAGCGACGTCATGCCTGGGGTCAGTCTAGTCCACAACAATTCTTACTTTATACAGATGCAGTTCAAGTCGGAAGTTTACATACACCTTAGCCAAATACATTTAAACTCAGTTCTTCACAATTCCTGACATTTAATCCTAGTAAAAATTCCCTGTCTTAGGTCAGTAAGGATCACCACTTTATTTTAAGAATGTGAAATATCAGAATAATAGTAGAGAGAATTATTTATTTCAGCTTTTATTTCTTTCATCACATTCCCAGTGGGTCAGAAGTTTACATACACTCAATTAGTATTTGGTAGCATTGCCTTTAAATTGTTTAACTTGGGTCAAACGTTTCGTGTAGCCTTCCACAAGCCTCCCACAATAAGTTGGGTGAATTTTGGCCCATTCCTCCTGACAGAGCTGGTGTAACTGAAACAGGTTTCTAGGCCTCCTTGCTCGCACACGCTTTTTCAGTTCTGCCCACAAATGTTCTATAGGATTGAGGTCAGGGCTTTGTGATGGCCACTCCAATACCTTGTCCTTAAGCCATTTTGCCACAACTTTGGAAGTATGCTTGGGGTCATTTTCCATTTGGAAGACCCATTTGCGACCAAGCTTTAACTTCCTGACTGATGTCTTGAGATGTTGCTTCAATATATCCCCATAATTTTCCTACCTCATGATGCCATCTATTTTGTGAAGTGCACCAGTCCCTCCTGCAGCAAAGCACCCCTACAAAATGATGCTGCCACCACCGTGCTTCACGGTTGGGATGGTGTTCTTCAGCTTGCAGGCCTCCCCATTTTTCCTCCAAACATAACGATGGGCATTATGGCCAAACAATTCTATTTTTGTTTCATCAGACCAGATGACATTTCTACAAAAAGTACAATCTTTGTCCCCATGTGCAGTTGCAAACCGTAGTCTGGCTTTTTTATGCCGGTTTTGGAGCAGTGGCTTCTTCCTTGCTGAGCGGCCTTTCAGGTTATGTCGATATAGGACTCGTTTTACTGTGGATATAGATACTTTTGTACCTGTTTCCTCCTGTTTCCTTCCTCTTCACAAGGTCCTTTGCTGTTGTTCTGGGATTGATTTGCACTTTCGCACCAAGGTACGTTCATCTCTAGGAGACAGAACGCGTCTCCTTCCTGAGCGGTACGTCGGTGTAACGGGTTTCGTCGGAAGGAGTGGACCAAAGCGCAGCATGGTAAGTGTTCATGATTTTTATTATCAAAAAACACTCAAACAAAATAACGTAAGGGAAAAACGAAAGCGCACAGTTCTGTCAGGTACAGGTACAGAATAACAAAACAGAAAACAACTACCCACAAACACAGGTGGGAAAAGGCTGCCTAAGTATGATTCCCAATCAGAGACAACGATAGACAGCTGCCTCTGATTGGGAACCCTACTCGGCCAACACAAAGAAATAGATAACATAGAATGCCCACCCCACATCACACCCTGACCTAACCAAAAGAGAAATAAAACGGCTCTCTAAGGTCAGGGCGTGACAGACGGCTGCATGGTCCCATGGTGTTTATACTTGCGTACTATTGTTTGTACAGATGAACGTGGTACCTTCAGGTGTTTGGAAATTGCTCCCAAGGATGAACCAAACGTGTGGAGGTCTACAATTTTTTTTCTGAGGTCTTGGCGGATTTCTTTTGATTTTCCCATGATGTCAAGCAAAGAGGCACTGAGTTTGAAGGTATGCCTTGAAATACATCCACAGGTACACCTCCAATTGACTCAAATGATGTCAATTAGCCTATCAGAAGCTTCTAAAGCCATGATATCATTTTCTGGAATTTTCCAAGCTGTTTAAAGGCAAAGTCAACTTAGTGTATGTAAACTTCTGACCCACTGGAAGTGTGCTACAGTGAATTATAAGTGAAATAATCTGTCTGTATACAATTGTTGGAAAAATGACTTGTGTCATGCACAAAGTAGATGTTCGTACCGACTTGCCAAAACTATAATTTGTTAACAAGAAATGTGTGTAGGCCAGCGACACAATATCTAAATGTAATTCATTTTCAATTGTCAAGGGGTGTGAATACTTTCTAAAGTGTAAAAAAATATATGGTTGTGTTTGTATGATTAAATGCTGTTCAAATGTCCTATGAATTAAATTAAAATGGCATGTGTGTCTATATCACCTAATAGTGGGACTACAATACAATCCTCAAATGCAAATTTCCATTAAATCTGGAGAGAAACATGATGGGGATGTATTCCAATCTGCTTTCTTATGCTCCACATTTGCATGCTGAGAATGTTGTGTTGACATTAGTTAAAACTTAAGTATAACATTTTCTAAATGTGATTGAAAGGTTATGAGGACCTCCAAGACAGGGTAAATGTACACTACCATTCAAAAGTTTGGGGTCACTAAGAATTTTTTTTTTGTCCATTAAAATAAAATCAAATTGATCAGAAATACAATGTAGATATTGTTAATGTTGGAAATGACTATTGTAGCTTGAAAGGGCTGATTTTCTTATGGAATATCTACATAGGCGTACAGAGGCCCATTATCAGCAACCATCCCTCTTATGTTCCAATGGCACGTTGTGTTAGCTAATCCAAGTTTATCATTTTAAAAGGCTAATTGATCATTACAAAACCCTTTTGCAATTATGTTAGCACAGCAAAAACCTGTTGTCCTATTAAAGAAGCAATAAAACTGGGCTTCTTTAGACTAGTTGAGTATCTGGAGCATCAGCATTTGTGGGTTCGATTACAGGTTCAAAATGGCCAGAAACAAATAACTTTCTCTGAAATTCATCAGTCTATTCTTTTTCTCAGAAATGAAGGCTATTCCATGCGAGAAATTGCCAAGAAACTGAAGATCTGGTACAACTCTGTGTACTACTCCCTTCACAGAACAGCACAAACTGGCTCTAACGAGAATAGAATGAGGAGTGGGAGGCCCCGGTGCACAACTGAGCAAGAGGACAAGTACATTAGAGTGTCTACTTTGAGAAACAGACGCCTCACAAGTCCTCAACAGCTTCGTTAAATAGTATTCGCAAAACACCAGTCTCAACGTCAACAGTGAAGAGGCGACTCCTAGATGCTGGCCTTCTAGGCAGAGTTGCAAAGAAAAAGCCATATCTCAGACTGGCCAATAAAAAGAAAAGATTAAGATGGGCAAAAGAACACAGACACTGGACAGAGGAAGATTGGAAAAAAGTGTTATGGACAGACGAATCTAAGTTTGAGGTGTTCGGATCACAAAGAAGAACATTCGTGAGACGCAGAAAAAATGGAAAGATGCTGGAGGAGTGCTTGACGCCATCTGTCAAGCATGGTGGAGGCAATGTGATGGTCTGGGTGTGCTTTGTTGGTGGTAAAGTGGGAGATTTGTACAGGGTAAAAGTGATCTTGAAGAAGGAAGGCTATCCCTCCATTTTGCAACGCCATGCCATACCCTGTGGACGGCGCTTAATTGGAGCCAATTTCCTCCTACAACAGGACAATGACCCAAAGCACAGCTCCAAACTACGCAATAACTATTTAGGGAAGAAGCAATCAGCTGGTATTCTGTCTATAATGGAGTGGCCAGCACAGTCACAAGGATCTCAACCCTATTGAGCTGTTGTGGGAGCAGCTTGACCGTATGGTACGTAAGAAGTGCCCATCAAGCCAGTCCAACATGTGGGAGGTGCTTCAGGAAGCATGGGATGAAATCTCTTCAGATTACCTCAACAAATTGGCAACTAGAATGCCAAAGGTCTGCAAGGCTGTAATTGCTGCAAATTGAGGATTCTTTGACGAAAGCAAAGTTTGAAGGACACAATTATTATTTCAATTAAAAATCATTATTTATAAACTTGTCAACGTCTTGACTATATTTCCTATTAATTTTGCAACTCATTTCATGTATGTTTTCATGGAAAACAAGGACATTTCTAAGTGACCCCGAACTTTTGAACGGTAGTGTATATTGCGTGAACATCAACGGACTATTATATTAAACCTAAAACAAATATGCTATGAATTTTATAAAAATTGCCTTATTTGGAAATTGTGGAACATTATGCAACATTGTGGGAATGTTCTGTGCAACCTTCGTGAATATCACAAAATGTTCTTGCAACATTAAGGGAATGTCCTGTGCAACGTAAACATTGTATGAATGTCATCATATATGGTGTTTTGGTAACCTATCTCTTGCAATGTATCCACACAGTTCCCAAAACCTAATTACATGTTCTGGGAACCTTTGAAAATTCAGAAAGGCTGTTCTGTCAACATTCTTGTAACATCAAAGGAATGTTTTTAGCACCCTGATAGAAACATTATCTGAATGTCAGCACAACTGGACAGCTTTAGTGTTTTGGGAACCTCTCTCTTTTAATATCACCACAATGTTCCCACAAGCTAAAGAAACATTCTGGGAACCTTTAAAGAACAGACTAAATGTGTTCTGGGAACATTCTTGTAACATCAGGTGAACGTTTTTTGCACCCTGAAAGAAACATTGTACAATCATCAGCATGACTGGACAGTTGTAGTGTTGTGGGAACTTTCACAGAACAAATTTTGTTTTTCTGGAAAGCATTACTAGTACATTGTGTTATTACATTACCTGGAAACCTAATGAGAACTTTTGGGGAATGTTCTGTGGTGGTTGTTACACGTGTACTGCACTGAATTGTAATGAATGTTAGGAGAAGATTCCAAGGATATTTCATTTAAAATATTTTTTGAATGTTTTTGGGATATTATCATCCTAACTTTAGATACAACCCTAACTAGAACTTAATGGGAATCTTAGCTAATGTTCTTGGAATGTTCCCAGGTTCCTTGATTAACAGTATATGACAGTAGAAAAGCAGTATTACAATCACAGTACACAGTAGAGCCATATCTTATTAGAATTAAAGTACTCTCAGGAACTGTAGTTTAAAGCATAGAGATACATTTTCAGTAAAAGGCATTAAATAAAAATGCATAAAAGCAGATAAACATTCTGTCTGTAAATCAGTCTCTGTACTGTTATCGTTTGTATCTTAAGTGAAAGAAATCTTGGCAGGAATATTGTCTTGTCTAGCTCCATATTGAGAAATCTCTGCATGATTTAACCGTTATTTCACCAGGACTTCTTTCTCTAGAGGTGAAACAGCCTTCGGGGAGACGCCATCTGTATTTAACAGGACAGATGTGTCTGGGTTGGGGTGGAGGTGGGGGGAGTATTTACTGTGAGGGAGGACCACTGGACCCCACCCATATTAGACAAATCCCAGGTGGGGTTGAGCCCCCAACAGCCCCTCCACCCTTCCATCCCTCCTTATCATCCCTCCATCTTTCCAACCCCCCCCCCCCCACCTGTAGACAAAACATACCCACACCCCCCACCCCTGGGGGGACAAAAGAAATCTCAGCTGGCTGTTTTCATGGAGGGCGGGTCTCCCTTGGTATAATCATAGCTGTGCGACACGTCATGTTTTTCCTCCTCCTGCCAAGACGCGCCCCTGATGTCCCATCTCCCCTCACTGATGGTAAGATAATATCAAGCAGGAATGGACGGAGGGAGAGAGGGAGGAGGGGAGAGGAGAGGAGGACAGGACCATAGCAGGTAAAACTGTCCCATAGAATTCCAGTGTCGCCAATACTTAATGGTAGAGAGACTTGTAATCCAAGCTGTTGAGTAAAAATGAGCTAAATCATTCCCTAATTCCACTGATATTTTTCTCAGGACTATGTAAGGTTATAGTAGTTACATACTACACACGGTCTAAGGAATAGTTTCTTAAAGAATAGACGGGTTGGTTGTTTAGCAACAAAACCGAGGCTTGCTCTACTTTAGGGCAAAAGAGACAGGGTTGGCTTAGACTGTTAACAACATGTCAACTATATTTGGTCTACAAATGTTTATTGAAAAGATGAATACATTTGCACAATGAGCACTTGTTGTCTCTCAAATACATCATTAGAGTTGTTGGTAAGCTAGATAGCACATTTTTGCCATATTAGCATGTCTTGTTTTAGGTATTTTGACTGCCATATCAGTTAAAATACCTAAAACAAGACATGGTATCAATAACAAGATACAACGAGCTGAAACAAACCATCTACGATTCCCCACATGGCAGATTATTTTCATTGTTGACAGCTATATGACCGTTCAGAATCATAACAAGGCGCGCCTTCCGTCAACATCGATGCCGTTGCATAATTTTTGTGACGTTGTCAGCCAACCCGTCTATTGTGTGGCAGCACAATGACGTATCATCGTTCAATACTCACCACTAGTCCCTGAAGGTGGAGTCATGGAAGTAGCAAAAAATGAATGAAAAGAGTTTTAGATAACACTGCTTAAAGCTTATCTCAGCATCAAACCCGTCTTCATGTAACAGGCCTCTTGCGTTACATTTTGGCCATCCATGCTCAGGAGTTTCCCATTATTAAGAAATGGACCAAGGAATGTTTACCAACTTCCTGTTTCCCTTGGACTGTGTTCGCTGTTGGCCTGCTGATGTTAACTCAGGGTTGATCTCTCTGCAGGGTAGACCTAACATCCGGCCTGACATAGCAGGGCAGGATAACCTCTGACAAGAACACTTTCCACAGCTACAGATCAGATGTCCATTTAGTGTCTGTCTGAGAATCTCCCCTGGTACCCAGCATGGAAATGGGAAAGGGAGTTTTCAGCTATGAGTTGATGGAAAAGGTAACATTTTTGGATAGTTGTAATGTAGTTCAATGGATAAGATACAGTGCATTCGGAAAACAGGTTTTTAGACATTTTAGCAAATTAAAAAAAGAAATAAAACAGAAATAACTTATTTACATAAGTATTCAGACCCTTTGCTATGAGACTCCAAATTGAGTTCAGGTGCATCCTGTTTCCATTGATCATCATTGAGATGTTTCTACAACTTGATTGATAAATTAAATTGATTGGACATGATTTGGAAAGGCACACACCAATGTATATAAGGTCCTACAGTTGACAGTGCATGTCAGAGCAAAAACCAAGCCATGAGGTCGAAGGAATTGTCCGTAGAGCTCTGAGACAGGATTGTGTCGAGGCACAGATCTGGGGAAGGGTGCGAAAAACATTCTGCAGCATTGAAGGTCCCCAAGAAAACAGTGGCCTCCATCATACTTAAATGGAAGAAGTTTGGAACCACCAAGACTCTTCCTAGAGCTGGCCGCCCGCTCAAGCTTCAGGACAAGTCTCTGAATGTCCTTGAGTGGTCCAGCCAGAGCCCGGACTTGAACCCATCGAACATCTCTGGAGAGACCTGAAAATATCTGTGCAGCGACGCTCCCCATCCAACCTGACAGAGCTTGAGAGGATCTGCAGAGAAGAATGGGAGAAACTCCCCAAATACAGGTATGCCAAGCTTGTAGCGTCATACCCAAGAAGACTCAAGGCTGTAATTGCTGCCAAAGGTGCTTCAACAAAGTTCTGAGTAAAGGGTCTGAATACTTATGTAAATGTGATATTTCAGTTTATTTATTTTTTATAAATTAGCAAACATTTCTAAAAAACTGTTTTTGCTTTGTCATTATATGGTATTGTGTTTAGATTGATGAGGATGAAAAACTATTTAATACATTTTAGAATAAGGCTGTAACCTAACAAAATGTGGAAAAAGTCAAGGGGTCTGAATACTTTCCGAAGGCACTGTATCTATTGTGAGCATCTGGCATGATGCATTTAGTTTGGCGAATATTTACTATGTCACATCTGCAGTAATGTTTCTATTGGATATATAATGTGTGTATGTGTGAGGGTGTGTGTGTGTGTGTGTGTGTGTGTGTGTGTGTGTGTGTGTGTGTGTGTGTGTGTGTGTGTGTGTGTGTGTGTGTGTGTGTGTGTGTGTGTGTGTGTGTGTGTGTGTGTGTGTGTGTGTGTGTGTGTATTTATGTGCGAGCACATGGGTGCCTGTTTGTGGTTTTAATGCAATCCACTGTATGTGAATGATGTACATCGGGACATTCCAGCCCTGTTACAGCGGTCAAATGGTGTGAATGTGAGATTGGTAGCTACAGTGTCTCCCTCTATTGGCCCATTTCAGAAACCCTCTCAGGTTTGGATCAAGGCATGCTCCACCACTAGAATCTTCTTGCAAAAACAAGCTGTAAAGCTAGACACTCTTCCATATTAACTGTCCAATGTTTGGTGGGTGGGTGCAGGAGTGGAGGTGGGGGGGTTGAGCTGGACACATTGATCCCCACTAAAGGTTAACCATGTCGGGGTTCTGGTCTGATTAATACTGTATATATCAGGCATCATGATATCACGGCGTGTACAGTATAATCATCAGACATCTACAGTATTTGCTGCAGTTATTTTGTCCTTAGTGACTTTCCAGTTGTGATGTATGCCTACTTTATTCAAGATCTACTTCACCCCCCTCTGAAATGAAAACTTGATATGCTTTTCTCATTTTAATGGAACACTGATACAAGTATTCCTACAGCTCTATGCTGATTTAGATTCATATTGTAGCCCATTGCAGTAAAACTCTGTGCCAATTTGTAATGGTATTTCCTAAAAAAGAAAGGCTCTGTCAAAATGATAGTCTAGCAAACTAACATAGCCTGTATTGTGTTTCTGGTGAAAGATCTCTTTTCTAATCTGTTGTTTTCTCCGCCCTCCAGACTGTAACTACAGATCTGCTGAAACAAACTGAGGGTATGAGAGGTTGCTTTCCCAGGAGTAGACAGAGTGAGAATACAGAATACAGCCACCAAGTTCTAGAATGATTTCCCTGACTCTGCAGATATTCCGCCTTCACTTCAGCAGCCATTGTTCTGCCTCATTGACTTCATGCTTGGCCGATTGGCTTTCTGTCCTACGTCTCATTGTTTGCCCCTTCCTACTGGGCAAAAACTGGTTGAATCAACGTTGTTTCCACATAATTTCAATCCACATTTTTTTATGTGATTACGTTGAATCAATGTGAAAAACTGATTGGATTTGCAAAAGGTCATCAACGAAAGGGAATTTTGTATTTTTTGTCGCCCAATTTTTCACCTAAATCCCAATGACATGGCAAAAGGATTTGCATATTGGTCCACTTTTTCTGACAGCGACTTCAACATATCTTCTGACGAAGAGATTTGTGACAGAACTACCCACCACAACAGGACCAAGCAGCGGAGAAAGGAGCGGCACGATGAATATATGGACTATGGGGAGAGATGGACTTGGGAGGAGATTCTGGACGGGGCTGGACCTTGGCATCAGGCTGGGGAATACCGTCGCCCACGGGAGGAGATCGAGGAAGCGAAGGCTGAGAGGCGGCGTTATTAAGCCATGAACGTGCTGACGAGGAAGCCAGAGAGGCACCCCCAATAATTTTTTTGGGGGGGGGCACATGGGTAGTTTGGCTAGGCCTAGGAAGAGCCATAAGCCAGCTACCTGTGAGAGTATGGAGGAGCGTATGAGGTGGAGAGCGCCGTGTTTCGCTGAGGTGCGCACTATCTCGCCCATACGCACGCACAGTCTGGTGCGCGCCATTCCAGCCCCTCGCAGATGCCGTGCTAGAGTGGGCATCCAGCCTGGTAGGAGGATGCCTGCGCAGCGCGTCTGGTCGCCAGTACACCTCCTAGGACCAGGCTACCCTACGCCCGCTCTACGTACGGCAACCATCAGGCCCCTGCACAGCCCAGTTCGCCCTATACCAGCACCCCGCTTGTACAGGGCTGCTAGTTCCATCCAGCCAGGATGGGTTGTGCAGGCGGTGAGTTCTAGGCCACCTGTGCGCCTCCATGGCCCAGTCTTTCCGGTTCCTGCCTCTCGTGCTAACCCGGAAGTGGGTACCTCCAGTCCGGCACGACCAGTACCAGCAACCCGGACCAAGCTTCCCATGAGCCAGCCTAGTCCTATTCGGCCTGTTCCCGCTCCTCGCACTAGCCCTGAGGTGCGTGTTCCCAGACTGGCACATCCAGTACCAGCACCACGCATCAGGCTTCCAGTGCACCAGCCCAGTCCAACTCGGCCTGTTCCCGCTCCCCGCACTAGCCCTGAGGTGCATATCTCCAGACTGGCACATCCAGTATCAGTACCACGCATCAGGCTTCCAGTGCGTCAGCCCAGCCTCAAGAGCCCGGCACCAGTGTGCAGTCCAGAGAATCCGGCATCAGTGTGCAGTCCAGAGTATCCGGCACCAGTGTGCAGTCCAGAGTATCCGGCAACAGTGTTTAGTCCGGAACTGAGAGAGACTGCCGGCGACCCGGAACCGAGGGAGACTGCCGGCGACCCGGAACCGAGGGAGACTGCCAGCGACCCGGAACCGAGGGAGTCTGCCTGTGACCCGGAACCGAGGGAGCCTGCCTGTGACCCGGAACCGAGGGAGCCTGCCTGCGACCCTGAACCGAAGGGGTCTGCCTGTGACACGGAAGCGAGGGGGTCGGCCTGCGACCCGGGACTAAGGGAATCTGCCTGTGACCCAGAACCGGGTGAGTCTTTCTACGATCCGAAAATAAAAAGGATTAACTGTGTATCGAATGAGTCTGCCTACAGTGTGGAAAGGAAGAGGTCTGCCTACAGCCCGAAACGGAGCAAGTCTGTCTGCAGTCTGGAGGGCAGTAGGCCTGAGCCGGAGCCACCTCCAGTTTAGGTGGGTTGGGGAGGGGGGGTGTAGCACAGGTGCCGTCGTTGACGTCCTGACCAGTATAGAGGATTATTTGTATTATTTGGTCAGGGCATGGCAGAGGTATGTTTGTTTTGTATGGTGTTTTTTTTTGTGTATAGCTTAGTTTAGCTTGTGTTATTTATGTGTTCCGGGGTTTTGTGGTGTATGTTGTAGTATGAGTAGTTTCTAGGTTAAGTTTTCTAGGTGCAGATTTGGGTGCTGGACTCTCAATTGGAGGCAGGTGTTTCTAGTTGCCTCTGATTGGGAGTCCTATAAGTAGGTGTGTGTTTTGTTTGTCACTTGTGGGTAGTTGTATGTTAGCACTGCTTTTGTTTAGCCTGCTACACTGTTCCTGTCGTGAGTTTTGTTTATTGTTTTTAAAATAAATGATGATGAGCACGCAATCCGCTGCATATTGGTCCACTTTTTCCGACAGCGACTTCAACATATCTTCTGACGAAGAGATTTGTGACATCCAAACTTCTTCCATTTAAGTATGATGGAGGCCACTGTGTTCTTGGGGACCTTTTTTTGGTACCCTTGCCCAGATCTGTGCCTCGACACAATCTTGTCTCGGATTGCACAACTGTGGGACCTTATGTAGACAGATGTGTGCCTTTCTAAATCATGTCCAATCAATTGAATTTACCACAGATGGACCCCAATCAAGTTGTAGAAACATCTCAAGGATGATCATTGGAAACAGGATGCACCTGAGCTCAATTTCGAGTCTCAAAGTCTCATAGCAAAGGGTCTGAATAAATAAGGTATTTCTCTCTTTCAAAGAACCTGTTTTCACTTTCTCATTTTGGGTAGATTATTGAGTAAATGTTTTTATTGAATCTATTTCAGAATAAGGCTGTAACATAACAAAATGTGGAAAAAGTCAAGGGGTCTGAATACTTTCCAAAGGCACTGTATATCCACTCCCCATGAGATCCATCATAAGGGAGGAGCCACATAAACAAAGATTCAAGTCTGGGTCCACAGTGACTGGTCTGAGTACACGAGGGAATGACCTGACACACCCACCCCAACCCAGGCCAAACACTGTCCTATCCTATCCACTCTCTCTCACACACACACATGCACACACACACCTTATCCCCAGCCAAACGCTGTCCTCTCCTCTCCTATCAATCACTGCATACTCATTCTCTGAGAAATCTTGTGACACAGCTGGCCCAGGGTGCAACATTTAATTTGTTCATGTGTAAAATGTGATACTAGTGGCTGTTAGTTTTATTAGTAACACAGGAAGAGCTTTGACACAAGGATCCTTCTCTCCACATACCATAGGAGGCCACGCGGAGGGGCGGAGCGGCCGGACACACACTTTAACTAAAAATCTCCTCTGGTATATTAACATTCTCATAGTACTCCTCTGGTATAACTATATTAACATTCTCATAGTACTCCTCTGGTATAACTATATTAACATTCTCATAGTACTCCTCTGGTATAACTATATTAACATTCTCATAGTACTCCTCTGGTATAACTATATTAACATTCTCATAGTACTCCTCTGGTATAACTATATTAACATTCTCATAGTACTCCTCTGGTATAACTATATTAACATTCTCATAGTACTCCTCTGGTATAACTATATTAACATTCTCATAGTACTCCTCTGGTATAACTATATTAACATTCTCATAGTACTCCTCTGGTATAACTATATTAACATTCTCATAGTACTCCTCTGGTATAACTATATTAACATTCTCATAGTACTCCTCTGGTATAACTATATTAACATTCTCATAGTACTCCTCTGGTATAACTATATTAACATTCTCATAGTACTCCTCTGGTATAACTATATTAACATTCTCATAGTACTCCTCTGGTATAACTATATTAACATTCTCATAGTACTCCTCTGGTATAACTATATTAACATTCTCATAGTACTCCTCTGGTATAACTATATTAACATTCTCATAGTACTCTGGTACTTCAGGCTGCAGTACAAAAAGCTTGACTTTAACTAAAAGGTGTATAATAAAGATGAATTATGCAGAAATAAACTTAAGATGTGAGGAATTGCAAGTGACTAATTTGGGCTGTGTAATTTTTTGATAGGCGTTAGAGGATGTTTTATTTGCATTAGATACCCAAGTGACTAGTGTTGGATGCACAAGTGATAAAACATCTCTTTCACACAAAGCAGAAGTCCTCTGATGTCATTGAACTAAAATCTATGAGGAAGCTCTCAGTTAAAGCAGCACATCTGTTGTGAGAAACAAAAAACAATCTGGAAAACATTATCTCTTTCTTTCCACTGTGTTGCAATGTTATACTCAACCAAGTTAATTTCCTTTGGCCCTGCTACGCCTTGCAGTCCATGATACACTGTCTAATACAACAGACCTTAATTTATCGCCACATTTGTTGTAATGCAACCTATATGATGTCCATTGCTTTGATCTCATATGCACAGTCCAATGTGTATTGTGCCTTACTTGCTCTAAGGAAATGTGGATAACTTTAAAACTACTTTAGCCTAATATTGACAATTTTTTTATGCGGTATATTCTTAGAAACCACCTTCACCACAATCAAGTAAAACTGTGAAAAACTGAATCAGTGAATCAGTATAGACCTAAATCTAAAAAAAAATATAGAACACAGGGAGACTATGAACAGCACTGTTCTCTGTTCCACAGCGGGTAGAGCTTCCTTCAACGCAGACTTTCTGTCATTGGGTTAGTACGCCCCCTTCTGTACTAATGACCATTCTACAGTTTTGGAAGGGTATAAATATGTTGTTATTGTAAAGGGAAACTGAACGAAAGTTTATTTCAGTTGTCTAATGGCCTGTTTTCCTTATTAGTTCATTTTAGTCTATGGACAGGTAGACCTATTGTTTTATAGGGCAGTAGGCCTAGGCCTAGGATACTCTACTCTAATTGCACTTCAAAATCTTTGAAAAACATGGCGTGAGTATTACATTTTAACGTGACAATTCCAAATGTTTGTAAATATGCGTCAAAAGCATGTGATTCCGACAACGCAGTATTACGTTTTTGCACAGCGGCCAATCCAAAAGCGGGGGTGTGTGAGAGGGCGTGGTTTGAATGTGGCGCTCTGGAAAATTCGATGGATTATCAGGTTAAAAGGAAACGTCGTTAAATAAATGATCAAGGGACCAATGCCAGGAATACTATTCTAGTAGTGTCGCACTTTATTGTCCAGAATGTTCGCAGGACATGCTACTGAGGAGATGGGCCATAGGTGAGTCCTTTCTGCCCAAGAGGTGGGATAGGGCTTGGATCATCACACACCACCATTGCTTCAGTCTACTGTCACTGTCAACATCCCAGGATATAACAGGTGAAATTGTACATATATAATCAGGAAATACTTTAGGTTGCGCAATCGAAAATATTTGTGTAACTTTTCAAACGGCTTCAGGCAGTTCATGTTTCTGATATTGTATTAATGTTAATAGAAGATCCTCAGTGTTGCCGTGTAGGATATGGGGCTATGGGGTTATAATACAGTTGTTATGAATTTTCTTACACTATGAATCATCTTAAAGTGCCACCCCAATAGGCTAATGCATAAAATGTATAATCCCTAGTAAAAGTGAGTGTATTACCAGAGAATAGGGCATCACATTGAAGGCAAGGTGATGGGGAGGGTACCATAAGAGTAAAAAGGATGCGGCGGATGAGAGAGGGCTTGACACTGTAAAAGGAGGATGTTGCGCAGTTCTATTTACCTGCGTGTCTGTCTCTCTGTGCGTATTTTATGATGCTGAGTGCGGAGTGGCATGGCAAGTTTTGTTATATATTTTTGATTAAGGTACATTTACAAGGATGTTATTATACTATTGGTAGTTTATATGTAATGTCATTTATAGGATATACAGACATAAATTAGTGTTGATATTAATAATGTCATCCTCTAAATAAAATACGTAATTCTGCTATCTTTGACTAAGCTAATGTTTACCCAAGTAGGCCTTTTGATGGATTACATGATCATTGAAAGTAGGATGAGATGCGCACTTTTTATTTCTGATGTAAACAAACCACCAAACCATTACACTTTCTGGACGCTGGGTGTCGCTGTTTTGCCGTTTAGATAAACATACATAATCCTTCATTTTCAGTACTGAATGTGGACAATGGACGTTATCGTCTCATCGATGTATATGTGATCTTCCCACCTGAAATTATTTTACCTTTACATGAAAAAAAGAGATCGATAGGGGGTGCTTAATACAAGTGGGTAAAGGAAATGCGTTTCCTGCATATCCCACTCCCCCCAAGACACCATCAGAGAGTAACCCTGGTGCAAGTAGGTTTAAGTGCCTTGCTTAAACGCAAATTGACAGATTTTTGCAAATTGACAGATTTTTTTTCACCTAAATCAGCGCAGAGATTTAAATTAGCAACCTTTCAATTACTGGCGCGCTAACCGCTAGGCTACCTGCCGCGCTTGGCTAGGTCACCTGCCGCTTGACTAGTGAAACATTACAGCAGTACTCTAATTGGAGTTCAATAAAATGTGTGATATTTATTTTCCCTCCCCAGGTTATGTCCAGTCAGGTTTATGAGGCTGGCTGGCACCATGTGGGAAAGAATGACCAGGGCTCTCTTGATTTCAAGGCCTTCAAACCTCAACAGTAAAAAGTGACTGCAGTGGATGGTAATCTTATTATCTCAGTTATACAGAGATCTCTTTAATTGTGTGTATGTAGGAGGGTTCAATTAATTACTTTTATTGAACTCAGGATCTGAGTCAAGATTCAATGGATTAAAATAATGACTTTGATAATATACTATAAAAACACAGCTATGGAAACAAGGGGAGAATCAGAAAAATAACAAACTTGACCTTATGTCTCTCAGCACCAAATGTTTAATCTTTAATTAACTAGGCAAGTTAGTTAAGAAAAAAATATTATTTACAATGACGGCCTACCCCGGCCAAACCCTAACCCGGACGACACTGGGCCAATTGTGCGCCGCCCTATGGGACTCCCAATCACGGCCGTTTGTGATACAACCTGGAATCAGTGCCTTAGACTGCTGTGCCATACGGGAGCCCAAGTAACATAACTATGTAGGTCTAGGCTAGATCATCAATCTACTCATATTGTCATTGGATGTATGGGGAGTATGTGTTTACTGTGCAAGAATGTACACGCCTGGAGCAGCATAGGCTATGTCCTGATATGAAGTGGTGGACAAAGTTTGTTGGATACGTTTTCATCCATGTACCTTTACATTTCTTATTTTTCAGTAGAACAAAGGTGAAACATTGATGGGGCCAAAATAAGGTGAGTAGTATACACAACACCTAACAAAAAGAACACCTATGATATTAATATAAACATTTCTAAGAGTGCCACAAACTGCTGAGCCATATGATGTTAGATTTCAGGGATGGATGGCGAAGGCTTCTTCCCATACAGCCACAACAACAGCAGTGAGCAGGCATACAGACCAGACCAGGGCACACACCTTGTCAGAGAGGGAGATTAGAGTTTAGGAAGTGGAGCAGGACATTGAGATGACATGGCTAAATTCAACGCAGTGCCCAGTGAATGATGGGTATAAATCGCTGACAGGAAGGACTCCAGCTCCAGGTTGCATGCATCTTTAGTGACTGCATGTCGCTGAAAGCACTGTCATCACAACACTGCACATCACTGGAAGCACTGTCAAGGCAACACTGCACATCATCGTCAATATAACACAAATCTTTTCTTGATACAGTGACTAGTTTAAATTGTGCGTCATGCTTACTGGGCGTTCATTGCACACAAATTGCCACCAGCTGTCTATGATGCAAATATGGGATGGCCTGTATAGGATTTGCCTTATATATTAGTATTACAATAAAGAAATAGGAATATTCATGTGTTACAGGCATTGCCACATTAAATGAATCTTCCATGACAATTTATTGAGATTATAGTTCTTACTGCACTACACTCACTGCATGTGTATTGCATTGATTTGATCTTGGTGCAGGTAGTACATTATATACCAGTAGCAGGGGGAGGAACCTGAACCTGGCTTCAACCATCCCACTGGTAAACCCTCACACCATTGGCCTCCTGCTTCTGTTCCAAGTGTTACGTTGTGCTGTGTTGTTTAGTCTGGGGATCTACTGACTGAGAGGAGACCAGATCTCTGATCAGTACTCCTGCATGTACCATGTCTCCTCAGAGAACACATTAGCCTAGACTGTACCATGGTAAATAATAGTTTTAAACTTGTAAAAACTGACTTCTTCCGGACAGAATACATCCTGTAGATTCAGACTTACTCGTCGACCAATCTTTTGTTGTCTCATGGGTTTAATAATCAACACATACAACTCCCATGATGCTCTGCGGCATAACCCCAATACAACTTAATACACAACACCATGTTTCCTCAGAGAACACATGCTTTGATCAGACCGATCCCTTACATCACCTTGCTACTGGCGGAGAGAAAGAGGCAGCACGGAGAGAAAGCTAATTCTTTACCAATAGTCTCCTTCCCTGCCCACCCTGGTAAGCTGAACCCAAAGAGTGAATGCTGAAGTGAACGCTCTCTCTGTCTCTTTCCATCTCTTTCTCTCTTTCTTTCAGTCTCTCTGAACCTGTGTCAATGCAACATACTTTATGTCCTACAATGTAATTATCATGTTATTACTGTATCATCTTCCTCCAAGCAATTTGATTCCAAGGTTGCTTATTTAATGCATACATCAGCCCAGTTGTGTTGGAGTGGTTCTGCTCAAACGTGAAGGAAATCAACTTACTTTACACTATGCTGTCTCTAAGACAAAGTTTCCATTTACAGCCCAGGTATTGAAAGTATGTTTGTAATTACATTTACATCTTACATTTTAGTCATTTAGCAGACGCTCTTATCCAGAGCAACTTACAGTAGGGAATGCATACATTTCATAAATGTTTTCTCCGTACTGGTCCCCCGTGGGAATCGAACCCACAACCCTGGCGTTGTAAACACCATGCTCTACCAATTGAGCACTGTAGACAGACATGATGGGATTTGCCTTGTGGTGTGTAGCTAAACCTAATGACGGTTCTCCAGCCCTGCCTATGTCTGGTGCTAAGTGGTTGTAATGCTACAGCCATAGCTAACACCAGCACCAGCACACACAGACACAGACACAGACTCACACACATACACTATCATGACACAAGGCGAGACCCAGATGCAGACACAGGAGGCAGATGGTTGGAGTCTTACAATATTTATTAATCCAATAGGGGAAGGCAAGAAGGCAAGAGAATGGTGGTGGACAGGCAAAAGGGTCAAAACAGTTCAGAGTCCAAAAGGTACCGAAGGGCAGGCAGAATCAAGGTCAGGCCAGGCAGCAGGGAAAGAAGCCCAGAGTCAGGCAGGGGTCAAATCTAGGACTAGCAAAAAGAGAATAGCAAAAGGAGTACGGGAAAAACACACTGGTTGACTTGACTAACATACAAGACAAACTGGCACAGAGAGACAGGAAACACAGGGATAAATACACTGGGGGAAACAAGTGACACCTGGGGGGGTGGAGGCAATAATGAGGACAGGTGAAACTGATCAGGGTGTGACACACACACTCCTCACAATAACAGAGTGCGACCTTCACCACAGGCGAAATTGGACAATGATTACAGAGCTTTCTTTAAAAGGTACATTTTGTACAGCACTGATTGTTCCATGGATGCAGTAGGTCTGTTTTGAGTATTTAGTGTGCTGGCCCACTCTCATCTCCTATAAACAAGATGTTTCTGTATGTAAGAGGCTTATGTGACTCTCTGGTTTGGTTTTTCTCTTCCTTCTGGTGTTCCTTCCATGGGCTCATTGCTTGGCACCCAGCTTGGAGCATCATGAAACAGTATATAGTGGATCATGATGGAATCACAAGTTCATTCTTATGATGTTGTGTTATAAAAATCACAACTATCTTGTTGTTTTATCTTTCTTCAGAACCTCTTCCGAGTACTGTTTGGAATTGTCAAGGGCTGGATAAGGTATGTGGACTCTATTAAACCCAATATATCTTGAAATTCACTCTCTGTGAATTATTAACTGAAGCAAAACAGACTATTTTGAGACATCTACATAACCCTTGTAAAGGTACTCTACATCCCAGACTTGATATGTCAGACATACAGTTGAAGTCGGAAGTTAACATACACCTTAGCCAAATGCATTTAAACTCAGTTATTCACAAATCCTTACATTTAATCCTAGTAAAAATGCCCTGTCTTAGGTCAGTTAGGATCACCACTTTATTTTAAGAATGTGAAATGTCAGAATAAAAGTAGAGAGTGATTTATTTCAGCTTTTATTTCTTTCAACACATTCCCAGTGGGTCAGAAGTTTACATACACTCAGTTAGTATTTGATAGCATTGCCTTTAAATTGTGGAACTTGGGTCAAACGTTTCGGGTAACCTTCCACAAGCTTCCCACAATAAGTTGGGTGAATTTTGGCCCATTCCTCCTGACAGAGCTGGTGTAACTGAGTCAGGTTTGTAGGCCTCCTTGCTCGCACATGCTTTTTACATTTACATTTACGTCATTTAGCAGATGCTCTTATCCAGAGCGACTTACAAATTGGTGCATTCACCTTATGATATCCAGTGGAACAATCACTTTACAACAGTACATCTATATCTCTTTTTTTGGGGGGGGTTAGAAGGATTACTTTATCCTATCCCAGGTATTCCTTATAGAGGTGGGGTTTCAGGTGTCTCCGGAAGGTGGTGATTGACTCCGCTGTCCTGGCGTCGTGAGGGAGCTTGTTCCACCATTGGGGTGCCAGAGCAGCGAACAGTTTTGACTGGGCTGAGCGGGAACTGTGCTTCCGCAGAGGTAGGGAGGCGAGCAGGCCAGAGGTGGATGAACGCAGTGCCCTTCTTTGGGTGTAGGGACTGATCAGAGCCTGAAGGTACGGAGGTGCCGTTCCCCTCACAGCTCCGTAGGCAAGCACCATGGTCTTGTAGCAGATGCGAGCTTCAACTGGAAGCCAGTGGAGTGTGTGGAGGAGCGGAATGACGTGAGAGAACTTGGGAAGATTGAACACCAGACGGGCTGCGGCGTTCTGGATGAGTTGTAGGGGTTTAACCTCTTGGGGCTAGGTGGGACGCTAGCGTGCCACCCGTGGTGCACTCCATCAACAGCAGGTGCATTTCAAGAGCGGCAAATTTGAATCCAAATAAATGTCAAAATTCAAATTTTTCAAAAATACAACTATTTTACACCATTTGAAAGATAAACATCTCCTTAATCTAACCACGTTTTACGATTTCAAAAAGGTTTTACGGCGAAAGCATAAATTTAGAGTATGTTAGGACAGTACATTTACAAGAGTTGTGTAAATGTTTTGTCAAGTCAAAGACAGGGTCACCAAAACCATAAAACCAGCTAAAATGATGCACTAACCTTTTACAATCTCCATCAGATGACACTCCTAGGACATTATGTTAGACAATGCATGCATTTTTAGTTCTATCAAGTTCATATTTATATCCAAAAACAGCGTTTTACTATGGCATTGATGTTGAGGAAATCGTTTCCCTCCAATAACCGGCAGTCAAGTCAGCGTAACAAATTAAATAATTAAAATTAGAAAACATTGGTAAAATATTATATTGTCATTTAAAGAATTATAGATTTACATCTCTTGAACGCAATCAACTTGCCAGATTTAAAAATAACCTTACTGGGAAATCACACTTTGCAATAATCTGAGCACTGCGCCCAGAAAAATACGCGTTGCGATACAGACTAGACGTCATGTTGGGGAGATCTAAAATCGAAAATACTATGTAAATAATCCATTACCTTTGATTCTCTTCATCAGATGTCACTTCCAGGTATCACAGGTCCATAACGAATGTAGTTTTGTTCAAAAAAGCTCATCATTTATGTCCAAAAATCTCCGTCTCGTTAGCACATGATGTAAGCCAGCCGGACTTCTCGTCATGAACGAGGGGAAAAAATATATTTCCGTTCGTTCAAACATGTCAAACGTTGTATAGCATAAATCATTAGGGCCTTTTTTAACCAGAACATGAATAATATTCAAGGTGGACGAATGCATACTCTTTTATAACGTATTGGAACGAGGGTACCCAACATGAACTCGCGCGCCAGGTGTCTAATGGGACATCATCGTTCCATGGCTCTTGTTCGGTCAGATCTCCCTCCAGAAGACTCAAAACACTTTGTAAAGGCTGGTGACATCTAGTGGAAGCAATAGGAAGTGCCAAAATATTCCTAAACCCCTGTGTTTTTCAATGGGATAGGTTTAAAGTCAATACAACACATCAGGTATCCACTTCCTGTCAGAAAATGTCTCAGGGTTTTGCCTGCCAAATGAGTTCTGTTATACTCACAGACACCATTCAAACAGTTTTGGAAACTTTAGAGTGTTTTCTATCCATATATAATAAGTATATGCATATTCTAGTTACTGGGTAGGATTAGTAACCAGATTAAATCGGGTACATTTTTTTTATCCAGACGTGCAAATGCTGCCCCCTAGACCCAACAGGTTAATGGCACAGGCAGGGAGCCCCGCCAACAGCGAGTTGCCGTAATCCAGACGGGAGATGACAAGTACCTGGATTAGGACCTGCGCCGCTTCCTGTGTAAGGCAGGGTCGTACTCTGCGAATGTTGTAGAGCATGAACCTACAGGATCGGGTCACCGCCTTGATGTTAGCGGAGAACGACAGGGTGTTGTCCAGGGTCACGCCAAGGCTCTTAACACTCTGGGAGGAGGACACAATGGAGTTGTCAACCGTGATGGCGAGATCATGGAATGGGCAGTCCTTCCCCGGGAGGAAGAGCAGCTCCGTCTTGCCGAGGTTCAGCTTGAGGTGGTGATCCGTCATCCACGCTGATATGTCTGCCAGACATGCAGAGATGCGATTCTCCACCTGGTTATCAGAAGAGGGAAAGGAGAAGATTCATTGTGTGTCGTCTGCGTAGCAATGATAGGAGAGACCATGTGAGGATTTGACAGAGCCAAGTGACTTGGTGTATAGCGAGAATAGGAGAGGGCCTAGAACTGAGCCCTGGGGGACACCAGTGGTGAGAGCACGTGGTGCGGAGACGGATTTTCGCCACGCCACCTGGTAGGAGCAACCTGTCAGGTAGGACGCAAGCCAAGAGTGAGCCGCACCGGAGATGCCCAACTCGGAGAGGGTGGAGAGGAGGATCTGATGGTTCACAGTATCAAAGGCAGTATCAAAGGCAGCAGATAGGTCTAGAAGGATGAGAGCAGAGGAGAGAGAGTTAGCTTTAGCAGTGCGGAGAGCCTCCGTGACACAGAGAAGAGCAGTCTCAGTTGAATGACCAGTCTTGAAACATGCCCACAAATTTTCTATAGGATTGAGGTCAGGGCTTTGTGATGGCCACTCCAATACCTTGACTTTGTTGTCCTTAAGCCATTTTGCCACAACTTTGGAAGTATGCTTGGGGTTACTGTCCATTTGGAAGACCCATTTGCAACCAAGCTTTAACTTCCTGACTGATGTCTTGATGTTGCTTCAATATATCCCCATAATTTTCCTTTCTCATGATGCCATCTATTTTGTGAAGTGCACCAGTCCCTCCTGCAGCAAAGCACCCGCACAACATGATGCTGCCACCCCCGTGCTTCACGGCTGGGATGGTGTTCTTCGGCTTGCAAGCCTCCCCCTTTTTCCTCTAAACATAACGATGGTCATTATGGCCAAACAGTTCTATTTTTGTTTCATCAGTCTAGAGGACATTTCTCCAAAAAGTACAATCTTTGTCCCCATGTGCAGTTGCAAACCGTAGTCGGGCTTTTTTATGGTGGTTTTGGAGCAGTGGCTTCTTCCTTGCTGAGCGGCCTTTCAGGTTATGTCGATGTAAAACTCGTTTTATGTGGATATAGATACTTTTGTACCAGTTTCCTCCAGCATCTTCACAAGGTCCTTTGCTGTTGTTCTGGGAATGATTTGCACTTTTCGCACCAAAGTACGTTCATCTCTAGGAGACAGAACGCGTCTCCTTCCTGAGCGGTATTGTAACGCGGGTCGTCTAATGGGGACCAAGACGCGGCGTGTGACGTGCTCATGTTCACTTTATTAACTCAAACACACAAAATAACAAAATGACCGTAAACAGTCCCATCAGGTGCAACATACACAAAACAGGAAACAACCACCCACAAAACACTGGAAAAAACACCCCTACTAAATAGGACCTTCAATTAGAGGCAACTAGGAACAGCTGCCTCCAATTGAAGGTCAACCCAAGAAACTTAAACATAGAAATAGACATACTAGAATAAACATAGAAATATACTAACATAGAACATAAACCAAAAACCCCGAAACACATAAAACAAACACCCCCTGCCACGCCCTGACCAAACTACAATAACAAATAACCCCATTTAATGGTCAGGACGTGACAGTACCCCCCAAAGGTGCAGACCCCGTATGCACCTAAAAAAAACACAAAATAAACCCCAAATAAAGGGAGGGAAGGGAGGGTGGCCACCGTCACCGATGGTTCTTCCGTGCTACACCCCCCCTTCCTAAACCTCCCCCCACGGAGATGGCTCTGGCGCCGGGCTTAATCCCCACTCTAACCTGTCCACCCCCGCTGAAGGCTCAGGGCTGTAGCCCACCGCTGAAGGCTCTGGGCTGAGGAGCGACTCTGGGAGCGCCGGACTGGCGGGCGACTCGGGCGGTTCCGGACTGTGGGCCGTCTCTGTCGGTTCCGGACTGTCGCCGGAAGCTCTAGACGGGGCACTGTCGCCGGAAGTTCTAGACGGGGACTGCTCACTGAAAGCCTGATGCGTGGGACTGGCTTTGGAGGCGCCAGACTAGTGACACGCACCACATGGCTAGTGCGAGAAGCAGCAACAGGACGTACTGGACTGGGCAGGCGCACTAAAGGCCTGGTGCGTGGGGTTGGCTTAGGAGGCGCCAGCCTAGTAACACGCACCTCAGGGCTAGTGCGAGGAGCAGGACATACTGGACTGTGGAAGCTTACCGGAGAGAGAGTGCGAGAAGCAGGCACATGCTCGACACAATAAGCACGGGGAGTTTGCTCAGGGCTTACCCCTGGCCCAGCCAAACCACCTGTGTGCCCCCAAAATAATTTATTGGGGCTGCCTCTCGTTCTTCCCTGGTAGGCTCCGATATCGTTCAATAACTTGCCCCCAAGTCCAGTTTCTCCTCTCCATCCACTCCAATACCGACCAGGTGTCCATCTCTGCCCGGGCACGCCGCTTGATCCAGTCATGGTGGGTGGTTCTGTAACGCGGGTCGTCTAATGGGGACCAAGACACAACACAGCGTGTGACGTGCTCATATTCACTTTATTAACTCAAACACACAAAACAACAAAACGACCGTAAACAGTCCCGTCAGGTGCAACATACACAGAACAGGAAACAACCACCCACAAAACACAGGAAAAAACACCCCTACTAAATAGGACCTTCAATTAGAGGCAACGAGAAACAGCTGCCTCCAATTGAAGGTCAACCCAAGAAACTTAAACATAGAAATAGACATACTAGAATAAACATAGAAATATACTAACATAGAACATAAACCAAAAACCCAGAACCACATAAAACAAACACCCCCCTGCCACGCCCTGACCAAACTACAATAACAAATAACCCCCTTTACTGGTCAGGACGTGACAGGTATGACGGCTGCGTGGTCCCATGGTGTTTATACTTGCGTACTATTGTTTGTACAGATGAACGTGGTGCCTTCAGACATTTGGAAATTGCTCCCAAGGATGAACCAGACTTGTGGAGGTCTACAATTATTTTTCTGAGGTCTTTGCTGATTTCTTTAGATTTTCTCATCATGTCAAGCAAAGAGGCACTGAGTTTGAAGGTAGGCCTTGAAATACATCCACAGGTACACCTCCAATTGACTAAAATGATGTCAATTAGCCTAACAGAAGCTTCTAAAGCCATGAGATTTTCCAAGCTGTTTAAAGGCACAGTCAACTTAGTGTATGTAAACTTCTGACCTACTGGAATTGTGATACAGTGAAATAATCTGTCTGTTAGCAAAATTACTTGTGTCATGCACAAAGTAGATGTCCTATCCGACTTGCCAAAACTATAGTTTGTTAACAAGAAATTTGTGGAGTGGTTGAAAAACACGTTTTAATGACTCCAACCTAAGTGTATGTAAACTTCCGACTTCAGCTGTACATTATTTCATACTGTAAATGTAATCAATCAGTCAATGTATTTGTTAATCATCTAATCCAGTAATTGTATGCATATGATACAATTTCTAATAGATTATTCTTTTACAGAGATTAACTGTTTTCACAATGTTGACATGTTTTCATGTTGGTTTGTAAAAGAGAGGTAGGTGCTACAGTGAGACTTGTAACACTCCTTATCTTATCCAGGGCTGTACTGTGGGCAGCCTCAGAACATAACAGGAAATGCATGATGAAATAGTGACTACATGACCAAAAGTATGTGGACACCTGCTTGTCGAACATCTCATACCAAAATCATGGGCATTAATATGGAGTTGGTCCACCCCTTTGCTGCTTTAACAGCCTCCACTCTCCTGGGAAGGCTTTCCACTAGATGTTGGAACATTAGTGAGGTCGGTCACTGGTTGGGCGATTAGGCCTGGCTCGCAGTCGGTGTTCCAATTCATCCCAAAGGTGTTCGATAGGGTTGAGGTCAGGGCTCTGTGCAGGCCAGCCAAGTTCTTCCACACCGATCGCAACACACCATTTTTGTATGGGCCTTGATTTGTGCACAGGGGCATTGTCATGCTGAAACAGGAAAGGGCCTTCCCCAAACTGTTGCCACAAAGTTGGAAGCACAGAATCGTGTAGAATGTCATTGTATGCTGAAGCGTTAAGATTTCCCTTCACTGGAACTAAGGGGCCTAGCCCGAACCGTAAAAAACGGTTCCAGACCATTATTCTTCCTCCACCAAGCTTTACAGTTGGCACTATGCATTCGGGGCAGGAAGTGTTCTCCTGGCATTTGCCAATCCCAAATTTGTCTGTCGGACTGCCAGATGGTGAAGCGGGATTCATCACTCCAGAAAATGCGTTTCCACTGCTCCAGACGTCCACTTCACAATAACAGCACTTACAGTTGACCGGGGCAGCTCTAGCAGTGCAGAAATTTGATGAACTGACTAGTTGGAAAGGTGGCATGCTATGACGGTGCCATGTTGAAAGTCACTGAGCTCCTCAGTAAGGCCATTCTACTGCCAATGTTTGACTATGGAGATTGCACGGTTGTATGCTCAATTTTATACACCTGTTAGCAACGGGTGTGGATGAAATAGCCGAATCCACTAATTTGAAGGGGTGTCCACATACTTTTGTATATATAGTGTAGTCATATACATTTGACATTCTCTGGTGCCATCGTTGTCATCACACAGAATCATCTCTGCAAAATGCTATAGACTTGCACAGAAAATGTAGGGTTGATGTTTATTCCTAAAGACTGAAGAATGAAAAAGATATAGAATCAGATACACAATATAGAAATAGAATCACATAGAAGTCCTATTTCTGTGGATACAAATAGATTGCCTGGCTACAATCCATATGGATTCCCTTTTATACAACACCAGACAATGAATTCCAGTCCAGCCCCTAGCCAGGAAATGTTTAAAAAGACAAGTAGTTATGTAACTGACACAACCCTCTGGATGATGTGCCTTTAAGACTAGTGGCTAGTCAGGTGACCAAGGAGACCTTCAGCTCAGCTCACAGCCAGGCAGAGAGTGAGAGAGAAACCTGAGGAAAGACCGATGATAGAGGAGAGGAAGAGAGAGACAGAAAAGAGGGAGCAAGACCCAATTAAATGGCGACACAGGATCCGTCACGGTCAGAGAGAAAGGGGTGTACAGAATGGGAAGTGGCAAACTGGTAGCAAGGTCCCTTTAACTGCAGCCCTGTGCTCAGCTGTCTCTGTGGCTGCCAGCAGTGTGTTGGTGGGTCAAGTTCTTTAAGAAGCTGCTGCATGTGTTTTGTGTATAGCCACAACAGTGGCAGCTGAGAAAGCCCAGAGAATTAGTGCTGCGTCATACCACACTCTATTTATATTTCTCGATCGATCGTGAGACGTTGTGGTAATCTCTTTCTGTGTGTGGTCTGATCTGTTGGCGTATATCTGTATCAGTGCAAACTAGCTGAAAATAGAGAGTGTGTATACGCGTGTTTGAGTCAGGCAAGGAGAAAGGGAAGGAGGCAGTCAGAGAGAAATTTTGGATTAGTTGCTACGTCACTTTTTCATGTCGGGGGGGGGGGGGGGGGGAATCTAAGATAACAGAAGCCCAGAGTCATCCGGTTTTCTACCTGAGAGTTGGATGCAATGGTTACGGCGAGAACCTCTGTCTCTTCGGCCTCATCCGTAGAGCTTATTACCAGCTTCTCCCTCAGCCTCTACATCTGTATAATAGTTCATCTGGAATCGCAGAGAAGACTTCCAACATGGATGCTGAAGATGAGACACAGTTAGTTTGTGTGGGTGTTTTGATTGGCATTGATTATGAGGTCGGAGTAGAGGGTGGGAAGGGGTTAACAAAAGAACGTTCCGGAAGGTTCTTATTATCGAGACGAAGCGCATTGGGGAGCGTATTCTAGGAATTATCGAGGTAATCGAATATTGCTATTATATGGTTACATATATACCAGTAAGTTATTACATAAATCATTATGTAGATATATGTATATATATCTATGTGTGTGTGTGTAATACGTGTTGTCTGCCCTTATATAAAACCGCATAGTAACAGGTATGGAGGTATGGATCTAGTTCGACTGTAATATAATGTCATCATAGGATACCTTTTCTCCCATAGTACCTGCTATTGCGTATATGGTCCAAACCAGGCAATAACGTTTGTTGATATTGCTACGCAGCATATTTGTCTGTTGTTACTTGTTATGATTAACTCTTCAAAGGGTCGAAGGCAGGAAGGAGGATGAGAGTGAACCCGGATCGAGTAAACCAGGGATCAACCTGGGCTTATTTTGTTAATAGGGAAGCCAACAGGAGACCTATTTGGAGCCTTTATCTTGTAGCAGACCAGTATTATCATGGGATTTGTTTTCTGTCTCTAGGGCGGCTGTCTGGGGTTTAGTGGAAACCCTCCCTGAGACATTGTTTCTGCGTAGTTAGAACAGACTGAAACAGTAGGGGTGTTGTTTCTGTGTAGTTAGTACAGACTGAAACAGAGGGGGTGTTGTTTCTGCGTAGTTAGAACAGACTGAAACAGAGGGGGTGTTGTTTCTGTGTAGTTAGAACAGACAGAAACAGAGGGGGTGTTGTTTCTGTGTAGTTAGAACAGACTGAAACAGAGGGGGTGTTGTTTCTGCGTAGTTAGTACAGACTGAAACAGAGGGGGTGTTGTTTCTGTGTAGTTAGAACAGACTGAAACAGAGGGGGTGTTGTTTCTGCGTAGTTAGACCAGACTGAAACAGAGGGGGGTGTTGTTTCTGCGTAGTTAGACCAGACTGAAACAGAGGGGGTGTTGTTTCTGCGCAGTTAGAACAGACTGAATCAGAGGGGGTGTTGTTTCTGCGCAGTTAGAACAGACTGAAACAGAGGTGGTGTTGTTTCTGCGTAGTTAGAACAGACAGAAACAGAGGGGGTGTTGTTTCTGCGTAGTTAGAACAGACTGAAACAGAGGTGGTGTTGTTGCTGCGTAGTTAGTACAGACTGAAACAGAGGGGGTGTTGTTTCTGCGTAGTTAGAACAGACTGAAACAGTAGGGGGTGTTGTTTCTGCGTAGTTAGTACAGACTGAAACAGAGGGGGTGTTGTTTCTGCGTAGTTAGAACAGACTGAAACAGAGGGGGTGTTGTTTCTGCGTAGTTAGAACAGACAGAAACAGAGGGGGTGTTGTTTCTGCGTAGTTAGAACAGACTGAAACAGAGGGGTTGTTGTTTCTGCGTAGTTAGAACAGACTGAAACAGAGGGGGTGTTGTTTCTGCGTAGTTAGAACAGACAGAAACAGAGGAGGTGTTGTTTCTGCGTAGTTAGAACAGACTGAAACAGTAGGGGGTGTTGTTTCTGCGTAGTTAGAACAGACTGAAACAGAGATTGTGACGCAGTCATCTACTGAGCTGTACTTCTATGACAGAATGGCTCATGACTGCCCTGTGTTATTCTCTCCCTCTCTCGCTGGCTCTCTCTTTCTCTCCCTCTTGTTCTCTTTCTTTCTCTCATTCCTGTTTTCTCTCTCTCTCTCTCTCTCTCTCTCTCGTTCTTGTTCTCTATCTCTGGATGGGAGGGAGCAGCAAATGGGGTTTAAATGTCATGGCTCGAGTTCAGAAAGAGAGAGGAACAGAGAGGGAGAAGTTGTTTACCTTGCTTTCTTGGGGACTGCACTGGCAGCTCTCCAGTTCATATGCACTAGACTTCCTAAAGCTGCTGCATCACAGGCCTGAGTACCAGAGCTGGCCTTCCGTTGGGTGGGAGGACCTCCCCAGACTCTGCTGGCAGCACAATGCTATTGGACGAGCAGATGGGAGCAGGTGGTGGACAGCTTCTGACTGGTGGAGAAGTAGTGTTATTGTGCAGTACGTTTTTTTTTATGTTGTATGCGTTCTATAGGGGTACTAATAAAATGTGTACAGTAACAGTACATGGTTTTGTTTTACATTGTTCCTTATCTACAGTAATATAAGCTGTATGTACTGTATATTACAATGGATTATATTGTTGTTAGTCCTTTGCTGAAAGGAGCGGAAACATGAGCCCTGTAGGTAAACACGAGTGTGTATCTGTTTACTAAGCTCCAGTAATGTCTTGTGTAATGTGTTCTCATAGTCTTGATTGGTTTGCGTGTACTACGTCATGTTGACATTGATCAGCCCCTGTCTTTTTCCTGTTATGCTGGGGGCCAAACACAGTCCACTTCCTGTTCTGTCTGGACTCTGTACCAATCGCCTCTCCTCATTTTCCCAGAGTGAAGTCTATACTTACTTAGTGTTTGATTTGGTTGCTCTACTATGGTTGTGGTCCGTGAGATGGGGAGCAACCGAGGGTTCTCTGAACTGGCATTCTGTGATGTCACAAACCTGCCACATTGCCACTTTCCAAAGTGATGCAAGAACGACTGTGTTTGTCAAGGGTCTGCATTGCATCCACAACTGCTGCAGTCGGCGCCTCTCTCTCCGTCTCAGAAACACACACACACACACACACAAACACACACTCGCATTCACAAGACACATAAAAGAAACACATACTGAGTTGGGCTTGCGCAAACTGCAAATCTTTGAGGTTGAGGGATCCACAGCTCACCTGGGGTCACCCCATGGGGGGGTCATTTCTTATGAATGAGGATGCAACAAGAAAGCCTTTTCCTGACAGTGTGTGGTGGGGACACACACAGCATGTCATTAGATGGGCACAGGGAGAGAAGACCCATACCTCAGTGTTTGAGTGTATCGTTTCACTTCCTTTTCTCACTAGTAGGCCGTCGTGAAATAGCTTTTTTAATAGATATCTATGAGCATTTTGCCATGGTGGATATGATTTTATCCTGAATGGGTGAATGTTTCTAATCTCAATTAATATTCACGTCAGGGTGTAAAAAAATATAAACCCAACATGCAACAATTTGAACGATTTTACTGAGTTACAGTTCATATAAGGAAATCAGTCAATTGAAATACATTTATTTGGCCCTAATCTAGGGATTTCACATGACTGGGAATACAGATATGCATCTGTTAGTCACAGATACCTTTAAAAAAAAAAAGGCAGGGGAGTGGATCAGAAAACCAGTCGGTATCTGGTGTGACCACCATTTGCCTCATGCTGTGCGACACATTTCCTTCACATAGAGTTGATCTGGCTGTTGATTGTGGCCGGGCTGTGGCATAATGTCCCACTCCTCTTCAATGGCTGTGCTGAAGTTTCTGGATATTGGGGGAAAGGGGGATACCTAGTCAGTTGTACAACTGAATGCCTTCAACTGAAATGTGTCTTCCGCATTTAACCCAACCCCTTAGAAACAGAGAGGTGCGGGGGGCTGTCTTAATCGACGCCCACGTCTGGCGAGAACTGGTACATGCTGTCGTACATGTTGATCCAGAGCATCCCAAAGTATACATACCATGGAAGAACTGGGACGTTTTCAGCTTCCAGGAATTGTGTACAGACCCTTGAGACATGGGGCCATGCATTATCATGCTGAAACATGAGGTGATGGCGGCTGATGAATGGCATGACAATGGGCCTGAAGATCTCATACGGTATCTCTGAACATTCAAATTAACATCAATAAAAGGCATTTGTGTTCGTAGTTCGTAGCTTATGCCTGCACATAGCATAACCCCACCGCCACCATGGGGCATTCTGTTCACAACGTTGACATCAGCAAACCACTCGTCCACACAACGCCATACACGCCACACCGTCTGCCATCTGCCCGGTACAGTTGAAACCGGGATTCATCCGTGAAGAGCAAACTTCTCCAGCGTGCCGGTGGCCATCAAAGGTGAGCATTTGCCCACTGAAGTCGGTTACGACGCCGAAACTGCAGTCAGGTCAAGACCCTGGTGAGGATGACGGTAACTGACAGAAATTCTTCGCTTGTGCAAATCTACAGTTTCATCAGCTGTCCGGGTGACTGGTCTCAGACGATCCCACAGTTGAAGAAGCGGATTGTGGTCCTTAGCTGGTGTGGTTACATGTGGTATGTGGTCGTAAGGCCGGTTGGACGTACTGCCAAATTCTCTAAAACGACATTGAAGGTGGCTTATGCTAGAGAAATAAACATACAATTATCTGGCAACAGCTCTGGTGGGCATTCTTGCATTCAGCATGCCAATTGCACACTCCCTTCTGTTGTGTGACAAAAACGCACATTTTTTAAAGTGGTCTTTTATTGTCCCCAGTACAAGGTGCACCTGTGTAATGATCATGCTGTTTAATTAGCATCTTGTCTTGGCAAAGGAGAAATGCTCACTAACAGGGATGTAAACAAATTTGTACACAACATTTGAGAGAAATACGTTTTTTTGTGCATATGGAACATTTCTGGGATCTTTTATTTAAGCTCATGAAAGATGGGACCAACACTTTACATGTTGCATTTCTATTTTTGTTCAGTATAATATTACTCTTTCGCATGAAACTCCCAGGCTGTTTTGATGGGGCTATTTATTTAACCAGGCAAGTCGGTTAAGAACAAATTCTTATTTACAATGACGGCCAAACCCGGACGACGCTGGGCCAATTGTGCGCTGCCCTATGGGACTCCCAATCACGGCCGGTTGTGATACAGCCTGGATTCGAACCAGGGTGTCTGTGGTGACGCCTCTAGCACTGAGATGTAGTGCCTTAGACCGCTGCACCACTCGGGAGCCCTATAATAGTCTCTATAGAGATTAGGATCACCATAGTGTGATCACATTTGTTTAGGTTATATAAGCTGGCTTATCCATAGGTTAATTTCCTTTTGATGGTGGTTTTTTTTCAGGGTGAACTGGTTAGATTGATTAGTTTTTGAACATGTATTGAAGCAAATATTCTCATGGAAATCCAAGTAAAATCCAAATTCTCCAGTCAAGGGGTGTATTCTATCTGTGTAGCTGAAGCGTTACAGATTGTTCGATAGAAATGTAAAAGTCATTTCCCATTGAGCCAACATATGCAGCGTTTACCATGAATGCAGTCTCTCCTGACACGGGAACATTGCCTTTAAATTTCAATCATGCTGTAATACTTCTGCCATACGGATTGAATAGAGCCCCAAGTCCATTTAGGCAGGCCAAAGCTGTCTGTGTTGTTTTGGATGCACATGGAAAGGCTCCTGTACCTTTAAATATTTTATAAAGATTACACAACAGGTCTAGGGAACACAGGCAACAAACAACCCAAAAAATAAATCTGCCTGTCACGAATCCCACCGAAGGTGGCTCCCCTCCTGCTCGGGCGGCGCTCAGCGGTCGTCGTCGCCGGCCTACTAGCCGCCGCTGATTCCTTTTCTGTTTGTAATGTCTTATTGGTTGCACCTGTTCCTTATTGAGTGTCTTGATTTGTGTTTATTTAAACCTGCTTAGCCCGCCCAGGTTTGTGCAGGATTATTTTCTGTCAGTGTGCTTTTTTTGGATGTGCTGGCTATTCGCCGTGATTTATCTTTCCGGACTGTGTGCCCGTTGTTACTGGGTTGGTCATTTTGTTCACGCGCCTGTTGTGTTGGCGTTGACCGTTTTTGTACCAGGAAAAATAAATTCATTATTTCCTTACCTTTGCTCTCTGCGCCTGACTCCTACCACCACTCCTAGCAATTCGTGACACTGCCTGCCAGGGTAGGGTTGAAGGTTTAGTCAAGGAGGAACCAGACACCTACACACACAGCCCTACTGATCAGAGTCCGACCTGTCATGGTGGCAAATGAAAATAAACACAGAATTCCCACTGACTCACTAGCTAATGCCTGGAAACATTGTCCAGTCTGTCTGTAGGTCAGGCTGATATGGGCTCTAGGGTCTTTGTTCTTCATATCATTGTGGAAATCAAAGTAAATATGCATTTGAAATAGTAAAAAAAGAACGGGGAGGGAATATTTTGGCAGTAGTGTTTGTGGGCATTGTTGAAGAGAGGGAAAATGAAAACAGATAAAGATGGGGGCAGAGGAAGGAGGGGGAACTGTGTAGCTGGATAAGGCAGCAGTTCATTTACCTGCGAAGGAGAGAATAATGAGAGAGAACAGAGAACAAGAGAAAGACACTGAATTACATAGAGGGTAGAAGGGGATTTTGGGAGAGGGGTTGGGCAGTTTTGTATTTCGCCTAGCTAATCATTTGGCAATACTGTAAGGGTTGTGAGTTGGCCACTACCTATCACCACACACGAACGGTGTGCCTACGTCATGGCTCTCTCCCTGACAGAATCTACCTGCCACTTCCTTGGTTTTCTCCATTATGGCGGTAGTAGAGAGCTGTGAGTGTGAATACCACACCACTGTGAGTCAAAATGAAGGGGACCGAAGTCAAAAGCCCAGCCAGCATCTGTCTCTGTGTTTTCAGGGCTGCAGGTGAGACTGTAGATTAAAAAGATGTTAAGCGGTGTGTGATGTTGAATGTTGCGCCACTCCAAGCTGTCTCGTTTGGATCAAGTGTCAGGTTTGCTAGGAGAAGGGAGTAGGTGTGGTTTCTATGGTTTTACATGTCTTTCTCTCTCTCACTCTGTCTCTCATGTGGTAATAATGGAAGTACTATCTTGCCTGATGCAGAGAACTAACTTAGTGAAAGATGTCCTCAGCAGGGGCTTTCCCTCCTTCCCGCTTCCTGTACTGTGCCATTATGCATTTCTTCTGGAGATTTTCAAGATGAACCCAAAAGCGCAGCTGACTCTGTACCACCCTGCTCTTGTCCAATGAAACCCCAGATAGAGCACTTGATACAACAGAGTATATCCTATATAGCGATTTTACAGTCGACTACCATTTCTCCAATGACAGACATCAATATAATGGAGGACTCTAGTTTGATAGATGTTACTCTCAATCCTTTTTCCTCTACTGCTCAGTGAGAGCATCCTGACAACCGTAATAAATGTTGTATTGCTCTATACAGAATGACGATGCATCACTGCATTACTTTACATTTGTACTTAACAGGGCAGCGATGCCTCTCAGATCATATTAAAGGCCACTATCTGAAGCTGTGATGGAAAATGGTAGGATGTTCTTCTGTCAGAGATTTACAAGATTAAAGTGCCCCAGGCATGCTCTCAATGCCTCTCCTATTCCCTATATAGTCCACTACTTTTGACCACAGCCCTATTGGCCCTGGCCATTTGGGACAAGACAGTCTGTGTCAGATCCTCCCGGTCCGGCCGGCCTGCCGGGGTGTTTGACTCAGCTAAGTGACTCCAGTGAAAAGGACCTGGCCTGGCAGTGTTCAGTTTCCACTGACTCTGACATGGCTGTCTGTTGTTGTCCTCCTCTCCTTTCGGGCATGTTGAAGCGTACAAGTGTGCCTCTCCTCCCTCCTAGCACAACTACCGTTTTAGATTTCAGAGGAGGGTAGGCTGATGGGAAAACAACCCAGGTTGTGGACGGAGACAGGGTTTCAGCAGGAGGCAGGTTGTGTCTTAATAAAAACCCAGGTTATGGACGGAGACAGGGTTTCAGCAGGAGGCAGGTTGTGTCTTAATAATAACCCAGGTTATGGACGGAGACAGGGTTTCAGCAGGAGGCAGGTTGTGTCTTAATAAAAACCCAGGTTATGGACGGAGACAGGGTTTCAGCAGGAGGCAGGTTGTGTCTTAATAAAAACCCAGGTTATGGACGGAGACAGGGTTTCAGCAGGAGGCAGGTTGTGTCTTAATAAAAACCCAGGTTATGGACGGAGACAGGGTTTCAGCAGGAGGCAGGTTGTGTCTTAATAAAAACCCAGGTTATGGACGGAGACAGGGTTTCAGCAGGAGGCAGGTTGTGTCTTAATAAAAACCCAGGTTATGGACGGAGACAGGGTTTCAGCAGGAGGCAGGTTGTATCTTAATAAAAAAAGGACTTGGGCCGGAGATACTTAGCACATTAAGATTTGACAGACATGGTTTGGTTGTACTTTACATTAGTCAAGTTTTTTTGTCATATGCACAGGATAAACATACACAGTACAATGAAATGTGTAATTGCAGGTTCACACTTGATAATGCAACATAAGAATAATAAAATAAATAATAAAATAAGCTCAATGGGATAAAAATTGAGTAATTTTCAGGAATATAAACACAGGGAAAGCACTCAAACAAATTGACAGTAGGATATTATATGTCCATATTTGCTGGGGAGGGGGAATGGGGAGCAAAGTGTTGAGTTGTTCAATAAGTGGACTTCATGTGACTTACAGCACAGGATAAAGTCGTACCCTACTATTACCATGTTATTACTCATTTATTATGTGCTGTAATGTAAAGTGCTAACAAATGTTTAGTGTGTATGAGAGGTATCAATCGTGTTAAATCAAACACGCCTGTAGGCTATATAAACAAAGAGAGCCTTACACTCTATATGTAAGCTCCCAGTCATTTATTGGGTGAACCTGGTTGGTGTTCAGGGTGAAGAAGGCACAGTGATGCCGAAATCACTGGGAGCTTACACACCGTTTACCCGCTGTTAGTCATCACCTCTACTAACTTTTTGGGGTGCGCGCCAGCTCATGCTTTTCACTAAATCAGACACACCTCCCAAGCTGTTTAGTAGCTTGACATCCTGCATACATTTGAATGGTATGTTGATGGCCTTGGTAAAATCAAATCCAAGTTTACATGGATGAACTCTGCAGGTTTCTCTGCTAGTTAACTGATTGACAAATTTTAAAATACCACTTCAACTCCAAAAAACATTTTGTGTGACAATTTTACTATGTGCAGCACATGACTACATTATACTATTAAGCTTTAACATGTATCCTAACACTTGCAATGATGAATGATTTTGTGAGCAAGATGAATACTAACCATTTCACATTTTGTTTTCTAATGTCCAGCAGGCTCGGCCCATTGCTAGTTTCATCAGTTAAGGTTGGTGTGACCTAACAATGCTCCTCTTAGAAGCTGGTTTCAGGTGGTGGCTTAGAGTGTAGTCATTATCTAGCACCATTTGAAATCAGTGTTCTTGGGGTGGGAAGTAGCTACGTCTTTCTGTGTGCCTCGGCCCATCAACACCCAACCAAACACCCCTGAATGACTGGACTTGAAAGATAAGCAGCGGAGTCAGAAAAAGATACTTCGTATTGAGAGGGGAAAATATTAAGGGCCATTGACTGTTTCCGTTAGTGGTGTAATGGTAAACAGTCAATGGCACTAGTCATCTGGGATGTCTCAGCAGAGGAGACAGACATACAGACACCTCCAGCTATTTGTCCTATCACCAAGGGTGACCGATTTCTTTTGGTGTTCAGAGTCTTGTTGTGTTTCTAGCACCATTTGAAATCGGTTACAATAAAGGACAAAGTCAACTGGACAGACGCAGGGGAAATGTCTGCATTGAGTGAATAACCTGTCTTCTGCGGGGCTCTTGCTGCATCCAGATGACGGGTTAAGTTTGTTTACAATGACCATGGAGTAACAGTCAAGCCTTCCAACTTGTCCTGTCTCGTTACTGTTCTCTCCACTGCCTATTAACCTCGGCACCCATGTTTTGGATCCCGTTGTCAAGAACTCCCTTAAAATGTTACTGTAAAACCTGTTTTACTAGTACTTGTGTTATTTTGTATATTCTGTAGTAATATAATCATTATAGTTTACTGCAATTGCTTTTAGTTTTGTTTCTGTTATTGTTTATTTGTTGTTTTGTATGATGACTTGGTGGGGTGGGTTGGAGGGATGGGTGGGCTGGGTGGGATGGGTGGGTTGGAGGGATGGGTGGGCTGGGTGGGGGGATGGGTGGGTGGGTTGGAGGGATGGGTGGGCTGGGTGGGGGGATGGGTGGGTGGGTTGGAGGGATGGGTGGGCTGGGTGGGATGGGTGGGTTGGAGGGATGGGTGGGCTGGAGGGATGGGTGGGCTGGGTGGGATGGGTGGGTTGGAGGGATGGGTGGGCTGGGTGGGGGGATGGGTGGGTTGGAGGGATGGGTGGGCTGGGTGGGATGGGTGGGCTGGAGGGATGGGTGGGTTGGAGGGATGGGTGGGCTGGGTGGGGGGATAAAGGACGGGGGGTGTTTGTCAATGTCTCTGTGTTCTAAAAACAGAATCTACAAATAAAGTATTGTGTAAAATAATGCACACTGAATCACATTACTTGAATGATTATGCAGTACATTACACACATATAGTAATGACGTGTTGAAACACTGTTGGTGTGTGTGGTCTACTCTAAATAAAATGTGATCATTATGGTATCAAAGGTATGTAATGAACATAAATACATCATTATAATACCATAGATCGGGTACACAAAATATATGTGACGATATTGATCAGACTGTCTTGGCAGTGTTCACGATTGATTTGTCATTTGCAGTTTAGTCCACCATGTGGCATGGCTGAGTCTTTCTCAGTGCCATTCTTATACTTCGGTTACCCAGAAGTAAAATTCTTGCGAAAGTTAGTCACTTCCTGTTTTCTGTCCACGACATTACCAGAGATACTGGATCTAATGACGTGATGCCTATGTATCTGCCCTAAGAATGGGATTCGTTGACCACGTGGGTAAATTGAGTATTTTATTTAATCTGTAGGCTACATATGAGTGTGTGAGTGAGTGGACCAGGATAACATTCCCTAATAACATCATCTCTCGTTTGGATGATTGTGATGATTTCCTCTCTCTCTCGCTCTCTCACACACGCACACACACACACACACACACACACACACACACAGCAAAACTGTGGTCAACGTGAACTGGGATGTGGACATGAAGCTAGGGTCAATGGTGGAAGAAGTACCAAATTGTCATACTTGACTAAAAGTAAAGAAACCTTTAATAGAAAACGACTCAAGTAAAAGTGAGTCACCCAGTAAAATACTACTAAAATCATGATGTCGGCGATCTTAAGGCCGGAAAGTCAGAGTTCTAGAAAGTTGTCCCTAATTTGTGTAACAATCTGCAGAGTTCACTGCAGTTACATGTGCTGGTGCCACTCAGGCAGTTGAAATTATTGATTGAGGACCTATGTAGTTGAATGTGATTGCTGTTATTAAATATGTTTATTTTGCTATTGTGTGCTGAATTATATTGTTTTATACACATATACAGTACCAGTCAAAAGTTTGGACACATCTACTCATTCAAGGGTTTTTATTTATTTTTACTATTTTATACATTATAGAATAATAGTGAGGACATCAAAACTTTGAAATAACACATATGGAATCATGTAGTAAGAAAAAAAGTGTTCAACAAATCAAACTATATTTTAGATTTTAGATTCTTCAAAGCAACCACCCTTTGCCTTGATGACAGCTTTGCACATTCTTGGCATTCTCTCAACCAGCTTCACCAGGAATGCTTTTCCAACAATCTTGAAGGAGTTCCCACATGTGCTGAGCACTTGTTGGCTGCCTTTCCTTTACTCTGCAGTCCAACTCATTACATTTACATTTAAGTCATTTAGCAGACGCTCTTATCCAGAGCGACTTACAAATTGGTGCATTCACCTTATGATATCCAGTGGAACAACCACTTTACAATAGTGCATTTAAATCTTTTAGGGGGGGGGGGGGGGGTTAGAAGGATTACTTTATCCTATCCTAGGTATTCCTTAAAGAGGTGGGGTTTCAGGTGTCTCCGGAAGGTGGCGATTGACTCCGCTGTCTTGGCGTCGTGAGGGAGCTTGTTCCACCATAGGGGTGCCAGAGCAGCGAACAGTTTTGACTGGGCTGAGCGGGAACTGTGCTTCCTCAGAGGTAGGGGGGCCAGCAGGCCAGAGGTCATCCCAAACCATGTCAATTTGGTTGAGGTCAGGTGATTGTGGAGGCCAGGTCATCTGATGCAGCACTCCATCACTCTCCTTTGTCAAATAGCCCTTACATAGCCTGGAGGTGTGTTTTGGGTCATTGTGCTATTGAAAAACAAATGATAGTCCCACTAAGCGCAAACCAGATGGGATTGCATATCGCTGCAGAATGCTTTGGTAGTTAAAGGGCCCAACTACAAATGCTGTTTATTTTTCACTTTCCATATGTGATATATTCTTTGTTGTATAGTCAAAGTTGTATAGTCAAAGTTCCTTTTTCGGGGCGAAGGCGGAGAATTGGAACTAGTGTGTGTGTGTGTGTGTGCGCGTTAGACAGCGGACTGACTGATCTACAAATCACTTTGTATCCTTACTCATTATTATTTGTTTATCAGTCAGTTTGCTCAGTCGGTGACCAATTGCTGCACAAAATGTATGTTCTTCAAAATTAAAAATGTTTAAAAAAAGCACCCCCACACTATCACAGCTCCTCCTCCATGCTTCACGGTGGGACCCACACATGCGGAGAGATCATCCGTTCACCTACTCTGCGTCTCACAGAGATATGGCGGTTGGAACCAAAAATCTAAAATTTGGATTCATCAGACCAAAGGACAGATTTCCACCCATCTAATGTCCATTGCTCGTGTTTCTTGGCCCAAGCAAGTCTCTTCTTATTATTGGTGTCCTTTAGTAGTGTTTTTTTGGTTGCAGCAATTCCACTATGAAGGCCTGATTCACGCAGTCTCCTCTGAACAGTTGATGTTGAGATGTGTCTGTTACTTGAACTCTGTGCAGCATTTATTTGGACTGCAAGTTCTGAGGCTGGTAACTCTAATGAACTTATCCTCTACAGCAGAGGTAACTCTGGGTCTTCCTTTCGTGTGGCAGTCCTCATGAGTGCCAGTTTATTATAGTGCTTGATGGTTTTTGCAACTGCACTTGAAGAAACGTTTAAAACTCTTGAAATTTTCTGCATTGACTGACCTTCCTGTCTTAAAGCAGGGGTAGGAAATTCCAGTCCTTGAGGGCCTGATTGGTGTCACAGCTAACACACCTGACTCCAATAATCACCTAATTATGATCTTCAGTTTAGAATGCAATTTCATTAATCAGCTGTGTTTGTTAGGGATGGAGAAAAAGTGTGACACCAATCAAGCCCTTGAGGACTGGAGTTGCCCACCCCTGTCTTAAAGTAATGATGGACTGTTGTTTCTCTTTGCTTATTTGAGCTGTTCTTGCCATAATATGGACTTGGTCTTTTACTAAATAGAGCTATCTTCTGTATACAAATCCTACCTTGTCACAACACAACTGATTAGCTCAAACGCATAAAGAAGGAAAGAAATTCCACAAATTAACAAGACACACCTTAATTGAAATGCATCCCAGGTGACTATCTCATGAAGCTGGTTGAGAGAATGCCAAGAGCGTGCAAAGCTGTCATCAAGGCAAAGGGTGGCTACTTTGAAGAATCTCAAATGTGAAATATATATTGATTTGTTTAACACATTTTGTGTTACTACATGATTCCATATGTGTTATTTCATAGTTCTGATGTATTCACTATTATTCTACAATGTAGTAAATAGTAAAATAAATAAAAACCCCAGAATGAGTAGGGGTGTCCAAACTTTTGACTGGTACTGTATGTGTATGTTTTATTATTTTGTTTTTATTGGCATTTATACAGGGCTCTCTTGTAAAAAATATTTTTAATCTCAATGTGACTCCCGGTTTAATTAAAGGTAAAATAAACAAACAGACTATGATGATGAGTCCTAAAATTGTCTCCTGTGATAAAACATATTGTGGAATGGTAGACTGCGTCCAAGGGTTTCAAAACAGAGGTTGCCACATGCACGTAAACAATATCACCTAAATCCAATACAGGGAGAAGTGTTTTTGGAATAATCTTTCTCCTATTTTCAATACAGGAATGATTTATTTCGATATAAAAAAACAATCTTGGAACTTCTTAGATTTTCTATATGCGTTACGAAGGACAACTTGTCATCAATCCAGACACCCAGGTACATATATTAAGAAACAAGCTCAATTTGGGCTCCATTTGTAGCGCAAATATGCAGGTCCTCGGGGTCAACATTTCATGACCTAGAGAATAGCATGAGCCTGGTTTTACTTGTATTCAACACTAATTTAAGATCTGTATGTGATTTCTGAATTGAATCAAAATCATGCTGAAGTTCACGAATGACCTGCTGCACAGAGGTGGCACAGGAATACTAAACTGTATCATCTGCATAGAGATGAATGTTACAAGTATTAACATGTCATAAATATACAAGTTGAACAATAATGTACCTAAAATCGAACCCTGAGGAACACCTTTTTGAATCTCAAGAAATTCAGATTTAACCCCATCTGTCAAGATGGCCTGAGTTCTGTTGCTAAGATAATTCTGAAACCATAAACATGCTGTATATCCCAGGCCTATTCTTGATAACTTCTTCAGCAAAACAGAATGATCAACAGTGTCCAACGCCTTTGACAGGTCAATAAACAAGGCAGCACAGCTCTTTTTAGCATCCAAGATCATTAACAACTAGCATTGTTGCTGTGGTAGTACTATGCCCAGGCCTAAACCCTGAATGGTTTATATTAAAAATACAATTATCAGATAAAAAGGAACAAAGTTGTACAGTACATTAACCAAGGATTCAACAATCTTAGCTAAACAAGATAGTCTTGAAATGGGGCGATAGTTGTCAAGATTATTTGTATTCCGACCCTTATGGAGTGGCAGCACATATGCGTATTTCCATGCTTTTGGAATACTTCCTGATAACAATGTTAAATAAAAATGTGGCCTACTGAGCCAGCAATAAAGTGAGCTTCACACTTAAGCAGACCAGGCTCCAAATGATCAGCTCTTGTCAACTTATTTTTGTTGTCTAATGTTAGCAAAGCATCCAGAACTTCTTCATCGTTGAATTTCCAAAAAGAAAACTCCTGACCAGCATTTTCAGTATCATTTAATAGATTTTCACCATCAACATCCAAACTACTCTTTTCAAGAGCTGGCTTTGAAATGGTGATTAAATGCATTAATGATATCAATTTTGTCAGTAATAGGGACAGAATCTAAATTCATTTATTGGGGGAGAAAAGAGGAGACACAACCCTTCAGTGACATAACAGCTTTCCAGAATTTAGCTGGGTTCTCTGTACATTCAGATAGTGTATTAACATAATAATCAGATTTTGCTAGTTTTAAACACAGATTTCTCAATCGTCTGAAGACTGCTAGTCTGGGCCCGAGTATGTGAATCTAGCTTTGGCCCAGGCAGCATCTCTGTTGTGTATGACTTCAGAGAGCTGAAGTCTGGACTGAACCAAGGGCAAGACCTATTTTTAATTGTTTGTTTTTTAAAGGGAGCATGTTTATCTACAATACAATTGAAAACATTTGAGAAGTGGTTCAGAGCCAACTCTGGGTCAAGTATAGATGCAAAACAATCAGTCACAAAAAAGGGCTATTCATTGAAATGTTTAAAATTCCTCTTGTTGATAAAAAGAGGTTTGGATCTAGGCATCCGTATATCCCTGACACATACAATGGGACTGTGGCCACTAATATCCAAAGCAAATACCCCACTCCCAGCATATTTCTCTGGAGTATTTGTAAATATGAGGTCAATCAAAGTCAATTTCTTAGGGTCCTTTAAGTTTAGATGATTAGGCTTTGTAATCAGCTGGGTCAAATTTAGATTAGTACAAAAATCCTTTAAACAGTCAGCATCCTGCGTTCCCCATGCAGCCTTTGATATTATTGACCATAACCAGTTGTTGAAAAAACGTGTATGTTATGGCTTTTCAACCTCTGCCATATCGTAGATTCCAGAACTATCTATCTAATAGAACTCAAAGGGTTTTCTTTAATTGAAGCTTCTCTAATGTCAAACATGTAAAGTGTGGTGTACCGCAGGGCAGCTCTCTAGGCCCTCTAGTGTTTTCTATTTTTATCAATGACCTGTCACTGGCATTTAAAAAAGCATGTGTGTCCATGTATGCTGATGATTCAACAATATACGCATCAGCAACCACAGCTAATGAAGTCAATGAAACCCTTAACAAAGAGTTGCAGTCTGTTTTGGAATGGGTGGCCAGAAATAAACTGGTCCTGAACATCTCTAAACTAAGAACATTGTATTTGGTACAAATCATTCCTTAAGTTCTAGACCTCAGCGGAATGTGTTACACCGGCTGTTGAACAAGTTGAGGAGATTAAATTACTTGCTCTTACCTTAGATTGTAAACTGTCATGGTCAAAACATATAGATTCAATGGTTGTATAGATGGGGAGAGGTCTGTCCATAATAAAGAGATGCTCTGCTTTTTTGACACCACAATCCAAAAAGCAAGTCCTGCAGCCTCTAGTTTTGTCTTGTCTTGATTATTGTCCAGTCGTGTGGTCGAGTGCTACTTAAGCTGCAGCTGGCCCAGAACAGAGTGGCACATCTTGCTCTTCATTGTAATCAGAGGGCTGATAATAATACTATGCATGCCAGTCTCTCTTGGTTAATAGTTGAGGAGAGACTGACTGCGTCACTTCTTTTTATAAGAAACAAGGTGTTGAAAATCCCAAATTGTTTGCATAGTCAACTTACACACAGCTCTGACACACACACTTACCCCACCAGACAAGCCACCAGGTGTCTTTTCGCAGTCCCCAAATCCAGAACAAATTCAAGAAAGCGTACGGTATTATATAGAGCCATTATTGCATGGAACTCCGTTCCATCTCACATTCCTCAAATGAACAGCAAACCTGGTTCAAGAAACAGATAAAGCAACACCTCACGGCACAACGCCTCTCCCCTATTTGACCTAGATAGTTTATGTGTATGCATTGATATGTAGGCCACATGTGCCTTTTTAAAAATGTATTTTTAATCTATGTAGTTCTGTCTTTGAGCTGTTCTTGTCTGTTAATGTTCTGTATTATGTCATGTTTCATGTTTTGTGTGGACCCCAGGAAGAGTAGCTGCTGCTTTTTCAGCTAATGGGATCCTAATAAAATACAAAAATACCAAATCTATAATTATTCTGTTTCATTATTCCTGGTATATACTACAGGTTATAATTGCAAAAAGAGCCCATAGAATGGGATGTTGCAATATTGAATTAGTCATATTTGATGTTTGGTGAATCTATGAATTATGTATGACCACAGGAGTCTTTTTTATAGAATATTTAGAAATGTATTTCATCACTCAAAATCTTGGCAAAGCATATTCTGTATTCTGTAAAATAATTGTACATTATTTCGATGATTCGGGTCATGAACATATGGACTTGAAATGAACAAGGGAGAGGGTAAACCTAGGCTAAGACTGGCATAAGCTTACAATAACTCTGTTGCAGTGGTCTTAGGTTGTCTCTGTATAGGCTATTCCCTCCCATCGCAACACTGCTTCCCAGTTGAAGAGCTTGCGATCTCCATGCAGCACCACAGCATCATGTGATTTTGGAAAACCACCCCTCAGCATCAGAAGATGCCCTTCTGGAGGCATGCAGCCATAGAGGCATTATACCCCAATGTAGGCCTATTTGCCTACTAGCCAAATAAAGTGCAGAGCATGCATGATGCCTGCAACTCATCATTCCAACATTTTTGAACATTTAATGAATCCTTCATTAAGTTCAGTCAGACAGTATGTCATCCATTCTGTCATTTGTCTGAGTTGCAATAGGAACTAAATCAAAGAGAAAAGAACAGTCTTATCCATTTGTTTATTGAAATCCACATGTATTCAAAATGATCTAAATTCTCCAAAGTTCTTTAGCCTATCACTTTAATAATTCAATGTTTTAATTTAGGCCTAATCCCCCACAAAAATAGACCTTCAACTTGTAGGCAGTGCAATTTAGGCTATCATTTTGGGTACTGGTGTCTTGCGGAATAATTTTAGAACTGTTTTTATTATATGCCTCCCCTTAAAAAGAGACCCTAGCTCACAGGCCTCTAAATATAGCCTCTAAATATTTTTTTTACAAAATAGTAGAAGCACATGCCGTGGCTGGTAGAGAAAACAGATCTGGCAATAAGAATAGGTTATAGATAGGCTTGACCATTTGGGACCCCTTGGCTATTTCGCTCAGGACAGGTTATAGCCAAGACGTAATCAATATTTTGTTTTGTCTCATTTATTTATATGGATATAGCATGATGGGGATGTGCAATGCAAATGCCTATAACAAGCCTACATACAGAGTGGAATTTGCAAATACAACAGTCAAAATGCCTAGTATAAAGGCTTACAGTCCGTGCTCCGAAATACTGGAAAAAGTGTGATTAATTAGTTTACATGATCACCACAGTAGCCCCACGTGGCTATAAAAATGTATTATGCAATTTTAAATAACACACAACAGCATTGCATATTTAGATAGCGTTATAGGCCTAGCCTAAACATATTTACTTTCTATTTTGCAGCTCAGGCGTTTATTCTAGACAAGGCTCTTCTGTGTCTTTATAGTATAATTCACAAACGTCATTTGCTGAAGGGCCAAGCCTATACTACGCCATCTACTAGTATAACGTTGTTATCGAATGCCGTTCTAAAACAAACTCTAGGCTTTTATTTTGGAAATGAAACCGTAAGCTGAAAAGCAACTCTAACGTCTGGCGTAGAGTTGCTTGATTGACTAGCTAATTTCGACTAGCTACGTTCGGTTCATGTTCTTTGCAGATACCACATTCCTGACAAAAGTTTGTATGTATTAAAAAGATCTGTAACCTGTGGAAGGCCAAAAGGTCTTACCTCAAACACGTCTCAACACTTGTATTTATCATGTTTCACGTGATTGACACTTCAAACCAAAGTTTATTTGCCAAGTGCGCCGAATACAACAGGTGTAGATGCTTACTTACAGGCTCTAACCAATAGTGCAAAAAAGGTATTAGGTGAACAATAGGTAAGTAAAGAAATAAAACAACAGTAAAAAGACAGGCTATATACAGTAGCGAGGCTATAAACGTAGTGAGGCTACATACAGACACAGGTTAGTCAGGAAGATTGAGGTAGTATGAACATGTAGATATGGTTAAAGTGACTATGCATATATGATGAACAGAGAGTAGCAGTAGCGTAAAAGAGGGGTTGGCAGGTGGTGGGTGGCGGGACACAATGCAGATAGCCCAGTTAGCCAATGTGAGGGAGCACTGGTTGGTCGGCCCAATTGAGGTAGTATGTACAGTCGTGGGAAAAAGTTTTGAGAATGAAACAAATATTAATGTTCAGCAAGTCTTCTGCCTCAGTTTGTATGATGGCAATTTGCATATACTCCAGAATGTTATGAAGAGTGATCAGATGAATCTTTGTCATGATCTTTGCCATGCAAATGGGCTGAATCCCCCAAAAACATTTCCATTGCATTTCAGCCCTGCCACAGAAGGACCAGCTGACATCATGTCAGTGATTCTCTCGTTAACACAGGTATGAGTGTTGACGAGGACAAGGCTGGAGTTCACTCTGTCATGCTGATTGAGGTCGAATAACAGACTGGAAGCTTCAAAAGGAGGGTGGTGGTTGGAATCATTGTTCTTCCTCTGTCAACCATGGTTACCTGCAAGGAAACACGTTCCGTCATCATTGCTTTGCACAAAAAGGGCTTCACAGGCAAGGATATTGCTGCCAGTAAGATTGCACCTAAATAAACCATTTATCGGATCATCAAGAACTTCAAGGAGAGCAGTTCAATTGTTGTGAAGAAGGCTTCAGGGCGCCCAAGAAAGTCCAGCAAGCGCCAGGACCGTCTCCTAAAGTTGATTCAGCTGTGGGATCGGGGCACCACCGGTACAGAGCTTGCTCAGGAATGGCAGCAGGCAGGTGTGAGTGCATCTGCATGCACAGTGAGGTGAAGACTTTTGGAGGATGGCCTTGTGTCAAGGGCAGCAAAGAAGCCACTTCTCTCCAGGAAAAACATCAGGGACAGACTGATATTCTGCAACAGGTACAGGGATTGGACTGCTGAGGACTGGGGTAAAGTCATTTTCTCTGATGAATCCCCTTTCCAATTGTTTGGGGCATCCAGAAAAAAGCTTGTCTGGAGAAGACAAGGTGAGCGCTACCATCAGTCCTGTGTCATGCCAACAGTAAAGCATCCTGAGACCATTCATGTGTGGGGTTGCTTTTCAGCCAAGGGAGTGGGCTCATTCACAATTTAGCCTAAGAACACAGCCATGAATAAAGAATGGTACCAACACATCCTCCGAGAGCAACTTCTCCCAACCATCCAGGTTCGAGCGAAGAGAGGGACGGAACCTACACTGTTACATTGATGCTGTTGACCCGGATCATTGGTTGCTGCGGAAAAGGAGGAGGTCAAAAGGGGGTGAGTGTAACCAATGTGAAATGGCTAGTTAGTTAGCGGTGGTGCGCGCTAATAGCGTTTCAATCAGTGACGTCACTCGCTCTGAGACTTGAAGTAGGGTTTATAGATCAGATCGAGGAACCAAACAAGATTCATTGCCTATACAACACTGTCCCCACGGCTACGGAAAGGATGATACGGAGCATTACAATGTTCATGTGCCCCGGGAGTACGTCCAATGTCGGACCGCACTACAAGGAGCCGCCTCTTTTGTGATGAAAAATGACATTTTGTAGGCTGTAGGCTCTGTTTGCGTATAGATTTGTGGTTAAGGCCAACTGAAAATATGTGCATCCAATTTAAAACGATGTTTACCTAATGCAAAAATGATTATATAAAATTACTCAATCAGTTCACCCAACTCAGACGCTCTAATCCAGTGAGTGCATACTTTTTCATACCAGTCCCCTGTGGGAATCAAACCCACAACCCTTGCACCATGCTCTACCAACTGAGCCACATAGGACCAGGGTGCAGTTTCCCAAAAACATTTTAAGGCTAAGTTAATTGTTAGAACCATAGGAATCTAACCTGAACTGAGCCTTAAGATGCTTTTGGGAAACCTGGCCCAGGTCATTGTTTAACAGCACTGTGACTGTTATGACAACTTAGGCCAAGATTCAATCCATCTGTTGAAGAACTGCATTGAAGTGAGGTTGATATTGAAAGGTAATTTACGATTGAGCTGACATCTGCAGCGTTTACTTTGAATGTGATCTCTGCGGCCTTGGTTACATTGCCTTTTAAATGGCGCATCGTCGAAAAAGGGCTATCTAATTGAATCTCGGCCTTAGGGCTCTATTCAATCCGTATTGCAGAAGGTCTGCATTACAGCGTGATTAAAATTCCTGCATTAATGGAGACTGCATTCACGGTAAACACTGCATGTCGGCTCAATCTGAATTTACCTTTAAATCTGGCAATTAACTTTTTTTCACCTGAAAGATGATGCCCAGAGTTTATCCATGAGGTTGCACGATTGAAGTCAATAAATTATTGTTTCAGTCAAAGTATGATATATTTGGGCTTTTAGTGGGGACTTTTTTTTCTGTGTCAATGCCGTGTGTTTCCCCTATGGTATAACGTGCTAATACTTTTCAGACTGTTTCTTTCCAGGTTGGGTTTTATTGTAATGTTACCACCCACCAGCATAACATTGTTTATTAATTAGAAACAGCTGCAAAGTTCTCCCTCTTTGAAACTGAGTTTAGCAAAACAGTCTTGCGTCCACTTGAGCCATAAAGAAAATGTAAATGGAGGTGCAAATTACTTTTTTTCGAAATTTAACATAGTCCATTGAATAATTTGTCAATAATTATAAAATACAATTATTTAAACATATTTTGTTGCTAGTCTGTATTAAAAATATCTGACCATTTTATATATATTTTTATTTAACCTTTATTTAACTTGGGAAGTCAGTTTCGTATTTACAATGACGGCCTACCCCGGCCAAACCCTAACCCGGACGGCGCTGGGCAAATTGTGCGCAGCCCTATGGGACTCCCAATCACGGCCGGTTGTGAACCAGGGTCTGTAGTGACGCCTCTAGCACTGAGATGCAGTGCCTTAGAACGCTGCGTCACTCGGTATAATTGCGTACCATGATTGCATTTTGCAACCACCGTTGCCCCAAAATGAATGGTTTTGACCACTAAAGTCTTGCTTCACTACACGCGTCGCTGCATTGATTGGTGCAGCTAGAAACCACAAGTGTCTATCCTGTAATGAAAATTCAAGCAACTTGTCTATTTTGTTGTGCTGTTACATTTGTATTGTTGTTTTGTGTCCGATGCCCTCAGGGTGATACATTATTTGCGACAGGCTACGATGACTTTGCTCATGATGCACATCATTTCACTTCCCCTGTGAGAACCATGTGCACTGACTTGGCTTTGTACCGCAATGGAAGCCTTGTGTCCACTACAATGTAGAAAAATGCATGTCTGCTATGGAAGATGCCAAAACTTGAGCTAACAATAGATGTCAAAGATATTGGTTTCTATCTGTGAAGTTTTCCCTAAATGCTTATGACAAATCCAGCTCCATAACCAGAATAACCTAGCCGGCTGGCTAATCTTTTGAATACGGTGTGGTAAAAAAACAATTAAGTGATAATATATCCTCCAAACACCAGCTTCGAGGGCATTATTTTTATACAATGGGTTACCAACATATTCAAATAGTGACTGACACTTTCATAAAAAAAAAAAAAAAAGTTAATTTCAATTAATTTATTCAAACTATTTCATCCTTCCACAAGTTATAGTCCCGATACAAAACTAGGGTTACTACCCAAGCCGGCTGGTCGTTCGTTCTATTGGCTCGGTTGTCAGAGACGCGACCCAGTCGTTCAGTCTAAATGTTCCATGCCATACTGGCTGGCAACGTTCTTATCCTTTGCTTGCTAGCTAGCCAACTATGGCTAACTTAATCACATCAAAAAGTGCAGTCAGAATAACAGCAAAGTAGCTGCATTTTAATTTTTTTGAACTGTTTTCTAGTGACATTTATTTGGATATATCCATAACAATGAGCCGCGATTTCCCTTGTCAGGACACTGTTCAGAGGAGCTAGCCAACAACACTGCTAACACAATCACTTCAAACTGAAGCTGTAAAAACGGCAAACTACCTGCCCTTCATTTCTTTTTACCTTTCTTCAATTGACATTTCTTTGTATATATCCATAAAAATGATGCCAGCTGATTCATGATTTCGACTGAGAAACGCTGCCTGCCTGTCTGTCTCGTCCCGACACGTTCATTACTATGGGACAGCTGGAGATCGAATTTGAATATTGAAACAATGTTGAAAATGTCAGGGAGACACACAGCAAGGTTTATAGAAATCTCTGCTGTTGAAAACTAAATGTCAGTCTAAAATAAATAATGTCTAGATGCTTTTTATAGTGGAGATCTGGCTGGGCTGATGAGAGTGGATTGCGCAGTCAGATGGAACAGAGTAAATAGACATTTTAACTAATAGATTTAGCTGGTGGTAACTTGTGGAATAGACACCGGCTGGGATGCTGTTTTAACCAATCAGGATTAGACCCACCCATTGTTTAACAGATAACATAAGCTAGCTTGATACGGTTAGCAAGATAGCTAACACTGACAGCTGTCAGTTCCTTATTTGTTGATTTTTCTCCACTCAACTTGGAAATCACCATTTTCTTTCCCACCCCCCCACCCCCCCAATTCATGAATATGTATAAGTAGCATTCAGGATTAGACCCACCCATTGTATAACAGATAACTGCTAGCAAGATATTCTTCGGAGGGTGGAACCTAAACAAGCATTTCCACTCTAGGGCAGGAATTACGTCAAAATGGGTGTGGCATTTGCTTCTGGTGGGCAACTTTAAATTTCTATCACTCATCACTGATAGATTGAATATTTTTGTCTTTAAGATCCCCATTACTCTTCCTTGGGTCCAAACAGGGTTAAAACCGTTAAATCACATCAAAAAACAATAGAACATACAAGACATCACTATATTAAATGTACAGTATAAAATCCACAATGTGTGTAGAGTGAGTGTGCGTATGTGTTTGTCTCTCCAACAGTCCACGTTGTGCCATGGTGTTTTATCAGTTTTTTTAAATCTGATTTTACTGCCCACTTGAGTTACTTGTTGTGGAAGACAGAGCCATGACTACATGGAACTATGTAGTAAGTGCTGTGTTTCCCAGAATCTGGGGGTCTGTGGAGACCTCTGGAGGCATGTCTAACATATACATTTCTTTATTTTCATGATGTATGACTGTTTCCTTCAGCAAAATAAAATATTCCCAACCATAGTTTTGGCAAGATAACATTTACACATCTCAGATTGGTCTGTGTTAGGTCAAGAACCAACAACTGCCATGACCCACAACACAGCATAATGTAACAGCAAAAATAGATACTAGGTTCAGTATCAAGAATAAAGCATGGCCAAACACAGGATGCCGGTTCATGTTAAAATGATTGCTGTTTAATTGATTAACTTAATGTACAAACAAGTGCTAAAAATGTTTCATAACTGGCTAACCAAAACATACCAGTTTAGTGGTCCCACACTGAATTTAACAGGTTACAGACACCAAAGACAAGTACAGCGTATAGGAAGCGTGATTAAAATAAAATATATTGTTCCAGCTTTAGCAGAGACTGCATTCACAGTAAACACTGCATGTCAACCAATCAGAAATTACCTTTACATTGTGCAAGCTGTAATGCTTCAGCAATACAGATTGAATAGAGCTAACTACAGTATACTTCAAAACACATTAATACATTTTGTTCAATGTGCTACTCTGTTGGAAATAGTGGTTTTAAAGATCAAATGAAGGCGACATTCTGGAACATTTATTTTCATTCCATTTTGAAAACATGGCAAGTGGGGTTGTCTTGTTTGGATTTTTTGAACACCGCTCTGCTTAGTAGGGTACATTGATCAGAATAAAGCAAATTCACTGTAGGCTATAGAATAGACATCAAACTCCCAAAATATTCTTCATTACACTTTTATTTGCAACATTCTAAACTGTGTAGCCTAATAGATAAGAACCTGGTTTCATATAAAGCTAGTTTTAGCCACACAAGTGCCATTAGATCACAACATTAAATCTGTTATTTTCATTAACAAAGAAAAACAAGACAGCCTGTAAAAGAGTCAAGCAATGTAATAAAAAGGACAGTGGAAAATGTCTGTCAAGATAATGCAAAATAAATAAAAGGGTACAACTGCAAAATATTTGGTATTTTCCCTTGATAAGGCATAGTGGAGAATCCAGAGCACTTTGAACATGCACTAAGCTGAACCTGATATTACAGAGAGCTGCAGGTTTCCTGCCTATAGAACACCATGACCCAGATAGTCTTGCACTGTGGTTAACGTCACTTTGTACATTTACTAAAGGCAGTGATTTAACTGTTGGGTATGGTGGATGTTATATTACAAGTGGTTGAATAGCAGATCTCCAATACATTTGCTCAATCTGCTTAAATCAGTTTCCATAGTTATTCTTACACATGCAATGTGAGCCAATTACACACAAATCCAGAACAGTTTAGAGGGAAAATGTGTCACAGAAACATGACTCATCTCTGAAAATAGACATCGTAACATTGCAAGCATGTATTTTCCCCATTTAACTTCATTAAAACAAGATGCATTTACATTTTTTTTTTTAAATAAATCTCTCATTGGCTTATCTACAATATAACTCCAAGACAATACAAATAGGCTACAAGTGCAAATAAAGATTCCAAAGCTGGATCATGAGTCCTTGATCCCTCAAAGAACTAGCACACTTTACAAAATAAGTATACTGCATCAATTCCATGGTCTTATAAAACCAACCTTTTTAAATTAACCTGACATTTACACAATTAAAGACCAAGGCCAATGATTAGAGCTAAACTTAGTGAGTGCCCATTGATTCTCTTTGAACCCAATTTTGTTCATGAACTCTAGGTTACATTCAACACATCTGCAACCTAGTCTATGAAACCAGTGTTGACCTTTGGTGGTATGATTTTATCAAGACATTGGTGTCAAACTGCATGATATATTGTGATTTTAAAAAACATATATATGGCAAAGGATATGATTTCCTTAAATATTTTTATTTCAGAGGGGGTAAACTGGCTTTGTGATGCATGGTCACCCTAAAGAGCAGCTTCCATACATATGTGGGACTTTTAACATCAGAATGTAGGCAATGAGATGAAGCAGGCTTAGATTAAGAAAAAGTGATATGTGAAGTACATTAAATAAACATTAATAGTCATTAACTAATCAAGTTAGGCCACTCCTTATGCACAAGCTTCCAAATGGGAGTGAACCAATACATTCTTCAGGAGGTTCCTAATCATCACGTAATAGAGATTCCTTTGAAATGATATGAACCATTCCCGGTAATTGGGAGGGGCTTCTGCGTTCATAAGCGGGAGGGTAGTAGATGATTCGTCACAGCAGCCAGTTCTCTGTGACTCCTTTCTCAATGAAGCAGGAGACGACTAAGGCAAATTAGACTACTTGGCACAAAAAAAAAAACCATCAAAATAAAATTGTTAGACATCTCCCGAAAAAACATTTATATACTGATAATAACCATCTGCCCAGCTAAACAAAAACCAACATGGACCTGTGAAACACAAACTGGATAAATCTGTTGGACTTTGACACATATCATCACTGAACAGCTGCCACAACATGTCAGCTTGAAGCCAAGTTGGAGATCATTATGTTTCAGGTCAAGGTTCATGCTCACCCTTAAAAAAAAACTAAACATTTTGCATTTCACTGCCAATTCATTCTGAAATCATATACCACCCACCTTTTCTTATTAAATAAAAACTGCGTGCTCAGAAGCCTTCTTACCATGGCAGAGGATGCTACAACTCATTGTCTTCAGAGTTTTTAGTGGCCACATTTGATGAGTAGCCACCTCGAGAGCTGTAACCCAGAAGTCAAGCACTGGTCATCATCATCCGCTATTTCTCACCCTTAGAAAACCGCCACCATTGCCCACCACCTAAGTGACTACCCCTCTAGACCTCTTCAATGACACACACCAACCAGCTCAATGCTAAAAGAGCAATTAACTTCTGACACGGCCATTGCCTTCACTTTGCACCACTAATGTGGCTAGTGTATTGATATCAAAACACCAAAAAGCTTAAAACATAAATTATGCAGCATTGGCAGAAACCGGCATCGGTGGCAACGATGCAAGAACACATGAAACTGAGCTCCAAACATTTTAGTGAGTTATGAAGAAAAGAGGGTGGAGCCATGACAAAGCAAGCATTGGTTGGATGTTAATGAAATGAGAACTTCTTACCTTCGTTTAACTTTGTAGACTACTGCAACTATTGCAAGACAAATAACGGCTAGAAAGAAAAATAAATATGAATCCATAAGGTATTATTCTGTTTAACATCTGAGGTAGTTCATTTTTACTTGGCATACATTTTAAAACATTCCTGCTCCTTTTCCCTTATTGTGAATATAATGAAAAAAATAATATTGGTATGCCAGTAACAATAGCAAATTATTATTAAATAACTGTCAGTTCTGCACAATAAACATAAAGTCTATACATTGGTGAGTATGTGTTAAAATTAATTAATATTACAGCAACAAGTACACAATTGTTGAATGATAACTTGATTTGAAAAGAAAGTGGCCAATCCAATGAAACTCTTCTTCAGAAGAATAGTTCTGTGAATTTGACCAAAACTTACTGGCATGACGCTAATGTTAGACTGCAATAGACTATAGTATCTTCCTTGATTGATATTGTTGTTATCCACATAGCTCGTCATTCAAAAATAGCATCTGCTGCAACTTACCAAGAACAGCTACAACAGAACCTGCTATTATCCCAGTGTTGTCTGTAAATAAATAAGCATACACAGAAGGAAGGTGACATGAATTTGCAGTGAAGATGACTCATCAATAGTCTAAATACGGCTTGAACAATCAAAAGATTCCATCCCGTTGTGCAACAATCGCTAGATAACCACTGGGTGATGGCTAACTGTTGTAACAACATTAGAGATGTGCACAGTTATTCAAATATGAATGGAGTTGTAGACATTGGACAGGGAGCGCTGAAAAATAACCTCAATTAGCCAAGCTACTTTAGCTAGCTTAACCACAATTTGATGCAGTCAAGGCACTATCAGATGGTATGATAACTTAAGGCAGCAACAAGTTTGTCAAACTAGCGCGAGTCGGTTTGGCTACTTTCTCGGTCTTGCTCTCCCCTCTGTGCCACACAGACGGTGAGATCGCAGCACACCGGCTCTCTCTCGTCATGTGAGCAAGTCTCCATTGAAGTAAACAGAAATAACACCAACATTTTCTTTAAAACATCTATTTAGACTCTCCGGATATCTGAAAATATGATATTATTTGAATACTGAAATAATTTCAAATGCCCATCCTTACATCACCAACCGACTGCATTGTCGGTTAGGGGCTCGTAAGTAAGCATTTCACTGTTGTATTTGGCACATGACTAATAAAATGTTATTTGATTTAGATAGATGGCAACTGGAGCATAGCTTACCGTTGGCCTTTGGGGTTAGATCAGTGGGACGAGTTACACGATCTGTATCATAAAGAAGTGACATTGGGGTTAACACACACTGATACAACATTCTGATGTTAGATAAAACAAATCAAAATAACGTAGTGAAAGAATGGAGGTGGCGCTAATGTTAGAGCTCGGCGATATGGGAAAAAAATATCCATATTGCGATACATTTCCTGAATTGATGCGATAACAATCAGTTCATAATATGTAACAGTCTTTTTATTTATTATCATCATCCTTTAAACTAAACTACTAGTTTGATGGCTCTTGTTAGTGGCATGGCATGCTAGTCAACAAACTAGTGTCACATTTCAACACATCCAACACTTTATTTCCGTGTTAGAGGCCATGAGCTCACATAGTTCAAGATAGGAGTCAGCCATTTGTGAGGACAGAGTGAGGATTACTTCATGCATTTGATATGGGTCATGTTTTTCTCCATGACCACTTGACAGGTACATTGTTACAAATATTCAGATCACAATCAATCCTTTGTTTCAGGCGAAGGAGAGTCTGATGGAGAAAAGCCACCATAAACTACCACTGGATGCCGTCCAGATTCCATTTGAATGTATAATTCAAGTGTCAATGGAAGTTTAGACAAATAACTAGGGGAATTTAGTGAGCATACTAGGCTGAATATACCTCACAGAACCAATGATGATTCTTCACCTCAGCCAGAGACTATGACATTAACTTGGTGTTAAGGTCATTCAAAAGCCTCAGACATTAACCTCACACTATTACCAAAGGATCAAAGGTTAGGCTAATACAATGAGTTAAGGTGTTAGGTGACAAAGTGTTGGCATAATATCTCATTCAAACACTAAAACAAATATGTGAAGGTCATTCAGCTGTACAACAGGCACTCTGATTTCCTGTAGGCTAGGTAATGATAGGGGTCAGAAGCAAAGCCATCACAAGCACACACACACACACATACATATGTGGACACCCCTTCAAATGAATGGATTTGGCTATTTCAGCCAAACCTGATGCCAACAGGTGCAATCTCCATAGACAAACAATTGCAGTAAAGTGGGCTTACTGTATCACAAAAGGGCCATGATTGGGAGTCCCAGGGGGCTAGCATTGTCCGGGTTAAGCCGGTGCAGGCCGTCATTGTAAATAATTTGTTCTTAACCGACGTGCCTAGTTAAATAAAGGTTAAAATACATTAAAACATTTTTAAAAAAACACTGAAGGAGCTCAGTAACTTTCAGTGTGGCACAGTCATAGGCTGTTACTGTGAAGTGGAAACATCTAGAAGCAACAGCTCAGCAGTTCACAAAAGCTCACAGAACAGGACCGCCGAGTGCTGAAGTGTGTAAAACTCATCTGCCCTTGGTTGCAACACTCACTACCAAGTTCCAAAATGCCTCTGGAAGCCACGTCAGCTTCATGAAATGGGTTTCCATGGCCAAGCTGCCGCACACAAGCCTAAGATCACCATGCGCAATGCCAAGCGTTGGCTGGAGTGATGTAAAGCTTGCCGCCATTGGACTCGACTCTGGTTCAGTGGCAACATGTTATCTAGAGTGATGAAACATGCTTCACCATCTGGCAGTCTGACGGATGAATCTGGGTTTGGCTGATGCCTGGAAAACACTACCTGCCCGAATGCATAGGGCCAACTGTAACGTTTGGTGGAGGAGGAATAATGGTCTGGGGCTGTTTTTCATGGTTCGGGCTAGGCCCCTTAGTTCCAGTGAAGGGAAATCTTAACGCCACAACATAAAATTACATTCTAGACGATTCTGTGCTTCCAACTTTTGTGGCAACTGTTTGGGCATGGCCCTTTCCTGTTTCAGCATGACAATGCCCCCATGCACAAAGGGAGGTCCATAAAGAAATGTTTTGTTGAGATCGGTGTGGAAGAAGTTGACTGGCCTGCACAGAGCCTTGACCTCAACCCCATCGAACACCTTTGGGATGAATTGGAACGCCGACTGCGAGCCAGGCCTAATCGCCCAACATCAGTGCCTGACCTCACTAACGCCATTGTGGCTGAACGGAATTAAGTCCCCGCAGCAATGTTCCAACATCTAGTGGAAAGCCTTCCGGGGGGGGGGGGTTCAACTTCATATAAATACCCGTGATTTTGGAATGAGATGTTTGACGAGCAGGTGTCCACATACCTTTGGTCACACACAAACATTAGGGCTGACCCCATTTAGTTGACTGTTTGGCTGTTGGTCAACCTGGATTTCTAGTCGGGTAGTGGCAAATGTAAAAAAAAAAAAAATACATGTATGGCACACCTGTCTGACTCACGCCTGTCTGGAGTGGACTAATCCATTGCGGAGGCCTGTCTGAGTGGACTAATCCATTGCGGAGGCCGCAGGGAAGGCACACCAGTATCACCAGCGGTACATTTACCTTTAATTACCATCATTTCTAATCTAAAATGTTTATTTGGTTACGGTAATTTCGGTTAATGCAGTCAATAACATTATTATTATTATAATAATAGTCTTACCGTTGTGATTGTAGGAGTGGACACGGTGTTGGTCGAGTGCACAACCTAGGCTAGACTTGAGGAAAATCTATTGGTTTATGTAATTCCATTTACAAGTTGTTAATTTATTCATTGTCTTTTGTTTGGAGCGCTCCTACAGTGGTTCGTCCTTTAAAAGTTGCAGCGTACTGCGGCACAGCTTGCATGGCGCCGCAGAATTCTATGGCACGTTATTTAAGTGTGAACCACTAGTACCATTAACCTGTTAGGGCTAGGGGGCAGCATTTGCACGTCTGGATAAAAAAAATGTACCCGATTTAATCTGGTTACTAATCCTACCCAGTAACTAGAATATGCATATACTTATTATATATGGATAGAAAACACTCTAAAGTTTCTAAAACTGTTTGAATGGTGTCTGTGAGTATAACAGAACTCATTTGGCAGGCAAAACCCTGAGACATTTTCTGACAGGAAGTGGATACCTGATGTGTTGTATTGACTTTAAACCTATGCCATTGAAAAACACAGGGGCTGAGGAATATTTTGGCACTTCCTATTGCTTCCACTAGATGTCACCAGCCTTTACAAAGTGTTTTGAGTCTTCTGGAGGGAGATCTGACCGAACAAGAGCCATGGAACGATGATGTCCCATTAGACACCTGGCGCGCGAGTTCATGTTGGGTACCCTCGTTCCAATACGTTATAAAAGAGTATGCATTCGTCCACCTTGAATATTATTCATGTTCTGGTTAAAAAAGGCCCTAATGATTTATGCTATACAACGTTTGACATGTTTGAACGAACGGAAATATATTTTTTCCCCTCGTTCATGACGAGAAGTCCGGCTGGCTTAGATCATGTGCTAACAAGACGGAGATTTTTGGACATAAATGATGAGCTTTTTTGAACAAAACTACATTCGTTATGGACCTGTGATACCTGGAAGTGACATCTGATGAAGAGAATCAAAGGTAATGGATTATTTACATAGTATTTTCGATTTTAGATCTCCCCAACATGACGTCTAGTCTGTATCGCAACGCGTATTTTTCTGGGCGCAGTGCTCAGATTATTGCAAAGTGTGATTTCCCAGTAAGGTTATTTTTAAATCTGGCAAGTTGATTGCGTTCAAGAGATGTAAATCTATAATTCTTTAAATGACAATATAATATTTTACCAATGTTTTCTTAATTTTATTTAGTGACGCTGACTTCACTGCCGGTTATTGGCTGGGAAACGATTTCCTCAACATCAATGCCATAGTAAAACGCTGTTTTTGGATATAAATATGAACTTGATAGAACTAAAAATGCATGCATTGTCTAACAATGTCCTAGGAGTGTCATCTGATGGAGATTGTAAAAGGTTAGTGCATCATTTTAGCTGGTTTTATGGTTTTGGTGACCCTGTCTTTGACTTGACAAAACATTACACACAACTCTTGTATAATGTACTGTCCTAACATACTCTAAATTTATGCTTTCGCCGTAAAACCTTTTTGAAATCGTAAAACGTGGTTAGATTAAGGAGATGTTTATCTTTCAAATGGTGTAAAATAGTTGTATTTTTGAAAAATTTGAATTTTGACATTTATTTGGATTCAAATTTGCCGCTCTTGAAATGCACCTGCTGTTGATGGAGTGCACCACGGGTGGCACGCTAGCGTCCCACCTAGCCCATAGAGGTTAATGCAAATAAAATAAAAATGTATTAGTCACATGTGCCGAACACCCCCGGTGTAGACCATACAATGAAACAATACGGATAAGAATAAGAGATAAAAGTAACAAGTAATAACAGAGCAGCAGTAAAAAATAATATATACAGGGGGGTGCCAGTACAGAATCAATGTGCGGGGGCACCGGTTATTTGAGGTAGTATGTGCATGTAGGTAGAGTTAATTAAAGTGACTATGCATAGATGACAGAGAGTGGCAGTGGTGTGGAGAGGGGAGGGGGATGCAAATAGTCTGGGTAGCCATTTGACTAGATGTTCAGGAGTCTTATGGCTTGGGGGTAGAAGCTGTTTCGAAGCCTCTTGGACCTAGACTTTGGCGCACCGGTACCGCTTGCCGTGTGGTAGAGAGAACAGTCTATGACTAGGGGGGCTGGAGTCTGACAATTTTTAGGGCCTTCCTCTGACACTGCCTGGTATAGAGGTCCTGGATGGCAGGAAGCATGGCCCCAGTGATTTACTGGGCCGTACGCACTACCCTCTGTAGTTCCTTGCGGCGGAGGCCAATCAGTTGCCACACGAGGCAGTGATGCAACCAGTCAGGATGCTCTCGATGGTGCAGCTGTAGAACCTTCTGAGTATCCGAGGACCCATGTCAAATCGTTTCAGTCTCCTGAGGGGGAATAGGTTTTGTCGTGCCCTCTTCACGACTGTCTTGGTGTGCTTGGACCATGTTAGTTTGTTGGTGATGTGGACACCAAGGAACTCGAACCTCTCAACCTGCTCCACTGCAGCCCCGTCAAAGAGAACAGTGGCGTGCTCGGTCCTCTTTTTCCTGTAGTCCACAATTATATCCTTAGTCTTCATCACAGGGGGAGAGATTGTTGTCCTGGCACCACATGGCCAGGTCTCTGAACCCCCATAGGCTGTTTCGTTGTCGGTGATCAGGCTTACCACTATTGTGTCATCGGCAAACTTAAAAATAGTGGTGTTGGAGTCTTTCCTGGCTGTGCAGTCATGAGTGAACAGGGAGTACAGGAGGGGACTGAGCACACACCCCTGAGGGGCCCCTGTGTTGAGGATCTGCATGGCGGATGTGTTACCTACCCAAGCTACCTGGGGACAACCTGTCAGGAAGTCCAGGATCCAGTTGCAGAGGGAGGTGTTTAGTCCCAGGATCCTTAGCTTATTGATGAGCCTTGAGGGCTGTAGAGCTGTAGTCAATGAATAGCATTCTCACATAGGTGTTCCTTTTGTCCAGGTGGGAAAGGGCAGTGTGGAGTGCAATAGAGACGGCATCATCTGTGGATCTGTTGGGGTGGTATGCAAATTGTAGTGGGTCTAGGGTTTCTGGGATGTGTTGATGGGAGCCATGACCAGCCTTTCAAAGCACTTCATAGCTACAGACGTGAGTGCTACGGGTCAGTAGTTATTTAGGCAGGTTACCTTAGTGTTCTTGGGCACAGGCACTACGGTTGTCTGCTTAAAACATCTTGGTATTACAGACTCGGACAGGGAGAGGTTGAAAATGTCAGTGAAGACACTTGCTAGTTGAATGCTGACCTGTCTAAAGGTCTTACATCACACAGTTGTCCAGTACAGCTGGTGCTCTCATGCATGTTTCAGTGTCATTTCCCTCGAAGCAAGCATAGTAGTAGTTTAGATCATCCGGTAGGCTTGTCACTGGGCAGCTCTCGGCTGTGCTTCCCTTTGTAGTCTGTAATGGTTTGTAAGCCATGCCACATCCGACGAGCGTCAGAGCCGGCGTAGTACGACTCAATCTTAGTCCTGTATTGACGGTTCGTCAGAGGGCATAGCGGGATTTCTTATAAGCTTCCGGATTAGAGTCCCGCTCCTTGAAAGCGGCAGCTCTTGCCTTTAGCTCAGTGCGGATGCTGTCTGTAATCCATGGCTTCTGGTCGGGGTATGTACGTACGGCAACTGTGGGGACGTCATCGAAGCATTTATTGATGAAGCCAATGACAGATGTGGTGTACTCCTCAATGCCATTGGGGGAATCCCGGAACATATTCCAGTCTGTGCTAGCAAAACAATCCTGTAGCTTAGCATCTGCTTCATCTGACAAATTTTTTGTTGATCTTGTCACTGGTGTTTCCTGCTTAAATTTCTGCTTGTAAGCAGGAAGATGGAATTATGGTCAGATTTGCCAAATGGAGGGTGAGGGAGAGCTTTGTATGCACCTCTGCGTGTGGAGTATAGGTGGTCCAGAGTTCCCCCCCCCCCCCCCTCTGGTTGTACATTTAACATGCTGATAGAAATTTGGTAAAACGGATTTAAGTTTCCCTGCATTAAAGTCCCTGGCTACTAGGAGCACTGCCTCCGGGTGAGCGTTTTCTTGTTTGCTTATGCCGAATACAGCTCATTCAATGCTATCTTAGCGCCAGCCTGACAGTGGTGGTATGTAAACAGCTACAAATAACGATGAGAACTCTCTCGGTAGGTAGTGTGGTCTGCAGCTTACCATGAGAAACTCTACCTCAGGCGAGCAATTTCGAGACTTCCTTAGATATCGTGCACCAGCGGTTTACAAAAATACATAGAACGCCGCCCCTTGTCTTACCAGACGCTGCTGTTCTATCCTGCCGGTACATAGTATAGCCAGCCAGCTGTATGCTGATATTGTCATCGTTCAGCCATGACTCCGTGAAGCATAAGATGTTACAGCTTTTAATGTCCCGTTGGTAGTTTAATCTTCCCAGTAAATTGTCCATTTTATTGTCCAAAGATTGCATGTTTGCAAGCAGATGAGGGGGTTTATTCAATCGCCTCCGACTTCTCAGAAGGCAGCCCGCTCTCCGGCCTCTTTCTCCGCCTCCTCTTCACGCAGATCACTGGGATCGGGGCCTGTTCCCGAGGGAGCCATATATCCTTCGCCTCGGGCTTGTCAGAGTCATGAAAGAAAAATAATTCAGCTAGTCCGTGGTGAGTAATTGCAGTCCTGATGACTAGAAGTTATTTTCGGTCATAAGAGACGGTAGCGGCAACGTTATGTACAAAAATAGTAAAAAAATTTAACGCAGATAAACGAACGAAAACTATCGGTTGGGGGCACGTAAAACGTCTGCCTTCTGCTCCGGTGCCATCTTACAATCTTGTAAGTTTGACCACCTGAGGGCATCTTCAAGAAGCATTTGATAGCCTTCAACAGTAGTTATACTAGAGAATTTAAAATCTTATTTTTAAGAAAATAGTATTTGTGATTGATTAAGAAATGTTGCTTAATTAATATGATTAATATTATGGTGTTTCTATACCAAGAAAAACGAAAAACCCTTTGAGTTTCCGTTAGGATGGAAAATATGGATCCAAATAATTTGATGCAAATAATTATAACATTTTTGACATGCGTTTTTCTGGATTTTTTTGTTGTTATTCTGTCTCTCACTGTTCAAATAAACCTACCATTAAAATTATAGACTGATCATTTCTTTGTCAGTGGGCAAACGTACAAAATCAGCAGGGAATTAAATACTTTTTTCCCCCTCACTGTACTAACACGATATATTGCATTATACATTTTTTATAACTGCAGATATGCAGGTCATTTCCAAGGGACTTAAGTAAAATGACTGCCATAAAGACAAAGTTCTCAGTAAATGATTTCTATAAAAACTCTGCAGCCTCTCTTTCGGCCATGTTGATGCCTGCCTTTCAAGGCTGCAGAAATTATAGTATGGTAACCATAGTATGTCCAACGTAAATAAATCGAAACCCTAGCCGTAGATTACTCTATATTTTCAACACTAGGCGGTGTGTACACGCATTCATCACCCAAATAGTTGAATTAGCTGGCCAGTGTTATAGCACCACTAAATGTGAAGGATATGTCATACATTGTAAGTGATTATAATCCATCCTCTGTCTCATGTTGCACAGATGAGCATTAAGGAGACATAAGTATTCCTGAGGCCTCTAACAGTTTCCCTAGGAGATGCATGCAAAAGGTAGCGGGGAGGTGTAGGATATGGGATAAGACTTTGTAACAGTATTGCTTCCATCCCTCTCATTACCCCAACCTGGGCTTGAACCAGGACCCTCTGCACACATCAACAACAGTCACCCTCGAAGCATCGTTACCCATCACTCCACAAAAGCCACAGCACTTGCAGAGCAAGGGAAACAACTACTTGAAGGTCTGAGCGAGTGACGTCACCGATCGAAACACTATTAGCACGCACCGCTAACTAAACTCAGCAAAAAAAGAAACGTCCCTTTTTCAGGACCGCCTTTCAAAGATATTTGGATTTTTACAAATTAACTTCACAGATCTTCATTGTAAAGGGTTTAAACACCGTTTCCCATGCTTCTTCAATGAACCATAAACAATTAATGAACATGCACCTGTGGAACGGTCATTAAGACACTAACAGCTTACAGACAGTAGGCAATTAAGGTCACAGTTATGAAAACTTAAGACACTAAAGTGGCCTTTCTACAGACTCTGAAAAATACCAAAAGAAAGATGCCCAGGGTCCCTGCTCATCTGCGTGAACGTACCTTAGGCATGCTGCAAGGAGGCATGAGGACTGCAGATGTTGCCAGGGCAATAAATTGCCATGCCCGTACTGTGAGACGCCTAAGACAGCGCTACAGAGAGACAGGACGGACAGCTGAACGTCGTTGCAGTGGCAGACCACGTGTAACACCTGCACAGGATCGGTACATCCGAACATCACACCTGCGGGACAGGTACAGGATGGCAAAAACAACTGCCCGAGTTACACCAGGAACGCACAATCCCTCCGCAATAGGCTGAGAGGCGCTGGACTGAGGGCTTGTAAGGCCTGCTGTAAGGCAGGTCCTCACCAGACATCACCGGCATCAACGTCACCTATGGGCACAAACCCACCGTCGCTGGACCAGACAGGACTGGCAAAAAGTGCTCTTCACTGACGAGTCGCGGTTTTGTCTCACCAGGGGTGATGGTCGGATTCGCGTTTATCGTTGAAGGAATGAGCGTTACACCGAGGCCTGTACTCTGGAGCGGGATCGATTTGGAGGTGGAGGGTCCGTCATGGTCTGGGGCGGTGTGTCACAGCATTATCGGACTGAGCTTGTCATTGCAGGCAATCAATGTTCATACAAATATTTACACATGTTAAGTTTGTTGAAAATAAACGCAGTTGACAGTGAGGATGTTTTCTTTTGCTGAGTTTAGCTAGCCATTTCACACCGGTTACACTCACCCCCTTTGACCTCCTTTTCCGCAGCAACCAGTGAGCCGGGTCAACAGCATCAATGGATCAACTTTTTTCTACGACTACAAATCTTTCTTGTCGTCAAATCCCTGCCAAAAGTCAGGTGACCTAAGCGCTTCCAAATATGGAGTTGCAGGTTTGCCATATTTGTGCATCTCTTTATGTGCAAATCTTTATGGCAGTCATTTTACTTAAGGCCCTTGGAAATAACCTGCATATCTGCAGTTACAAAACATTTTTTTTTGTAATGTATCGATTTACAAATACAAAAAAAGGTTTGGATAGAAAATGGCATTTGTTAATAGTGATTTACATTTGTGAATTGGTACTTATTTTGTACTGATCATGATACACAAATACAAAATGCATGCTGTGAGTTGATATCATGATATTGATGCCATACGCTCCTGTCATTCTTGAGTAACGACACACCTGATCATGCATAAAACTAGGCCTAGGCTACCTGGCCTGCGCATAATGCAGGCTTATAAAAATGTGCCCATTTGGGGATCTGAAACTATATCTGATTGTGTATTAAGACAATCACTGTGGAGCTTCTCAAAGTAATTTTTCTTCGCCTCAAAAAGCAAGTAAACAAAGTCCATTTCTACATTCATTGAGAATGAAAATAGCTCAACGTAGCATATTTGAAAAATCTTTCCAGCTCTTTCCCTTCTGATAACTACTAAGCAAGAAAGGGGCGAGAAAAAAAAAGGGTCACTAATCTGGTGGAAATTTCATACAAAAGGCCTCACTGATTACTTATCCTCACTGAGGGCGCAGAATATTTCATACAATGATGCAAGTTCGCTAGTGCAAGCTTCAGGCAGGAGCCAAGTTAAATATTTGATACAATGTTCCCTTGCAAACAGGCCATGCATAGCTAATGTGATTTATAGGATATTTTCTACCTGCGGTACTGCAAAGTTTTTATTTGTTGGCTATCTTTACATATTGGCAATGGCAATAGAAGTTCCTTTTAAATTTAGATAGAATTTTGATTAACCACATGAGATTGATTTTCAGATGAAGACTTTATTATAAATGAAATGAAACTGTTCCACGAAAATCTGCATATGAAAACCATAACTGGCACGCAGATCGGGAACAGTTTTTTATTCTTCTGGTTAGGCTATATTGATTTCTGGATCCTTCTTCAGTAATGTGTGCGTCTTAGTTTTTAATTGCAGTGCTTAAAGCATCAGGCAAAGTAGTCTACACAGTTGATTTTATTCAAACATAGGGTATGTCTATATAGGGGAAAATGCATGTTTTAAAATTTCGCCCAATCGAAAGAACAGACGACTCTCTGTCTACCAATAACTTATTTTGGGGTCGGGGACAGCCCTAAAACACACACAAGATTAAAATGGACTGTACCTTGGATTGTGGTTCTCTTTGTAGTAGTGGGCTTTGTGGTAGTCAGAAGGGCTATAAAGACATAATATACAATTAGGCCAGTAGCCTAACTATTGATGTCCAGTCTGTCACAACACTTTACTGTTGTGATCCCTCAAATGCTTTAGTCAGCCAGTGTGGTCTGAGGAGTAGAATGGTCTTGGACAAGATGGTTAGTCAACCTCTCAAAGTGTGAAGGTAGCAGAGGTCAATGGAAGGTAAGTAGCTCACTAGAGCATAGGATTATTTTAATGGATCAAATGTTGAACAACAGTTTGTCTTCAATCGTAACCAGCTTTGCTACTAAAAATGCAGAGGCCAGTATCAAGGAATGGATCAAAAACAGGACAGAAATAGATGGAAACTACATTGACCAAATCCAAACTTATAATGCATACAGAGAAAATAAATACTTGAGATTGCTATGCACAGGCACACATATGGAGAAAAATAACAATTAGCATGAACATTAATTCAACTACAATCTTGTCTCATGAAAAGTAATTGAGTTTATATGAGTAGAGGTCGGTTCCATTAAAAAAGCCAGTTTGCCGACATATTGGTCTTCCTGTCATAAACACCAAATGATGCAAAATATCTAAGCTAAAATATTAGGCTAAAGTGTGTTAAATAACAAACACTGAAATTAGTCTTACCTTTGCATGTTGGGTAAGGAGCTGACCAGCCTTCTATTTCACAGGTCAGACTGGCTTGTCCCTCCATCTCATATCCAGCGTTACATCTATACGTCACAAAAGACTTGTACGTGTAGGGGGGACGGCCATCAATCCGAACGCCATTCTCAACAACAGGAGAAGGACATGAGACCACTGCAGACGTAAACAAAGAGATGTCATTAGCTACAAGTTTTAGGCTACTTGAAGTAATATATATTTTTTGTTATAACCACCTATTTATGAATCCTGCAACTAATCATTATCTATTCAATAAATAGGGAAGATTCTATTGTAACAGAGGGTTGGAACCGGCTCAGGGAACAGAACCAAAAACCGGAAAATAAAATAATTTTTTGGAGGAACAGAACGAAACTGTTCCGGAACAGAACGGTTATTTTAAAAGCATGGAAACCGGTTAATAATGTTATTTTACGTTCCAGGCATATTTTTCAGTCCCACAAAAAAACGCAACAAAGAGCCTATGAGGGCCTCCCGAGTGCTGCAGCAGTCTAAGGCACTGCATTGCAGTGTTGCAGAGTCACAACTGGCCGTGACCGGGAGTCCCATAAGGCAGCGCACAATTGGCCCAGCGTTGTCTGGGTTAGGGGAGGGTTTGGCCAGGGGGGCTTTACTTTGCTCATCGCACTCTAGCAACTCCTTGTGGCAGGACGGGCACCTGGAGGCTAACAATGGTCGTCAGTTGAATGGTGTTTCCGCCGACACATTGGTGAGGCTCGCTTCCGGGTTAAGCGTGCGAAGTGAGGCTTGGCAGGTCATGTTGTTTCGGAGGATACATGGCTTGACCTTCACCTCTCACGAGCCTGTTGAGGAGTTGCAGCGACGAGACAAATCGTCATTTGATCGCAATGGGATATCACAAAATTGGTGATAAAAAGGGTAAAATTACAACAGAAGTTTTAATTGAAAAAAAGAGCCTATGCAAAGACCTCACTTTGTCTACCTGCCCCTGCGAAACAGGCTACTACTGACATTACAAGTGTGATTCAGAAATTAGGGAGAGATTTTTAAGTTACAGAAGAATGGATTAACACTTTCAATGCTAGTTAAGGATATCAGTTTTACATTTCACATTGGATTTACTAAGACGTGACTTTAATTCCGGTGTCGCTCTGTGCACAGAGCTTTTTAGCTAGCTAGCTCTGGTCCAACTTTAAGCCAACTCTCAATAGTTCAAAGTTCCTCCATAGGTATAATTCTGTGGGCCTAATTCAGATAATGCATTTCTAAATTTATTTTGCAGGTCGGAACAGTGGAACAAAACAAACGCTTATGGTTATGTTCAGAACTAAACGACCCACTTCCTCTGAGCTCAATGTAGCATCATGGTTTTTAGAATAGGCCCAACACATTATACATGTTCTAGACGGTTTGCTTAGCCTGTCTCATGCACATCTGTGCTTATGTTTAATTTTATTAGGCTCGATACTGTGATATTTCTACATTTATTTGTCAGAGGTCATCTGGACCCTAGTCTTAAGGGAGATGCCAACAATCAGATGTATCTGGTTTTCAAGGACACAGCTAATTCAACCTTCCTTTCCGCTGAAAGCCAGATGAGGGAACTCTGCTCAGGAGGGTTTGTTTTTTCCCCCGCCTGCTACATTAGGTTGTCTGGACCCTGACCATGCTCATGATTGTGTGGTAGAGGAAGGAAGTGGAAGCCCAAATAGATTTGATCCGTGTGAGCAGTTCTATGTTTTGTCAACAACCATACTTACGTCCATTTAAAAAAAAGAATGGTAAAAAAAAGGAAAGCTTTCAACATACTTTTACACTCAGGTGGAGCTGGCTGGAATTCTCCATTCTCACGGCAGGTTATGGATTTACTTCCAACCAGAGTGTAATCCTTCTCACAGTCATATTGCACTACACTTCCATAGTCATACGTATCTTCAGGTGGGACAACAGGCCCACCGTTGACAATGTTTGGGGGCTTTCCACACTTCACCACTGCAGATTAGAGCACAACAGCAGTTATGAAGAGTTGAGTCAGGAACAAGCACAGAACTGTTAATGTTATTTTCACTTGACATGCTCCTTCAGATTACCAACCTTCACAAACAGGAACTCTGCCATCCCAGCCTCCATCCATACAGGTCCTTACACCGCTGCCCACAAGCATATAGCTGAAATATAGAAAGATTAGACAATACAAGACAGTTTTTAGAACTTTGCTTTCAGGATAGTAAGAGTTACAACAGGACTGTTCACAGCTCTGATCAAGATAGGTAATGACATAATACGCCAAAAATGAAAATAAATAAATATAACTTTTAGGGAGGGGAAGTTTGATCAAGGCCTATTTGGAAATCACATAATTAGGCCTACAAATGGACAGCTTTGTGAAACACTAAGAAATCACAGCTAAGACTCAAGAAAGCATTCAGTTCAGACAGAGGAGAGGAGAGAGCGAAATAGCCTTGCACTGACCCAGTGTCACAGGTAGCAACTGCCTTGTCTCCAAACAAGATCCCCTCAGAGAGATTAAACCTGCCGTTCATCACTTCTCCTGGGGAGCCACACGACTTCCCTGAAACAACCATAGAGAAAACCAGTCAGACTTTCAAAATGACAGAGTGAGAATGAGTTGAATGTTGGCACAAAACGGGTCCGAATTTCATTTAGATTTAAGGATGGGCAATGAATATCAAGTTTCAAGTGGGTAAGTAAAAACTGGAAATATTTACAAGAATGGCACAACTTTTCAGCACAAAAATAAATAGACAATTATATTACTTCCGCATTCCAGTTTCACGTCACTCCACATGCCAGCAGTACAGGTGACTGATGGAGACCCTCCTGTTCTGGCATATCCAATTGCACACTGAAAAGTGACTTTTGCACCATCTACAAATGTCTCTTGAGTGATGAAGGCATCTGACAAAACCATGTTTGGCCCTCCTATGGGTTTGGTGCAGTTTTTAGCTGAAAGAGGTGGAGACAAAGTGGAGTTCAATGTTAATGACCAAATACAGGAGACAACACCTTCAATTCAACCCATAAACTGTAGTAGTTTAAGCTTCAAACTACCATCTGTAGAAAGAGAGAGATGAAAAGAAATAGGATTCTGATTCTATACAGATATGACCCCACCTTGAACAGTGAGAACAATCAAGGCCAGCTGGACCATCCATATCGTCAAGGCCCAACAGACGTTAGAGGGCTGCATGACGTCTTTTCTGTAACAAGCAGCAGCACACAATTTCCTGGATTGGTTGATTTGCTTGTACTGTAAAGTTTTTTTCAGATCACCACCTACGAAGACGAATCTCTCTTAATATCCACTTGCCGTAATCACGCTGTTGAGAAGGAAAAACACACACTGTCAAACAAAAAACTGAGTTAGGGTAGCCATACAGATTACTAACTTTAGCTAGCCTAACTGGTAACGTTACTAGCGAAGCCTGGGACAAAGCAGACAATCAAATTTGCCCAAAACAATGTAACTGCCATGGAAACGCGTGGGGGAAAGGGCCATGGGGGAAATATCCAGATTCTCCTCATTGCCCCAAGCAAAATTAGGCTATTGTTTGTGTGCATTTCAGACTGTGGGGGGGGCGGGGGGGGGGGGGGGAATAACACTTGTATGGATGTCTACCCCAACACATGTTTATGTCATCGTTGACATGACTACCAATTTCTGTATGCTAGCTATGCTAACCAGTTTATACGAACGGGAGTAAGCATTTAGCAGTCACTTCTAAACCTGAAAAAGGGACAACTTCTATATGTTATACAGCAAAAGACAGCCCAATGCACTATATATAGACAAAAGTATGTGAACAACCATACAAATTAGTGGAGTCGGCTATTTCAGCCACATTTGTTGCTGACGGTTTATAAAATAGAGTGTACAGCAATGCAATCTTAACTTGTTATGGATAGGGGGCAGTATTTTCACGGCCGGATAAAAAACGTACCCGATTTAATCTGGTTATTACTCCTGCCCAGAAACTAGAATATGCATATAATTAGTAGCTTTGGATAGAAAACACTCCAACGTTTCTAAAACTGTTTGAATGGTGTCTGAGTATAACAGAACTCAAATGGCAGGCCAAAACCTGAGAAGATTCTGTACAGGAAGTACCCTGTCTGACCATTTCTTGGCCTTCTTTGTCATCTCTATCCAAAACAGAGGATCTCTGCTGTAACGTGACACTTTCTAAGGCTCCCATAGGCTCTCAGAAGGCGCCAGAACGTTGAATGATGACAGAGGATCTCATTTGGATAGTGGTCGATCTGAGAACAATGAGACGGGTGCGCGCGTGCACGTGAAGAGGCCATTTTACATTTTCAGTCTTTGAACGAAGACAACGACTCCCGGTCGGAATATTATCGCTATTTTACGAGAAAAATCGCATAAAAATTGATTTTAAACAGCGTTTGACATGCTTCGAAGTACGGTAATGGAATATTTTGAATTTTTTTGTCACGAAACACGCCGGCGCGTCACCCTTCGGATAGGGTCTTGAACGCATGAACAAAACGCCGCTATTTGGATATAACTATGGATTATTTGGAACCAAACCAACATTTGTTGTTGAAGTAGAAGTCCTGGGAGTGCATTCTGACGAAGAACAGCAAAGGTAATTCAATTTTTCTTATAGTAAATCTGAGTTTGGTGAGTACCAAACTTGGTGGGTGTCAAAATAGCTAGCCTATGATGGCCGGGCTATCTACTCAGAATATTGCAAAATGTGCTTTCACCGAAAAGCCATTTTAAAATCGGACACCGCGATTGCATAAAGGAGTTCTGTATCTATAAATCTTAAAATAATTATGTTTTTTGTGAACGTTTATCGTGAGTAATTTAGTAAATTCACCGGAAGTGTTCGGTGGGAATGCTAGTTCTGAACGTCACATGCTAATGTAAAAAGCTGGTTTTTGACATAAATATGAACTTGATTGAACAAAACATGCATGTGTTGTATAACATAATGTCCTAGGAGTGTCATCTGATGAAGATCATCAAAGGTTAGTGCTGCATTTAGCTGTGGTTTTGGTGACATTATATGCTAGCTTGAAAAATGGGTGTCTGATTATTTCTGGCTGGGTACTCTGCTGACATAATCTAATGTTTTGCTTTCGTTGTAAAGCCTTTTTGAAATCGGACAGTGTGGTTAGATAAAGGAGAGTCTTGTCTTTAAAATGGTGCAAAATAGTCATATGTTTGAGAAATTGAAGTAATAGCATTTCTAAGGTATTTGAATATCGCGCCACGGGATTCCACTGGCTGTTGAGTAGGTGGGACGATTTCGTCCCACATACCCTAGAGGTTAATTTAAATTGTTGCCAGCAGTACAGTTACAACACTCTAGATAACATGAAAACAGTCTAATCAGCTCTGCTAGTGTGAGTAAAATGGTCAGTGTGCAGTGTTCTCTCTGTGTCTGGAAGTAGCTAGCAAGTTAGCCAACCTTTGCCAGTTAGCTTGGGTGCTTGACCGACGTTGTGAGGTCAGAACGCTCGGATCAATCCCACTCCTCGGCCAGAGCAGCCAGTGTGCGCTCAGAGTAGGCTGGACAATGGAACGAGTCAAAATTCACCCAAGGATGAAAAACGGCCAAAGAACATTGAACAATGACTGTTTTAAAATTGGTCACATATTGAAAAAGAGGACAGGGACATGTGTTTTGTTTAGGGTATACACCTTTTTCTGAAGAAGAAAATCACTAACCATGGAGTAGAAACATTTAAAATGTGATGGCTATGTGCCAGCCATTGCTAATACTGACACGGAGCCCAAACCAGCTGTGCGCGTGCGCCATTGCACATAAATGCATTTTGTCCCCCCACACCAAACGCGATCACAACACGCAAGTTAAAATATCAAAACAACTCTGAACCAATTACATTAATTTGGGGACAGGTCGAAAAGCATTAAACATGTATGGCAATTTAGCTAGCTAGTTTGCACATGCTAGCTAATTTGTCCTGGGATATAAACATTGAGTTGTTATTTTACCTGAAATGCACAAGATCCTCTACTCCGACAATTAATCCACACATAAAACGGTCAACCGAATCGTTTCTAGTCATCTCTCCTCCTTCCAGGCTTTTTCCATCTTTGAACTTATATGGTGATTGGCATATAAACTTTCATAGTATTACCACGACAACGAAAAACAGTTCATCTTTCAATCACCCACGTGGGTATAACCAATGAGGAGATGGCATGTGGGTACCTGCTTCTATAAACCAATGAGGTGATGGAAAAGGCAGGACTTGCACCACGATCTGCTCAGAAATAGGAATGACTTCTATTTCAGCCCTTGGCAACGCAGACGCTTGTTGGCGCGCAATAATTGAATAACATGGATTTCTACATTTATTTTGCAACGTTCGTGCACGCGACATTTCCGGTCTGGTCAGCATGTGAGTCACCACAATGTGTACCCTAGCATACAGTGAGTGAGCTTGCACACAAAGTAGCTGAGGAAAGTAGAAAGGTCTCAATGCCACAACAATAGCGAGGCAGGCATTGCGACGCAGAACAATCGGCTGGAAGGTTCGGAAGGCGAGTGCAATAGAACTAATAGGAGCTGACAGGGTGAAAAATGCACTAAAATTGGGCATGTATAGAACTACGGCAAGCAGCTGGGCCATATGGTAATATTACTTAACTGTGTTCCATGACGCATGCAATTAACTTTTTATAAAAGCGTTACAAATTGAATGTGTCCAGCCTATACCCGTAGCTACACCGCCCAAAGTATTCGCAACCCAACTCCACCGTGATGCTAACGGTACAACAGCTAACTAATTAGCCAGGCTAGCAAAACCGTAGCCAAATAGTATGTATTTACTGCGTTAAACTTGTGTATTTATGATTTTATTGAAAATAGTTAAGCAATAAGGCACGAGGGGTGTGACATGTTATGGCCAAAAGAGAACAGCAATGGCGTCTTGTAGGCACTAACTCTGTCATGCCATGGTTCGTTGGAAAAAGCCTATAGACAGAGGAAGAGATTAATTGTTTGTAAATTCACTCTGGAGTGCCAGAGTGCGCTCTGGGCGTTCGTAAATTCAGAGCGTTGTCAATTGTCCATTTGTAAATTCAGAGCGTTTTCGCTATCTGACTAGTCGTCTTTTTATCAACTCCATTGTGTCGCTTGAGGAAACACTCGGATATTGTAGCTGGATCAGCTTGCTACCGTGTTAGCGTCCATTGCTAGCTAGCACTTTCTCTAATTTCCAATAATGATCATCTATGGTATTTGAAAGTCTTACCTTATTGTTCAAATGGTCTGAACACGTTCTTCAAAAAGCAGCTCTGTCGAATATTTGTTCTAACTCACTGATCTGGCTTCTTCTTCTATGCTATCATGGCGGTCCGCAGACAATCGTTTAAATGCATGCCGCCACCTCCTGGGCTGGAATGTACGATCAATCATGATCTGACCAATTCTGTACTGCCATGAAAATAAAATCGAAAACCAAATAAATCCCTACTTTCTCTCCCCCCCCCCAAAGAAAAAACTCCACCCCCAACACCCCTACCCCATTCAACTTATATATATATATATATAAATAATGCTGAAACAATCAACCCTTAGGATTGTTCAGCACGTCAACAGTAAACATCTGTTACCCCCAATATCTATTTTGCCGTCTCCACAATAACCTTCAATCTGGCATTTCTGCTTTCCACAACCGAGTCGTATTGATAACCTTACCAATAAAAGCTAGTCAACTTTATTAATTATCAAAGTGTCCTTTGACATTGCACGTTCATGAGCGCCAGATTTCTGAATAGACCTCCAAACCATGCCAGGACCAGCAGAAACACCAGCCCTGACATTAGGTCCACTTATTACAGGAGCAGCCATGGAAGCTCCATCGTTCTAAATCAAACTTTATTTGTCACATGCGCCAAATACAACAAGTGTAGACCTTACTGTGAAATTGTATCCTTATTTGACTAGGCAAGTCGGTTAAGAACAAATCCTTATTTTCAATGATGGCCTTGGAACACTGGGTTAACTGCCTTGTTCAGGGGCAGAACGACAGATTTTTACCTTGCCAGCTCGGGGATTTGATCTTGCAACATTCCAGTTACTAGTCCAATGCTCTAACCACTAGGCTACCTGCAAGCCCGTAACCAATAAACAGTGCAGTCCACACTGTAGTCTTACAGCGTCTGCTTACGATACATCATGACTAATTCTATATCTCTGAGCCTCTCTGCACCTGGCATCCACCAAATACTGCACTATGTTCCACCCCCATAATTGCAACGCTTAACCTTCACATTGACACCACATTCACCGTAACCATGTTCCCTTCCACACTTGGCACAGCTTTTACTTCCTTTACATTGAACAGCTACATGTCCCATTCTTTTGCATTTAAAACACCTTAATGGGGATGGGACAAATTCTGACATTGAATTTAAGGAATCCTATATGTACTTTCCCAGGCATAACCTTCTTAAACCTCAACAGCACTGATAGGCTTTCATTTCTTTGACCTTCTTTCCTACAGACCAACATTCTGGCCTGAATCACTCTTTCTCCCTTTTTTTCTTTAATATCATCTATGGACATATATTGGTACCTCAGTGATGACTCGACTCAATCTAGCATAAGCACCAGGGCCATGGCTTTTAATCTTCTTCCCAATAAGCTTTTCCATTATCAGAATCTTCTCTTGCTGAGCCTGGCTACCACAAAATGTTAACAATATACCATTTCCAATTAACCAAGCTAATTTCACTTCATCTACAGCATTAGTTAGTCAGATGGGGTGTAAATGAGGCCCTGTGGTCTCAAACACTATTACCACTTCACTCCAACACATCATTACTCTTGCTTCCTACCTTGGCCCTCTTTATGCTTTCTTTACCATGATCTCTCTTCTACATATGTCTTAATATTTTTATTTATTTAACTAGGCAAGTCAGTTAAGAACAAACTGTTATTTACAATGACAGCCTACCCCAGCAACGCTGGGCCAATTGTGCACCGCCATATGGGACTTAGCCAGATGTGATACAACCTGGATTCGAGCCAGGGACTGTAGTGATCCCTCTTGCACTGAGATACAGTGCCTTAGACTGCTGCACCACTCAGGAGCCCATTCTGACCCTTCCGGTCCTTGACCCTCATCCTCCCACTCCAAACCATCAGAACTGACACCCATATTGTTGGCATTTCAGCACAGCTGTTACTTCACCAACTTTTTCCAAATTACATCCGCACTACTCGCCGCCATTTCCGACCGGTGGCTCCTTCTTCTTTAAGGCTTTATGGCAAACTGCACCCATTGGTGTATTTCTGCCACCTCCTGTACGGGTATTGAACAAAAAAAGTTTAATATCCATTGCGGGGAATACCACCATTTTATACGATACAAAAATAAAGCCCAAAAAGCCCCACCCTACTCCTTCAGTGATAATCCAAATCACTGTGGACAAAACATTCATCGACAGGATTCCTTGTAATGCCTCTGCTGTTAAATAGTTCCAAAAAACTTTCAGCTGCGCTTACGATGCCTACTTTCTAAGATTTCAAAGAACAAAATCATGAATGGAGTGGGTTTGCTCACTCCATCCACCATACGGGTCAGTCGGCATGCACCAACCACTGCATCTACTGTTCTCGCACATAAGATAGACACTTCAGAACAAACTTCTTTTCGATTTTTTTTTTTTTTTTTGGGGGGGGGACTCTTGTTCCATCTAGTGAATCTGTTATTCAATGCATTTGCGTGGGCTAACATTTTTTTATCAAATACTTTTTTAATATATACAGTGCATTCTAAAAGTATTCAGACCCTTTGACTATTTCCACATTTTGTTATGTTAGTCTTATTCTAAAAATTGATAATCATTTTTTTCTCATCAAGCTACCCCATAATAACAAAGCAAAAACAGGTTTTAGAATTTTTGGGGGCATTTACATAAGTATTCGCGGCAGGTATCCTAGAGGTTAGAGCGTTAGGCCAGTAACCGAAAGGTTGTAAGATCGAATCCCTGAGCTTACAAGGTAAAAATCTGTCGTTCTGCCCCTGAACAAGGCACTTAGTACTTTGTTGAAGCACCTTTGGCAGCGATTACAGCCTTGAGTCTTCTTGAGTATAAGGCTACAAGCTTGGCATACCTGTGTTTGAGGAGTTTCTCCCATTCTTCTCTGCAGATCCTCTCAAGCACTGTCAGGTTGGATGGGGAGTGTCGCTGCACAGCTATTTTCAGGTCTCTACAGAGATGTCCGATCAGGGTCTGGCTGGGCCACTCAAGGACAAACAGAGATTTGTCCCGAAGCCACTCCTGCGTTGTCTTGGCTGTGTACTTAGGGTCGTTGTCCTGTTGGAAGGTGAACCTTCGCCACAGTCTGAGGTCCTGAGCACTCTGGAGCAGGTTTTCATCAAGGATCACTCTGTACTTTGCTCCGTTCATCTTTTTCCCTGAAAAACATCCCCGCAGCATGATGCTGCCAGCATGATACTTCACCGTAGGGATGGTGCCAGGTTTCCTCCAGATGTGACGCTTGGCAAAAAGTCCTTTAGGTTCCTTTTGGCGAACTCCAAGCGGGCTGTCATGTGCCTTTTACCGAGGAGTGGCTTCCGTCTGGCCACTCTACCATAAAGGTCTGATTGGTGGAGTGCTGGGTTAGGGTTAACAACAACGCTCTGTCAGAGTGACCATTGGGTTCTTAGTCACTTTGCTGACCAAGGCCCTTCTCCCCCTATTGCTCAGTTGGCCAGGCAGACAGCTCTAGGTGGTTCCAAACTTCTTCCATTTAAGAATGATGGAGGACACTGTGTTCTTGGGGACCTTCAATGCCGCAGAATTTTTTTGGTACCCTTCCACAGATCTGTGCCTCAACACAATCCTGTCTCAGAGCTCTATGGAAAATTCCTACAACCTCATGGCTTGGTTTTTGCTCTGACATGCACTGTCAACTGTGGGACCTTATACAAACAGGTGTGTGTCTTTCCAAATCATGTCCAATCAATTGAATTTACCACAGGTGGACTCCAAGTAGAAACATCTCAAGGATGATCAATGGAAACAGGATGGCCTGAACATGTATCAATTGACCAATTCGGCACATTTGGGCAATCTTCTGGCAGACTTGATACAAAATATTGTATTATTCTTGTATAGTAACTAGCTACCTAGCAAGCTAGATACGTTACAGTTGCTGCATTCTAATTTGGGAGTAATTTTACAGCTTGCATTTATGGTATCACGTTCTATAACTAAATAGTTTGATTATAAACAAATACAAAATTATTTACCTCATAGCAGTTTGTCGGACGGAGATATCTCTCAGGCTGTCACCAGCGGTGTTTAGTACCTAGATACGGAGAACTTGATTGGCAGACGTGATTAGCAGAGATGGCACCTGGATAGTAGTGATGGGCATTCCGAATCCTTTCTGTGAGCTGGCTCATTTGTCTCCGTTCACACAAAAGAGCCGGCTCATTTGGCTCCCAAACGATTCGTCGTTCAAAATGCTTCTGAATTTACCTAGAACCATGAAAAAAATGGCATATCTCCAATGCGCGTTGAAATACATGTTTACCTTGCCAAATTGTAAAAAGAATCAGCGTGGACCAGATTGAGGCGCTCCCCCCACAATTTGTTTCTGCAGTGAGGATTCACCTTCTTTAGATAATTATTTTGTAACTTTTCTGCAGAACAACGTTGTTTTCAGCTCAAACAGCAGTAGTAGCAGTATGCAAATCAGGGAGCTAAATGAAAGGCCCTTTCACCAATGTGATTCGGTTCCCGACCTTCAACAAAAAGATCTGTTCAAAAAGAGCCATTTGTTCATGAATGGCCCATCACTACTGGATAGTACACAAGTTTTGATTGGTTTAAATCATGGGGAAAACTGTTATTTTACCCACCCATAACATATACTGTCGCCGCATTGACCAGAGTTTTATAAATGTAATTTCTGAAGTGGATTATCCCTTTTAAAGGTAAATTCCGATTGAGTGGACATCTGCAGCATTTACTTTGAATGTGATCTCTGTGACTCTTCATAACTGAAAAGGGCCGATGAGATTGAATCCTGGCCATACTTTGGAAGTTTTTTTCCTTGTGAAACCTCTATTAGCCTACTGTTCAGCTATATGTTGCAAGCAAATAAAATGTCTATTCGCATATACTGTATTTCCATGATGTATGACCATGTTTCCTTCCCTTCAGCTAAATAATAAAACATTATTCCCAACCAGAGCAGTTCCAGTTTTGGCAAGATAACACAGACCAATCTGAGATGTGTAAATATCAGTTAAAGAACCAAGGACTGCCAAGACCCAAACACAGCATACTGTAACAGTAACAATGGATGCTAGTTCAGTATTATGCATAGAGACAGATAGAGAACTCTATTGCCCAAAAGACAGTTTTTGCATGGGCAGCGTAATTGAGGACGTTTACTATTTTGAACTAGTCAACTGGGAAGGACTTCCTATGGGTTAAGGAAGGATCACATAATTCCATCCAGGTCACCAGGAGGGATCAGCCCATAGAGAATGCTAGAGAAAGCATCCCCATATAGTTCCCATTATGGTGTCTGTAAGCGCATGGAAAGCACCATTCAGGCAATCTTAATTTTGTAGTCAATTTTTGTCATGATTAGCTGATCCCTCCTGATGACCCGGTTGGACATGACTACAACAGGATTACTGAGATGGAACAGCCAATAAAGTTGGAAGTACCACCCAGTTGAGTACATACAAATTGGGGAAGCCCTCAATGGCACTGCCCATGCTAAAACGGCTTTTTGGCCACTAGAGGCATCTATCATTCTCTGGATCATCCAAATAATTATACTTGTGTGCAAATGTTCCATAACTGCAGGTGGCAGTAAATCACAAACCTTGGCTTTATACCTGTTCAAACAACACACTTTAGGTGGCAGTATGCACCCTTTAAGTTTGTTTACCAATTCATAGATGTAGAAGAAAATTGACTACTTCAAAATGGAGATGGTCTCAGTGGCGCTGCCCATGCTCTCACAGATGCCATAATGGGAGATATCTCCTGCAATTTATCCAGAACGCCATAATGGGACAGATACAAAGATGTTGACTACTTCAAGATGGAGCCCACCTGGTGTTCAACCTTCTAAAGTTCTCCCATGTCACCCTGCTCCTTCACACACTCCTTCCGCTGGCTTTCAGTCAAAGCGTGCATGCACTACAAGACCATGGTGCTTGCCTATGGAGCAGCAAGGGGAACTGCCCCTCCATACAACCTTACACTTGAGCCACCTCTGATCTCTTGGCCCTTGACTGAGAAGTTGTCCCACCTAGCTCACTGTAAGGGCTGGATTCAATCCATATCGCAGAAGATCTGTGTTAAAATGTAAAGGTAATTTGCGATTGAGCTGACATATGCGTTTACGTGAATGCGGTCTCCGCAACCGCAGGAACATTGCCTTTAATTGTCAATTGCACTATTAAGCTGATTTTCAGCGCTACGGATTGAATAGTGTGATAAGTCGCTCTGGATGAGAACACTGCTTAATTACAAATGTACATTTAGATACTAAGATGCGATGCCTAAGTCTATGGTATCAATATTAATCCATGGAGAAAGATGGAGGTTTAATTGATTGGTACATTACGTTCATTTTAATCAAACAAGTGCAACAAACGTTTGTTTCATAACTGGCTGCCCACAACATACTAGTTTAAAGTGGTTCCACACTGATAATTGAACAGGTTCCAGACAGACTGAAACCAAAGAGAAAAGTACAACGTATAGGGACAGAGGTGAGATCTACAGTATACTTTCAAACACACATTAATACTTCATTTTGTGAATTCTGTGCTCCTCTGTTGGATATAGTAGTTTCAATGATCAAATGAAATATTACATTTATGGAAAAAGGATAAATTGTCTTATGTTTAACACTGATCTGCTTAGTAAGGTACAAAGCTAATTCAAATTGACTATACAATAGACACTGAACTCCAATATTTATTATACTTTTATTTGCAACATTCTAAACTTGCCCTACTCAATAAGAACCTGGTTTCATATGAAGCAACCCCTAGTGTTATGAAAACAAGTGCTATTAGATCTCACACAACATATTCAATCTGTTACTTTCATTAACAAAGAAAAAACAGGACAGCCTGTAAGAGACAACCAGGCAATGGAATACAAAGGACAGTGGAAAATGTCGAAGATAATACAAAATAAAAGGGTACAACTGCAGAATATTTGGTATTTTCCCTTGATAAGGCATAGTGAAGAATCCAGAGCACTTTCAACATTCAAAATGCACTAAGCTGAGCCTGATATTAGAGAGCTGCAGGTTTCTTGCCTATAGAACACAATTACTCAGTGGTCCTGTTGGAAGAGACTCTTGCAACATTTTCATTAAAACGTATTTACATTTAAAATAAATATTTTTTGGGCTCATCTACAGTAGAACTGCAAAACAATAGTGCAAATAAAGACTCCAAAGCTGGATCATGAGCAAGAGTCCTTGATCCCTCAAATAACTAACACTTTACAAAAGAAGTATAAAGCATCAATTCCTTTAGCATTCATTCATTGTCTCCGGTGTTCCAAGTTATCCTAATAAAACCAAGCTTTTCAGATTCACGTCACAATAACACAATTAAGACTTGTCAATGACTAGAGCGAAACTTGGTGAAAGCCCATTGATTCTCATTGAACCAGATGTTCATGAGCTATAGGATAGGTTCAACATCTGTAACCTGGTCTATCAAACCAGTGGTGGCCTTTGGTATGACTTGTGTCCAACTGCATCACATATACTGTGGGTCTTGTATGAAAATGTATGCACTCACTACTGTAAGTTGCTCTGGATAAGAGCATCAACTAAATTACAAATCTTAACATATGATTTCCTTCAATTTCTCCCCCCCCCCCCCACACAGGTGGCAAAACTGGCTTTGTGAGGCAAGTTCACCCAGAAAAGCAGCAACCATACATATGGGTGAATTTTAACATGAGAATGTTGCAATGAGAAATCAGGATCAGACTAGGAGTGATTTGTGAAGTACACTGGAAACATAAAAGTAATCAAGTTAGGCCACTCCTTAAGCACAAGCTTCCAAATGGAAGTGAACCAGTACATTCTTCATCGGAAGGTTTCTAATCATTGTGTAATAGAGATTCCTTTTAAAGCATATGAACCATTCCCAGTGTTTGGGAGGGTGGCAGATTCAGGGGACATCACAGCAGCCATTTTACTGTGACTCCTTCCTTCTCAATGAAGCAGGATGAGATTGAGGTAAAGTAGAAGACTTGGCACTGAAAAAGAAAACACCCCAAAAATACAAAGTTAGACATCTCCCAAAAATACATTTCTTTATACACTAATAACCATCTGCCCAGCAATTTTTTTTACAAAACCAACATGGACCTGTGAAACACAAACTGGATAAATCTGTTGACACATATCATCACTGAACAGCTGCCACAACATGTCAGTCAGCTTGAAGCCAAGTTGGAGATCATTATGTTTCAGTTCAAGGTTCAAGAGGTCATCATACACACCATTACAAATAAAAACAGTTTGCATTATTCTGCTAATTCATTCTCAAATCACCCATCTTTCCTTATTATCTCAAATTAAATCAAAATGTTGTATGCTCATAAACCCCGTCTGAGTTTTTAGTGGCCACATTTCCAGAGTAGCCACCGAGAGCTGTAACCCAAAACTCTAGTAATCATGACTGTATTTCTAGATGACCGGGTGGCCAAGCCCCTCACAAAAAACGACCAGCTTTACCCAATGCCCACCACCTGAACGACTTCCCCGGCAAGTAGCCTAGCAGTTACGAGCATTGGGCCAGTACCCACCAGCTATACTGCTCGTTCTGTGCATGATTTCCTGCAAGACAGGAATGTCAGCCACAGCCAGCAAAGAGCCCGGATCTCAATCCCATTGAGCACGTCTGGGACCTCTAATGTTGGACTGTAATAGACTATAGTCTCTTCCTTGAATGAAATTGTTCTCCACATACCTCGTCATAAAAAAGAAAAAAATATTTTTATAACATTAAAAAGAATCTGTTGAAACTTACCAAGTACACCTACAACACTGCCTACTATTTTCCCAGCATTGTCTGTAAATAAACAAACACAGAAGGAAGGTGACATGAATTTGCAGTGAAGCTGAAATCACCTAAATACGGCTTGAAATCAAAGAGAATTTCATATAGCTACAACAAAAATATGGATGTCAACTGGGTGATCGCTTACTGTTGGGGTCTGGGGTTGTATGAGTGGCGTCAAGTACACGATCTGTTCCATAAAAAAGTGATAGTCATTGTTAAATCTGTGTGTGTACTCTAATACAGCATACGGATGTTGCATAAAACAAATAAAGTAGTGAAAGAATGAGGTGGTGTTAGTGGCATGGCATACTAGTGTTACATTTCAACACATCCAACACTTTATTTCCGTGTTAGAGGCCATGAGCTCACATAGTTCAAGATAGGAGTCAGCCATTTGTGAGGACAGAGTGAGGATTACTTCATGCATTTGATATGGGTCATGTTTTTCTCCATGACCACTTGACAGGTACATTGTTACATATATTCAGATCACAATCAATCCTTTGTTTCAGGCGAAGGAGAGTCTGATGGAGAAAAGCCACCATAAACTACCACTGGATGCCGTCCAGATTCCATTTGAATGTATAATTCAAGTGTCAATGGAAGTTTAGACATAACTAGGGGAATTTAGTGAGCATACTAGGCTGAATATACCTCACAGAACCAATGATGATTCTTCACCTCAGCCAGAGACTATGACATTAACTTGGTGTTAAGGTCATTCAAAAGCCTCAGACATTAACCTCACACTATTACCAAAGGATCAAAGGTTAGGCTAATACAATGAGTTAAGGTGTTAGGTGACAAAGTGTTGGCATAATATCTCATTCAAACACTAAAACAAATATGTGAAGGTCATTCAGTTGTACAACAGGCACTCTCTGATCAAATCAAAGTTTGTCACGTGCGCGGAATACAACAGGTGTAGACCTTAGTGAAATGCTTACTTACAGGCTCTAACCAATAGTGCGAAAAAAAAGGTGTGTGTAGGTAAGTAAAGAAATAAAACAGTAAAAAGACATTTAAAAATAACAGTAGCAAGGCTATATACAGACACCTGTTAGTCAGTCTTATTGAGGTAGTATGTACATGTAGGTATGGTTAAAGTGATTATGCATATATGATGAACAGAGAGTAGCAGTAGTGTAAAAAGAGGGGTTGGCGGGTAGTGGGACACAATGCAGATAGCCCGATTAGCCAATGTGCGGGAGCACTGGTTGGTCGGGCCAATTGAGGTAGTATGTACATGAATGTATAGTTAAAGTGACTATGCATATATGATAAACAGAGAGTAGCAGCAGCGTAAAGAGGGGTTGGGGGGGCACACAATGCAAATAGTCCAGGTAAACGTCTGATTACCTTTTCAGGAGTCTTAAGGCTTGGGGGTAAAAACTGTTGCGAAGCCTTTTTGTCCTAGACTTGGCACTCCAGTACCGGTTGCCATGCGGTAGTAGAGAGAAAAGTCTGTGGCTGGGGTCTTTGACAATTTTTAGGGCCTTCCTCTGACACCGCCTCGTGTCGAGGTTATGGATGGCAGGCAGCTTTGCCCCAGTGATGTACTGGGCCGTACGCACTACCCTCTGTAGTGCCTTGCGGTCAGAAGCCGAGCAATTGCCGTACCAGGCAGTGATGCAACCAGTCAGGATGCTCTGGATGTTGCAGTTGTAGAACCTTGAGGATCTGAGGACCCACGCCAAATATTTTTTGTTTCTTGAGGGGGAATAGGCTTTGTCGTGCCCTCTTCACGACTGTCTTGGTGTGGTTGGACCATTTTAGTTTGTTGTTGATGTGGACACCAAGGAACTTGAAGCTCTCATCCTGCTCCACTACAGCCCCGACGAAGAGAATGGGGGCGTGCCCGGTGCTCCTTTTACTGTAGTCCACAATCATCTCCTTAGCCTTGGTTACGTTGAGGGATAGGTTGTTATTCTCGCACCACCCGGCCAGGTCTCTGACCTCCTCCCTATACGCTGTCTCGTCGTTGATCAGGCCTACCACTGTTGTGTCGTCTGCAAACTTAATGATGGTGTTGGAGTCATATCTGGCCATGCAGTCGTGGGTGAACAGGGAGTACAGGAGGGGACTGAGCACGCACCCCTGGGGAGTTTCAGTGTTGAGGATCAGCTTGGCAGATGTGTTGCTACCTACCCTCACCACCTGGGGGCAGCCCGTCAGGAAGTCCAGGATCCAGTTGCAGAGGGAGGTGTTTAGTCCCAGGTTCCTTAGTTTAGTGATGAGCTTTGAGAGTACTATGGTGTTGAACGCTGAGCTGTAGTCAATGAATAGCATTCTCACATACGTGTTCCTTTTGTCCAGGTGGGAAAGGGCAGTGTGGAGTGCAATAGAGATTGCATCATCTGTGGATCTGTTGGGGCGGTATGCAAATTGGAGTGGGTCTAGGGTTTCTGGGATAATGGTGTTGATGTGAGCTATTACCAGCCTTTCAAAGCACTTCATGGCTACAGACATGAGTGCTACGGGTCTGTAGTCATTTAGGCAGGTTGCCTTTGTGTTCTTGGGCACAGGGACTATGGTGGTCTGCTTGAAACATGTTGGTATTACAGACTCAAATCAGGGACATGTTGAAAATGTCAGTGGAGACACCTGCCAGTTGGTCAGCACATGCCCGGAGCACACGTCCTGGTAATCCGTCTGGCCCCGCAGCCTTGTGTATGTTGACCTGTTTAAAGGTCTTACTCACGTTGGCTACGGAGAGCATGATCAGTCATCCGGAACAACTGATGCTCTCATACATGCCTCAGTGTTGCTTGCCTCGAAGCGAGCATAGAAGTTATTTAGCTCGTCTGGTAGGCTCGTGTCACTGGGCAGCTCGCGGCTGTGCTTCCCTTTGTAGTCTGTAATAGAGCGTCGGAGCCGATGTAGTATGATTCAATCTTAGCCCTGTATTGACGCTTTGATGGTTCGTCGCAGGGCATAGCGGGATTTATTGTAAGCTTCCGGGTTAGAGTCCTGCACCTTGAAAGCGCCAGCTCTACCCTTTACCTCAGTGCAAATGTTGCCTGTAATCCATGGCTACTGGTTGGGGTATGTACGTACAGTCACTGTGGGGACGACGTCCTCGATGCACTTATTGATAAAGCCATTGACTGATGTGGTGTATTCCTCAATGTCATCTGAAGAATCCCGGAACATGTTCCAGTCTGTGATAGCAAAACAGTCCTGTAGTTTAGCATCTGCTATATCTGACCACTTTATATATATATATATATATATATACATATATACACACACACACACCGAGTCACTGGTGCTTCCTGCTTTAATTTTTGCTTGTAAGCAGGAATCAGGAGGATAGAGTTGTGGTCGGATTTACCAAATGGACGGTGAGGGACAGCTTTGTACGCGTCTCTGTGTGTGGAGTACAGGTGATCTAGATTTTTTTCCCCTCTGGTTGCACATTTAACATGTTAGAGATTTGGTAGAACTGATTTAAGTTTCCCGGCATTAAAGTCTCCGGCCACTAGGAGCGCCGCCTCTGGGTGAGTGGTTTCCTGTTTGCTTATTTCCTTATACAGCTGACTGAGTGCGGTCTTAGTGCCAGCATCTGTTTGTGGTGGTAAATAAACAGCCTCGAAAAGTATCGCTGAGAACTCTAGGCAAGTAGTGTGGCCTGCAATTTATCACAATATACTCAACTTCAGGCGAGCAAAATCTAGAGACTTCCTTAGATTTCTTGCACCAGCTGTTCTGTTGTTTACAAATATGCACAGATCCGGCACACCTGGCACTGACGATCATACCACGCTCAGTCGCATTGGTCACTCGTTTTACCCATTCTAAATGTTCAATCAAACAGTAACCGAATGCCTCGATGCCTGCTTAATATAGCAAGCCACGTGACTCACTATCTATAGGAGCGATCCTTTTTCGTGACTGGGTGGTACCAAATAAACAAAGTAAGTGATTTGTTTTATACATACATACATACATACATACACACTGCGCAAAAAAATAAAGGGAACACTGAAACAACACAATGTAACTCCAAGTCAATCACACTTCTGTGAAATCAAACTGTCCACTTAGGAAGCAACACTGATTGACAATAAATTTCACATGCTGTTGTGCAAATGGAATAGACAACAGGTGGAAATTATAGGCAATTAGCAAGACACCCCCAATAAAGGAGTGGTTCTGCAGGTGGTGTCCACAGACCACTTCTCAGTTCCTATGCTTCCTGGCTGATGTTTTGGTCACTTTTGAATGCTGGCGGTGCTTTCACTCTAGTGGTAGCATGAGACGGAGTCTACAACCCACACAAGTGGCTCAGGTAGTGCAGCTCATCCCGGATGGCACATCAATGCGAGCTGTGGCAAGAAGGTTTGCTGTGTCTTTCAGCGTAGTGTCCAGAGCATGGAGGCGCTACCAGGAGACAGGCCAGTACATCAGGAGACGTGGAGGAGGCCGTAGGAGGGCAACAACCCAGCAGCAGGACCGCTACCTCCGCCTTTGTGCAAGGAGGAGCAGGAGGAGCACTGCCAGAGCCCTGCAAAATGACCTCCAGTAGGCCACAAATGTGCATGTGTCTGCTCAAACGGTCAGAAACAGACTCCATGAGGGTGGTATGAGGGCCCGACGTCCACAGGTGGGGGTTGTGCTTACAGCCCAACACCGTGCAGGACGTTTGGCATTTGCCAGAGAACACCAAGATTGGCAAATTCACCACTGGCGCCCTGTGCTCTTCACAGATGAAGCAGGTGACAGAGCACGTGACAGAGTCTGGAGACGCCGTGGAGAACGTTCTGCTGCCTGCAACATCCTCCAGCATGACCGGTTTGGCGGTGGGTCAGTCATGGTGTGGGGTGGCATTTCGTTGGGGGGCCGCACAGCCCTCCATGTGCTCGCCAGAGGTAGCCTGACTGCCATTAGGTACCGAGATGAGATCCTCAGACCCCTTGTGAGACCATATGCTGGTGCGGTTGGCCCTGGGTTTCTCCTAATGCAAGACAATGCTAGACCTCATGTGGCTGGAGTGTGTCAGCAGTTCCTGCAAGAGGAAAGCATTGATGCTATGGACTGGCCCACCCGTTCCCCAGACCCGAATCCAATTGAGCCCGGGACATCATGTCTCGCTCCATCCACCAACGCCACGTTGCACCACAGACTGTCCAGGAGTTGGCGGATGCTTTAGTCCAGGTCTGGGAGGAGATCCCTCAGGAGACCATCCGCCACCTCATCAGGAGCAAAATACATTTATGCACGATGGTGCACGCGTGCAGCCAGATTAGATTCTGTGTTAGGTCAGTTAGGATCACCACTTTATTTTAAGAATGTGAAGTGTCAGAATAATAGTAAAGAGAATGATGCATTTCAGATATTATTTATTTCATCACATTCCCAGTGGGTCAGAAGTTTATATACACTCAATTAGTATTTGGTAGCATTGCCTTTACATTGTTTAACTTGGGTCAAACGAGTCAGGTAGCCTTCCAAATCAAATCAAATCAAATTTATTTTTATATAGCCCTTCGTACATCAGCTGATATTCTCAAAGTGCTGTACAGAAACCCAGCCTAAAACCCCAAACAGCAAGCAAAGCATGTGAAAGAAGCACGGTGGCTAGGAAAAACTCCCTAGGAAAAACTCCCTAGAAAGGCCAAAAACCTAGGAAGAAACCTAGAGAGGAACCAGGCTATGAGGGGTGGCCAGTCCTCTTCTGGCTGTGCAAGCTTCCACAAGCTTCCCACAATAAATTGGGTGAATTTTGGCTCATTCCTCCTGACAGAACTGGTGTAACCAAGTCAGGTTTGTAGGCCTCCTTGCTCGCACACGCCTTTTCAGTTCTGCCCACAAATTTTCTATGGGATTGAGGTCAGGGCTTTGTGATGGTCATTCCAATACCTTGACTGTTGTCCTTACGCCATTTTGCCACAACTTCGGAAGTATGCTTGGGGTTATTGTCCATTTGAAAAACCCATTTGCGACCAAGCTTTAACTTCCTGACTGATGTCTTGAGATGTTGCTTCAATATATCCACATACTTTTCCTCCTCATGATGCCATCTATTTTGTGAAGTTCACCAGTCCCTCCTGCAGCAAGCACCCCCACACCATGATGCTGCCACCCCCGTGCTTCACGGTTGGGATGGTGTTCTTCAGCTTGTAAGCATCCCCCTTTTTCCTCCAAACATAACGATGGTCATTATAGCCAAACAGTTCCATTTTTGTTTCATCAGACCAGAGGACATTTCTCCAAAAAGTACAATCTTTGTCCCCATGTGCAGTTGCGAACCGTAATCTGGCTTTTTTTAATGGCGGTTTTGGAGCAGTGGCTTCTTCCTTTCAGGTTATGTCAGTATAGGACTCGTTTTACTGTGGATATAGATACTTTTGTACCCGTTTCCTCCGGCATCTTCACAAGGACCTTTGCTGTTGTTCTGGGATTGATTTGCACTTTTTGCACCAAAGTACATTCATCTATAGGAGACAGAAGGCGTCTCCTTTCTGAGCGGTATGACGGCTGTGTGGTCCCATGGTGTTTATACTTGCGTACTATTGTTTGTACAGATGAAGCTTCTAAAGCCATGACACAATTTTCTGGAATTTTCCAAGCTGTTTAAAGGCACAGTCAACTTAGTGCATGTAAAGTTCTGACCCACTGGAATTGTGATACAGTGAATTATAAGTGAAATAATCTGTCTGTAAACAATTGTTGGAAAAATTGTGCCATACACAAAGTAGATGTCCTAACCAAATGGTCAAAACTATAGTTTGTTAACTTGTTATGGATAGGGGGCAGTATTAGGGCGGCAGTATAAAAAACACGTACCCGATTTAATCTGGTTATTACTCCTGCCCAGAAATGAGAATATGCATATAATTAGTAGCTTTGGATAGAAACACTCCAAAGTGTCTTAAACTGTTTGAATGGTGAGTATAACAGAACTCAAATGGCAGGCCAAAACCTGAGAAGATTCTGTACAGGAAGTACCCCGTCTGACCATTTCTTGGCCTTATTTGTCGTCTCTATCCAAAACAGAGGATCTCTGCTGTAACGTGACACTTTCTAAGGCTCCCATAGGCTCTCAGAAGGTGCCAGAACGTTGAATGATGACTCTGCAGTCTCTGGCTGAAAAACAGTAGCGCATTTGGATAGTGGTCGATCTGAGAACAATGAGACGGGTGCGCTCGTGCACGTGAAGAGGCCATTTTACATTTTCAGTCTTTGAACGAAAACAACGACTCCCGGTCGGAATATTATCGCTATTTTACGAGAAAAAAAAAATTCGCATAAAAATTGATTTTAAACAGCGTTTGACATGCTTCGAAGTACGGTAATGGAATATTTTGAAATTTTTTGTCACGAAACGCGCCGGCGCGTCACCCTTCGTTACCCTTCCGAACGCACGAACAAAACGCAGCTATTTGGATATAACTATGGATTATTTGGAACCAAACCAACATTTGTTGTTGAAGTAGAAGTCCTGGGAGTGCATTCTGATGAAGAACAGCAAAGGTAATCCAATTTTTCTTATAGTAAATCTGAGTTTGGTGAGTACCAAACTTGGTGGGTGTCAAAATAGCTAGCCTGTGATGGCCGGGCTATCTACTCAGAATATTGCAAAATGTGTTTTCACCGAAAAGCTATTGTAAAATCGGACACCACGATTGCATAAAGGAGTTCTGTATCTATAATTCTTAAAATAATTATGTTTTTTGTGAACGTTTATCGTGAGTAATTTAGTAAATTCACTGGAAGTGTTCGGTGGGAATTCTAGTTCTGAACGTCACATGCTAATGGAAAAAAATGGTTTTTGATATAAATATGAACTTGTCCTAGGAGTGTCATCTGATGAAGATCAAAGGTTAGTGCTGCATTTAGTTGTGGTTTTGGTTTTTGTGACATATGCTAGCTTGAAAAATGGGTGTCTGATTATTTCTGGCTGGGTACTCTCCTGACATAATCTAATGTTTTGCTTTCGCTGTAAAGCCTTTTTGAAATCGGACAGTGTGGTTAGATAAAGGAGTGTCTTGTCTTTAAAATGGTGTAAAATTATCATATGTTTGAAAAAAATTGAAGTTTTCGGATTTTCGAGGAGTTTGTATTTCGCGCCACGCCCTATCATTGGATATTGGAGCGGTGTTCCGCTAGCGGAACGTCTAGATGTAAGATTAACAAGACATTTTTGGAGTGGTTGAAAAACACGTTTTAATGACTCCAACCTAAGTGTATGTAAACTTCCAACTTCAACTGTAATTAGGCCACTACTTATTCTTGTCCGGTCTGTCATAACACTACTGTTGTGATCTCTTAAATGCTTTAATCAGCCAGTGTGGTCCGAGGAGTAGAATGGTGTTGAACCCAATAGCTAGTCCATCACAAATAGTGTAAAAAGGGAAAATAAATACCAGAGGTTGCTATCCGCACATGGAGAAAAATAACAATTAGCATGAACATTAACACATGTACCATCTTTTCTTATCAAAAACACATCAATGTGTTTATATGAGTAGAGGTCAATTCCATTAAAAAAGACAGTTTGCTGACACATTGGTATTCTGGTCATAAACACCAAATGATGCAAAATATCTGAGCAAAAATATTAGGCTAAAGTGTGTTAAATAACAAACACTGAAATTAGTCTTACCTTTGCATGTTGGGTAAGGAGCTGACCAGCCTTCTATTTCACAGGTCAGAATGGCTTGTCCCTCCATCTCATATCCAGCGTTACATCTATACTTCACAAAAGACTTGTACGTGTAGGGGGGACGGCCATCAATCCGAACGCCATTCTCAACAACAGGAGGAGGACATGAGACCACTGCAGACGTAAACAAAGATGTCATTCGCTGCTGTTTTGAGGTAAACAACATAACAAAAGTATATTATTTATTTGTTTTAGACTACTTGAAGCAATAAACAATGTTGGTATAATCACCCATTTATGAATAATGCAACTAATCATTATCTATCAAATAAATATGGTAGATTCTATTGAAACCCACTTCCTGAGCTCAATGTTGCATCATGGTTTTTAGAATAGGCCTACACATTAAACATGCTTTAGATTGCTTGCTTAGACTGTCTCATGCACATCTGTGATAATGTTTGATTTTATTAAGCTAGATACTGTGATATTTACACATTTATCTTTCAGAGGTCATCTGGAACTTGATCAGGATTGTGTGGTGGAGGGAAAACGTGGAAGCCCAAATAGATTTTATCAGTGTAAGCAACATGTGTCAAAGTCATTCCATGGGGGGCTGAATGTCTGCGGGTTCTTCCTCCTCCCTTGTACTTGATTGATGAATTAAGGTCAGGAGTTAGTAAGGAACTCCCCCTCATCTGCTCATCTTAATTGAAAGGAGAAACCAGTAGACACTAGGCCCTCCATGGAATGAGTTTGACACCCCTGGTGTAAGCAGTTCATTATTGTTTTGTTAACAATCATACTTATAAACGGGAAAAAAGGAAAGCTTTCAACATACTTTTACACTCAGGTGGAGCTGGCTGGAATTCTCCATTCTCACGGCAGGTTATGGATTTACTTCCAACCAGAGTGTAATCCTTCTCACAGTCATATTGCACTACACTTCCATAGTCATACGTATCTTCAGGTGGGACAACAGGCCCACCGTTGACAATGTTTGGGGGCTTTCCACACTTCACCACTGCAGATTAGAGCACAACAGCAGTTATGAAGAGTTGAGTCAGGAACAAGCACAGAACTGTTAATGTTATTTTCACTTGACATGCTCCTTCAGATTACCAACCTTCACAAACAGGAACTCTGCCATCCCAGCCTCCATCCATACAGGTCCTTACACCGCTGCCCACAAGCATATAGCTGAAATATAGAAAGATTAGACAATACAAGACAGTTTTTAGAACTTTGCTTTCAGGATAGTAAGAGTTACAACAGGACTGTTCACAGCTCTGATCAAGATAGGTAATGACAGATATTTCAATTTTAGGTGTATTACTTTTTGTTTAGCTTTTAGGGAGGGGAAGTTTGATTAAGGCCCATTTGGAGAAAAAAAAAAATCACTAAATTAGGCCAATAAATGGACAGCTTTGTGAAAATGTTGACATGTCAATTCTAAAAAAAATGTGTTTAATTACATCTAAGACTCAAGAAAGCACTGACCCAGTGTTACAGGTAGCAACTGCCTTGTCTCCAAACAAGATCCCCTCAGAGAGATTAAACCAGCCGTTCATCACTTCTCCTGGGGAGCCACACGACTTCCCTGAAACAACCATAGAGAAAACCAGTCAGACTTTCAAAATGACAGAGTGAGAATGAGTTGAATGTTAGCACAAAACAGGTCCGAATTCCAGGCTAGTATTTCAATAAGATTTAAGGATGGGCAATGAATATATCAAGTTGAGTGGGTAAGTAAAAACTGGAAATATTTACAAGAATATGGCACAACTTTTCAGAACAAATAAATAGACAATTATATTACTTCCGCATTCCAGTTTCACGTCACTCCACATGCCAGCAGTACAGGTGACTGATGGAGACCCTCCTGTTCTGGCATATCCAATTGCACACTGAAAAGTGACTTTTGCACCATCTACAAATGTCTCTTGAGTGATGAAGGCATCTGACAAAACCATGTTTTGCCCTCCTATGGGTTTGGTGCAGTTTTTAGCTGAAAGAGGAGACAAAACGGAGTTAATGTTAATGACCAAGGTGAACAAATAGAGGAGACAACACCTTCAATTCAACCCATAAACTGTAGTAGTTTAAGCTTCAAACTACCATCTGTAGAAAGAGAGAGATGAAAAGAAATAGGATTCTGATTCTATACAGATATGACCCCACCTTGAACAGTGAGAACAATCAAGGCCAGCTGGACCATCCATATCGTCAAGGCCCAACAGACGTTAGAGGGCTGCATGACGTCTTTTCTGTAACAAGCAGCACAGAATTTCCTGGTTTGCTTGTTCTGTAACGTTTTGCCAGATGCCCACCTAAGCAAGTAGTGTGGCCTGCAATTTATCACAATATACTCCTCTTCAGGCGAGCAAAATCTAGAGACTTCCTTAGATTTCTTGCACCAGCTGTTGTTTACAAATATGCACAGACCGTCCCCCCTCGTCTTACCGGAGTGTGCTGTTCTATCCTGCCGGTGCAGCGTATATCCCGCAAGCTGAATATCCATGTCGTCATTCAGCCACGATTCCGTGAAACATAGGAAATGATGTCCCGTTGGTAGGATATTCGTAATCGTACCTCGTCTAATTTATTGTCCAAAGATTACCGTCAATATTTCCTCGCCAACGTGCAACGGCAGCTTTTCTACTTGCCTTCTCCGGGTAGGCTAGGTAATGCTATGGAGAAGAACATGAGGGGTCAGAAGCAAAGCCATTGCTAGGCTATATACAGTACACCGAGTGTACAAAACATTGAGTCGCACCCCCTTTTACCATCAGCATAGATTCTACAACATGTTGAAAGCGTTCCACAGGGATGCTGGTCCATATTGACTCCAATGCTTCCCACAGTTGTGTCAAGTTGGCTGGTTGTCCTTTGGGTGGTGGACCATTACACACATGAAACCCACTGGTCCTAGGCCATCATTGAAAATAAGAATTTGTTCTTAACCGACTTGCCTAGTTAAATAAAAGGTAAAATAAAAAAAACTGTAGAGTGTGAAAACACAGTAGTGTTGCAGTTCTTGACACTCAAATACACCCCATTCAAAAAGGCACATAAATATTTTGTCTTGCCCATTCACCATCTGAATGGCACACATACAGAATCTGTCTCAATGCTTAAAAATCCTTCTTTAACCATTCTCCTCCCATTCATCTACACTGAAGTGGATTTAACAGGTGAAATCAATAAGGGATCATAGCTTTCACCTGGATTTACCTGGTCAGTCATGGAAAGATCAGTTTATTAGGTACTCCCATTAGTACCAGGTCAGACCCCCCTTTGACTCCAGAATAGCCTAAATTATTCGGGGCATTATACAAAGTGTCGGAAACATTCCACAGGGATGTTGGTCCATGATGATGCGACGGCATCACGCAGTTTCTGCAGATTGGACGGCGGTACGTTCATGCTGCAAACAGCCTGTTCCATTTCATCCCAAAGATCCTCTAATGGGTTGAGGTGTGGGGACTGCACAGGCCACTCAAGTAAACTGAACAAACTGTCATGTTCCAGGAAATGTTTTTCCACTCCTCAATTGTCCAGTGTTGGTGATCACGTGCCTCCTCTTGTTGTTTTTAGCTGATAGGAGTTGGACCTGGTGTGGTCGCCTGCTGCAATAGCCCATCCGTGACCGATGAGTTGTGTCTGTCTGAAATGCCGTTCTACATACCACTGTTGTACTGTCATTATTAGCTTGTTGCCTGCCTGTTAGCTTGCAAGATTCTTGCCATTCTCCTTCAACCTCCCTCATCAGCAAGCTGTTTTCGCCCACATGACTGCCACTGACTGGATGTTTTTTTGCACGTAGCACCATTCTTGATAAACCCTAGACACTGTTGTGCGTGAAAAGCCTAGTGTGAGAAGCCCGGCTACCGTTTCTTAGATACTGGATCCGGCACACCTGGCACATACCACGCTCAGTCGCAATGGTCACTCGTTTTACCCATTCTAAATGTTCAATCAAACAGTAACCGAATGCCTCGATGCCTGCTTAATATAGCAAGCCACGTGACTCACTATCTATAGGAGCGATCCTTTTTCGTGACTGGGTGGTACCAAATAAACAAAGTAAGTGATTTGTTTTATAAATACGTCAACCAAAAAGCTTGATTTTACTGTTTTACACAACATTGATCAAAATCTAAGCACTGTACCATAAGTTTGTTATAGGGGGCTGATGTGATAATCATGGCTGAATGTTTTTAGTATACACACATACATACATCTAAAAAAAATAAAGGGAACACTTAAACAACACAATTTAACTCCAAGTCAATCACACTTCTGTGAAATCAAACTGTCCACTTAGGAAGCAACACTGATTGACAATAAATGTCACATGCTGTTGTGCAAATGGAATAGACAACAGGTGGAAATTATAGGCAATTAGTAAGACACCCCCAATAAAGGAGTGGTTCTGCAGGTGGTGTCGACAGACCACTTCTCAGTTCCTATGCTTCCTGGCTGATGTTTTGGTCACTTTTGAATGCTGGCGGTGCTTTCACTCTAGTGGTAGCATGAGACGGAGTCTACAACCCACACAAGTGGCTCAGGTAGTGCTGCTCATCCCGGATGGCACATCAATGCGAGCTGTGGCAAGAAGGTTTGCTGTGTCTTTCAGCGTAGTGTCCAGAGCATGGAGGCGCTACCAGGAGACAGGCCAGTACATCAGGAGACGTGGAGGAGGCCGTAGGAGGGCAACAACCCAGCAGCAGGACCGCTACCTCCGCCTTTGTGCAAGGAGGAGCACTGCCAGAGCCCTGCAAAATGACCTCCAGTAGGCCACAAATGTGCATGTGTCTGCTCAAACGGTCAGAAACAGACTCCATGAGGGTGGTATGAGGGCCCGACGTCCACAGGTGGGGGTTGTGCTTACAGCCCAACACCGTGCAGGACGTTTGGCATTTGCCAGAGAACACCAAGATTGGCAAATTCACCACTGGCGCCCTGTGCTCTTCACAGATGAAGCAGGTGACAGAGCACGTGACAGAGTCTGGAGACGCCGTGGAGAACGTTCTGCTGCCTGCAACATCCTCCAGCATGACCGGTTTGGCGGTGGGTCAGTCATGGTGTGGGGTGGCATTTCGTTGGTGGGCCGCACAGCCCTCCATGTGCTCGCCAGAGGTAGCCTGACTGCCATTAGGTACCGAGATGAGATCCTCAGACCCCTTGTGAGACCATATGCTGGTGCGGTTGGCCCTGGGTTTCTCCTAATGCAAGACAATGCTAGACCTCATGTGGCTGGAGTGTGTCAGCAGTTCCTGCAAGAGGAAAGCATTGATGCTATGGACTGGCCCGCCCGTTCCCCAGACCTGAATCCAATTGAGCACATCTGGGACATCATGTCTCGCTCCATCCACCAACGCCACGTTGCACCACAGACTGTCCAGGAGTTGGCGGATGCTTTAGTCCAGGTCTGGGAGGAGATCCCTCAGGAGACCATCCGCCACCTCATCAGGAGCAAAATACATTTATGCACGATGGTGCACGCGTGCAGCCGGATTAGATTCTGTGTTAGGTCAGTTAGGATCACCACTTTATTTTAAGAATGTGAAGTGTCAGAATAATAGTAAAGAGAATGATGCATTTCAGATATTATTTATTTCATCACATTCCCAGTGGGTCAGAAGTTTATATACACTCAATTAGTATTTGGTAGCATTGCCTTTACATTGTTTAACTTGGGTCAAACGAGTCAGGTAGCCTTCCACAAGCTTCCCACAATAAATTGGGTGAATTTTGGCTCATTCCTCCTGACAGAACTGGTGTAACCAAGTCAGGTTTGTAGGCCTCCTTGCTCGCACACGCCTTTTCAGTTCTGCCCACACATTTTCTATGGGATTGAGGTCAGGGCTTTGTGATGGTCATTCCAATACCTTGACTGTTGTCCTTACGCCATTTTGCCACAACTTCGGAAGTATGCTTGGGGTTATTGTCCATTTGAAAAACCCATTTGCGACCAAGCTTTAACTTCCTGACTGATGTCTTGAGATGTTGCTTCAATATATCCACATACTTTTCCTCCTCATGATGCCATCTATTTTGTGAAGTTCACCAGTCCCTCCTGCAGCAAGCACCCCCACACCATGATGCTGCCACCCCCGTGCTTCACGGTTGGGATGGTGTTCTTCAGCTTGTAAGCCTCCCCCTTTTTCCTCCAAACATAACGATGGTCATTATAGCCAAACAGTTCCATTTTTGTTTCATCAGACCAGAGTACATTTCTCCAAAAAGTACAATCTTTGTCCCCATGTGCAGTTGCGAACCGTAATCTGGCTTTTTTTAATGGCGGTTTTGGAGCAGTGGCTTCTTCCTTTCTAAGCGGCCTTTCAGGTTATGTCAGTATAGGACTCGTTTTACTGTGGATATAGATACTTTTGTACCCGTTTCCTCCGGCATCTTCACAAGGACCTTTGCTGTTGTTCTGGGATTGATTTGCACTTTTTGCACCAAAGTACATTCATCTATAGGAGACAGAAGGCGTCTCCTTCCTGAGCGGTATGACGGCTGCGTGGTCCCATGGTGTTTATACTTGCGTACTATTGTTTGTACAGATGAACGTGGTACCTTCAGGCGTTTGGAAATTGCTCCCAAGGATGACCCAGACTTGTGGAGGTCTACAATTGTTTTTCTTCTGAGGTCTTGGCTGATTTCTTTTGATTTTCCCATGATGTCAAGCAAAGAGGCACTGAGTTTGAAGGTAGGCCTTGAAATACATCCAAAGGTAGACCCCCAATTGACTCAAATGATGTCAATTAGCCTATCAGAAGCTTCTAAAGCCATGACACAATTTTCTGGAATTTTCCAAGCTGTTTAAAGGCACAGTCAACTTAGTGCATGTAAAGTTCTGACCCACTGGAATTGTGATACAGTGAATTATAAGTGAAATAATCTGTCTGTAAACAATTGTTGGAAAAATTGTGCCATGCAGAAAAGTAGATGTCCTAACTAACTGGCCAAAACTATAGTTTGTTAACAAGACATTTTTGGAGTGGTTGAAAAACACATTTTAATGACTCCAACCTAAGTGTATGTAAACTTCCAACTTCAACTGTAATTAGGCCACTAATTATTCTTGTCCGGTCTGTCATAACACTTTACTGTTGTGATCTCTTAAATGCTTTAATCAGCCAGTGTGGTCCGAGGAGTAGAATGGTGTTGAACCCAATAGCTAGTCCATCACAAATAAAGTGTAAAAAGGGAAAATAAATACCAGAGGTTGCTATGCACATGGAGAAAAATAACAATTAGCATGAACATTAACACATGTACCATCTTTTCTTATCAAAAACACAATGTGTTTATATGAGTAGAGGTCAATTCCATTAAAAAAGACAGTTTGCTGACACATTGGTATTCTGGTCATAAACACCAAATGATGCAAAATATCTGAGCTAAAATATTAGGCTAAAGTGTGTTAAATAACAAACACTGAAATTAGTCTTACCTTTGCATGTTGGGTAAGGAGCTGACCAGCCTTCTATTTCACAGGTCAGAATGGCTTGTCCCTCCATCTCATATCCAGCGTTACATCTATACTTCACAAAAGACTTGTACGTGTAGGGGGGACGGCCATCAATCCGAACGCCATTCTCAACAACAGGAGAAGGACATGAGACCACTGCAGACGTAAACAAAGATGTCATTCGCTGCTGTTTTGAGGTAAACAACATAACAAAAGTATATTATTTATTTGTTTTAGACTACTTGAAGCAATAAACAATGTTGGTATAATCACCCATTTATGAATAATGCAACTAATCATTATCTATCAAATAAATATGGTAGATTCTATTGAAACCCACTTCCTGAGCTCAATGTTGCATCATGGTTTTTAGAATAGGCCTACACATTAAACATGCTTTAGATTGCTTGCTTAGACTGTCTCATGCACATCTGTGATAATGTTTGATTTTATTAAGCTAGATACTGTGATATTTACACATTTATCTTTCAGAGGTCATCTGGAACTTGATCAGGATTGTGTGGTGGAGGGAAAACGTGGAAGCCCAAATAGATTTTATCAGTGTAAGCAACATGTGTCAAAGTCATTCCATGGGGGGCTGAATGTCTGCGGGTTCTTCCTCCTCCCTTGTACTTGATTGATGAATTAAGGTCAGGAGTTAGTAAGGAACTCCCCCTCATCTGCTCATCTTAATTGAAAGGAGAAACCAGTAGACACTAGGCCCTCCATGGAATGAGTTTGACACCCCTGGTGTAAGCAGTTCATTATTGTTTTGTTAACAATCATACTTATAAACGGGAAAAAAGGAAAGCTTTCAACATACTTTTACACTCAGGTGGAGCTGGCTGGAATTCTCCATTCTCACGGCAGGTTATGGATTTACTTCCAACCAGAGTGTAATCCTTCTCACAGTCATATTGCACTACACTTCCATAGTCATACGTATCTTCAGGTGGGACAACAGGCCCACCGTTGACAATGTTTGGGGGCTTTCCACACTTCACCACTGCAGATTAGAGCACAACAGCAGTTATGAAGAGTTGAGTCAGGAACAAGCACAGAACTGTTAATGTTATTTTCACTTGACATGCTCCTTCAGATTACCAACCTTCACAAACAGGAACTCTGCCATCCCAGCCTCCATCCATACAGGTCCTTACACCGCTGCCCACAAGCATATAGCTGAAATATAGAAAGATTAGACAATACAAGACAGTTTTTAGAACTTTGCTTTCAGGATAGTAAGAGTTACAACAGGACTGTTCACAGCTCTGATCAAGATAGGTAATGACAGATAATACACCTAAAATTGAAATACTTTTTGTTTAGCTTTTAGGGAGGGGAAGTTTGATTAAGGCCCATTTGGAAAAAAATGACTAAATTAGGCCAATAAAATGGACAGCTTTGTGAAAATGTTGACATGTTAATTCTAAAAAAAAATTGTTTAATTACATCTAAGACTCAAGAAAGCACTGACCCAGTGTTACAGGTAGCAACTGCCTTGTCTCCAAACAAGACCCCCTCAGAGAGATTAAACCAGCCGTTCATCACTTCTCCTGGGGAGCCACACGACTTCCCTGAAACAACCATAGAGAAAACCAGTCAGACTTTCAAAATGACAGAGTGAGAATGAGTTGAATGTCAGCACAAAACAGGTCCGAATTCCAGGCTAGTATTTCAATAAGATTTAATGATTGGCAATGAATATATCAAGTTGAGTGGGTAAGTAAAAACTGGAAATATTTACAAGAATGGCACAACTTTTCAGAACAAATAAATAGACAATTATATTACTTCCGCATTCCAGTTTCACGTCACTCCACATGCCAGCAGTACAGGTGACTGATGGAGACCCTCCTGTTCTGGCATATCCAATTGCACACTGAAAAGTGACTTTTGCACCATCTACAAATGTCTCTTGAGTGATGAAGGCATCTGACAAAACCATGTTTTGCCCTCCTATGGGTTTGGTGCAGTTTTTAGCTGAAAGAGGAGACAAAACGGAGTTAATGTTAATGACCAAGGTGAACAAATAGAGGAGACAACACCTTCAATTCAACCCATAAACTGTAGTAGTTTAAGCTTCAAACTACCATCTGTAGAAAAAGAGAGAGATGAAAAGAAATAGGATTCTGATTCTATACAGATATGACCCCACCTTGAACAGTGAGAACAATCAAGGCCAGCTGGACCATCCATATCGTCAAGGCCCAACAGACGTTAGAGGGCTGCATGACGTCTTTTCTGTAACAAGCAGAACACAATTTCCTGGTTTGCTTGTTCTGTACTGTAACGTTTTGCCAGATGCCCACCTAAGCGGATCAACTTCTCACAATATCCACTAGCCGACTAAACTCAACGATTTATGATGGAGCTGAGCAGCGACTAGTGTGCCGATAGGAGCTCTGGCGTCACAAAATTAAGTTATCAAAAACGACATTTTTCAGCACCTAAATAATAGCACGCATGATTAAATGTGACGTCGGAGTTTCAGTCCACCCACATTAGTCGCCACTCAACTCCATTGTAGATTGTAGCGTTTGATCGGCTAGCTAAATATCCACTTGCCTTAATCACACTGTTGACAAGGAAATACACGTCACTCACAATAAGGTTTGCCTAGCTAGCCCAAGAATGTACTCATAAGGAGCCTACAGTTATTCCTTAAAGCCTTTACTGTTTAAAAGGAGTAGTTCGCTATTTTAAAGCTTGATGTTAGATGATTCCTCTCCCTGAAAGTAGTCTATGGGCCAGGAGAAACTAATCCATGGTTTAGTTCTTTATACAGCCATTACAAACGTCAGCTAACTTAAATCAATGGAAGTGATGGGGGGCATGTGAGTATGTTGTGTTTTGGCCAAATCACTTTTAAAAAGTTACATCAAACCAAATTTAAAGTTGATTTTAGGTGATTGACATTTTCCTCATGATCTATTGATTTTTGCTAGCAGTTGCTAAAATTTGTAATGGTGGTTTAAATACAATTGTACCATGAATTACAGTTTCTCCTGGTCCATAGACATTTTCGCAGGTTAAGGAACCATCTAACGGTTGTAAAATGGTGAAATAGCCAAGGACCTTGCATGTTATTTTCAAAACAGCCAAATAATCCTTCAAAATGTGAATAGATTCTAAACTGCGATAACGAGTCCTTTACGTTCATATCACAAATGCAAAATATACACCGGCTTTATCACATTTGCAGCCGACAGCATTTTTTTCAGTTACAACACAGGCGTTAGGAGAATGATAGAGCGCTAATTAGCCTTTTTTGTAAACACATGCTGTAAAATGGAGATATGGTCGTGTGGGAACTCTGACCCTATTACGTGTGTTGTAATTTAACCTTTTTATTATTTCTAGCTGACATGAAAGATAGTTCAGACTGGTCTCATAGACTAGACGTAACATAGTATAGTCAAGGACACTCAAATTAGTATGATACGCTACGATAGGTATGGTTACATTAGACAGGTAACTTAAGGCAAGCGTGTTGCGTGTTCGAATCTCATCATGGACAACTTTAGCAGCTTCGCAACTACTTAACCACCCAACTAACGTTAGCCACAACAAATGGGAATTCATAACATATGTTTCGCAAAGAAATACTGTACCAATTGCAAATGAGTAACATATTGTACGAAACGGATGATGAACGTTCAGAAATGAATACATACCATAAGAAAAGTAACATATAATACTAAAGAGACTGTCGTTGATTTATGTAAAGAATCATATGAAATGCCTACGTTGGATAGCTACGTTCCTTATGTTTTAAAAATGGTACCGCAAACGATCACATCGAGCATCTGGGCTCTTAACAAAATGCCCCTGGGAAGAAGATACCACATACTGTACTGTCTTTGAAGACACCTTAATCAAAAAGCAATAAAGGTAGGTAGCGTCTATGAATGGGGTAGGACCACCTAGCTAATTGTAGCTGGATCGTCTAGCTACCGTGTTTGCGTACATGGCACTTTCTAGAATAATTTACAATAATTATCAGCGTTATTTGGAAGAAATCTTACCTTATTGTTCAAATAGTCTGTAGGCTTCACCTAGAAACTATGTCTGCCTGGCTAGCAACATGACGTTTGTGTTACACCTGTGTTTGAGGGCAGTGCTCCTCCCTTTCAGGTGGGGCCGTGTCCTTAATAAAGGGACAGTAAGCAAGCAATTCATTTTTTAATAATTTGTTTAAATGTAATCTTTATTTAACTAGGCAAGTCAGTTAAGAACAAATTCATATTTACAACGATGGCCAAATCCGGACGACGCTGGGCCAATTGTGCATCGCCCTAGGGGACTCCTAATCGCGGCCGGATGTGATGCAGCCTGGATTTGAACCAGGGACTACAGTGACGCCTCTTGCACCGAGATGCTGGTGCCCATTTCGATTTGGGGAGGAAGGGCAGTTGGCACAAAAAGGCATAGCACATAAAAACACAAATAGAAGTGATTGTCAGGGCGGTGGGAGACTCCCCAAACATACGGAAGAAGGTACTCTGGTCAGATGAGAATTGAGCGTTTTGGCCATCAAGGAAAACACTATGTTTGGCACAAACCCAACACCTCGCATCACCCCGAGAACACCATCCCCACAGTGAAGCATGGTGCATCATGCTGTGGGAATATTTTTAATCGGCAGGGACTGGGAAACTGGTCGGAATTGAAGGAATGATGGATGGAGCTAAATACAGGGAAATTCTTGAGGGAAACCTGTTTCAGTCTTCCAGAGATTTGAGCCTGGGACGGAGGTTCACCTTCCAGCAGGACAATGACCCTAAGCATACTGCTAAAGCAACACTTGAGTGGTTTAAAGGGGAAACATTTAAATATCTTGGAATGGCCTAGTCAAAACCCAGACCTCAATCCAATTGAGAATCTGTGGTATGACTTAAAGATTGCTGTACACTAGCAGGAACCCATCCAACTTGAAGAAGCTGGAGCAGTTTTGCCTTGAAGAATGGGCAAAAATCCCAGTGGCTTGATGTGCCAAGCTTATAGAGACATATCCCAAGAGACTTGCAGCTGTAATTGCGGCAAAACTGGTGGCTCTACAAAGTATTGACTTTGGGGGGGGGGGGGGGTGAATAGTTATGCACGCTCAAGTTTTCTGGGTTTTATTTCTGTTTTTTTGTCTTATTTGTTGTTTGTTTCATAGTAAAAAAATATTTTGTATCTTCAAAGTGGTAGGCATGTTGTGTAAATCAAATGACACAAACCCCCCCAAAAATCAATTTTAATTCCAGGTTGTAAGGCAACAAAATGGGAAAAATGCCAAGGGGGGTGAATACTTTTGTAAGGCACTGTATGTATGAGGCCTAGGCCTACATTGTTTTAGAATATTGTCTGTCATCCAGCAAACAGCATCTAAGCGTTGTTCTGTGACAGTGAAACAGTTAATGAACACTATGCCAGCTATTGATGCCAGGTGCTCAGATCTGATAGTGATCCAATCATTAACAAATTAGTACACATCATCCTTATACCAGGTAAGAACAGTCCAGGTCAACTCAATATGAATTGAAGGAGTGGCATGCTGAGCCTCAAAGTGGCAGCATTGTAAAATAATATATGATCACCACTTTGGTATTTAGAAACACAAGTAAGCGTGGTGTGTAGAACAATCCTCAGTTTGACTCATGCTGAGTAACAGAACCTTTCACCATTTCCTGACACTCCTTTTTGCACTGTAGCTTCCAACTACTGGGGGAAAGTATTTGCATCTTTTAGGCATGTTTCCAAGAAGTAAGATACTGCAAATATTCAGGTCTTTTTGTGGTTAACACAATATTGTCACCACTTCCTTCCTCGGGAACAGTTTTGCTATAACCAAACATGTTCTTAAAACAGTTACAGCAAATACATTCCTTACAGAATCTTTTACCAACAGGTACACATATCTGACATGTTAATATACAGTAATCAATAATCTATCACACACTAGACACCACTATGGAAAACTTATGTTGAGGTTATGAGTTTAAAGAAGGGGCAGCAACAGGAAGTGGTTTGTCAATTCTGGGCAACATCTAGAGGGTTTGGCTCTCCATTGTTTTGAGTGTCGACATTGAAAACAGATTCTCATGCTGTGACAATGTCTTATTGTATGACAGAGTCCCTGGGAAGGATATAATAGAATGTCTTATTGTATGACAGAGTTCCTGGGAAGGATAGAATAACAATCATCATGGAATTGGAAATGGATCCTAATCTCATCACCACGTGACACACAACTCAGTATTTTTCCGTTGTAACAAACTAAATTGTAATAATTTATCCATTACAGATTATTTCATAAAGTGTCATTTTGACTTAAGCTCATTCAGTTCCATTTACTTTTCTCTGGCTTTTTCTTGATGGAAAATATTATCGGTGTCTCTGACCAACATTATACAGGGCAATAAAAGCTTGATCGAGAAAGTCATCGGACGAGTTAATCAATCACAGGAAGAACATACGCATTATGAGTTCCTGAGAAATGCAATGAAAGTCACCTGACTCATAAAGCAACATTAGTTTATTTTATGATATCATTCACAGTAAAGGAGGAGACTTCCTGTTTTACTATCACAATAGATATGGTTTACATGTAAGGTTCTGTATTTCCTTAGTCAACCTTGTGTTCTGTTTCGTTGTGTTCTTGAACGTAGCCCTGTTACTTTGTGTTCTTGAACGTAGCCCTGTCTTTCATTTTTGTTCATTGATTTCACCTGTGTTAGTTGGTCTCATCAGCTCCTTATTTAATTCAGTTCATTCTGTTTGTGCCTTTGTGAGGTATTGTTCATTTTGACTCTCTCTACTAAGCCTTTTTCTAGCTCGTTTGTGAGAACCAGTTATAGCCTTCAGTCCTAGTTTTGATTCACCTGCCTTTTTGCCTACCTGTGTATGACCATTGCCTGCCTGTGACCACGATTCCTGCCTTCTGCAAAGGCGAAATAGACACCTGCCGCGCTCTGTGTGTGAATCTACACCTTTTTCTCCCTGAGTATTCATTACAGATGACCAATACAGGCAAATGAATAGGCCTACCCTAAGACAAATATTTGATGGAAATGTATGAACAAGACTATGTATTTTGCCGCTAAAATATATGATAAAATAACACATCCCCCCTGCAGACCAGACAGGATCTGGTGGCTATTGGGTAGGGAATTAGTATCTGTCTCAGGTAAAAAATTTTAAAAAAACTCCCTCCCTGTAAAAAACAATATTACTGAGCAATTAGTTGATTGTGTCATCATGATAAGAAATACAAATGTTTATTTTAGGATTCCATGATATCACTTAAGGTCCTTTCATAATGTAAGCCATATTGAACATGTGATGTTTCAAACTTCCATAACACAATCATTACTGCCCTCCTGTGGCTAACTGTAACTCTTCACATCCTCACTGGCACCTATATTTAAACTATTCTTTTGTGTCAAAACAATTTAAAATATATGAAATATAATATAATCCTACCTTTAGCCTTTGTATAGGTAAGTAGATACACCTATTTACCTTGATGTAGATAGCCAGTTCTATATTTTTAATGTCTCTGAAGGATGTTGTTATATGACGACAATGACAAAGGAGTTAGCTAAAGTACATATATCTGCGACTAAGGTAAAACAAAGTGGTCAGTTTGCCAAAGGAAACTTTCATAGACTGTTGAATCACACTTGTGTAGGTCTGCACTTGTGCACAAGACACACAGCTGCTATCAGAGTAGCCAGGAAAAGCCAGCGCAGGACCTCATACCAAACAGGCAACAATGCCCATGCCCTGAAAAACAAACAAAAAGAGTTATGATTGAAAATCGCTCTTTGAAAATGAAATTCCACATTACATACAGTAGTAGTCTAAATATTTAATTCCCACAGCAGCATACACAGTACAATTGTTAAGAGTTCACAGTACATCCTTTATTTGAAAACTGACACCTTCATCAATGCCCAGTGGTGGAAAAAGTACCCAAATGGCATACTTGAGTAAAAGTATAGATACCTTAATAGAAAGTTACTCAAGTAAAAGTCACCCAGTAAAATACTACTTGAGTAAAAGTATGAAAGTATTTGGTTTTATATATACTTAAGTATCAAAAGTAAATGTAATTGCTAAAATATACTTAACTATCAAAAGTAAAAATATAAATCATATCAAATTCCTTATATTAAGGAAAGCCAACGGCACCATTTTCTTGTTTTTAAAATATAGTGATAGCCAGCGGCACACTCCAATACTCAGACATTATTTTTAAAAATCATACGCTGACCAACTGGCAAGTGTCTTCACTGACATTTTCAACCTCTCCCTGTCCGACTCTGTAATTCCAACATGTTTTAAGCAGACCACCACAGTCCCTGTGCCCAAGAACACTAAGGTTACCTGCCTAAATGACTACAGACCCATAGCACTCACGTCTGTAGCCATGAAGTGCTTTGAAAGGCTGGTCATGGCTCACATCAACACCATCATGCCGGAAACCCTAGACCCACTCCAATTTGCATACTGCCCCAACAGATCCACAGATGATGCAATCTCTATTGCACTCCACATGGCCCTTTCCCACCTGGACAAAAGGAACACCTATGTGAGAATGCTATTCATTGACTACAGCTCAGCGTTCAACACCATAGTGTCCTCAAAGCTCATCAATAAGCTAAGGACCCTGGGACTAAACACCTCCCTCTGCAACTGGATCCTGGACTTCCTGACGGGCTGCCACCAGGTGGCTTGGGTAGGTAACAACACATCCGCCACGCTGATCCTCAACACAGGGGCCCCTCAGGGGTGAGTGCTCAGTCCCTTCCTGTACTCCCTGTTCACTCATGACTGCACGGCCAGGCACGACTCCAACACCATTACATTTGCCGATGACACAACAGTGGTAGGCCTAATCACTGACAACGACAAGACAGCCTATAGGGAGGAGGTCAGAGACATGGCCGTGTGGTGCCAAGACAACAACCTCTCCCTCAACGCGATCAAGACAAAGGAGATGATTATGGACTACAGGAAAAAGAAGACCGAGCACACCCCCATTCTCATCGACGGGGCTGCAGTGGAGCAGGTTGAGAGCTTCAAGTTCCTTGGTGTCCACATCACCAATAAACTAACATGATCCAAGCACACCAAGCACACCATGAGGGCAGGACAAAGCCTATTCCTCCTCAGGAGACTGAAAAGATTTGGCATGGGTCCTCAGATCCTCAAAAGGTTCTACAGCTGCACCATCGAGAGCATCCTGACTGGTTGCATCACTGCCTGGTATGGCAACTACTTGGCCTCTGACCGCAAGGCACTACAGAGGGTAGACTCCTGAACATCTAGTCAAATGGCTACCCAAACTATTTGCAGTGCCCCCCCTCACCCCCTCCACTGCTACTCTCTGTTTTCGTCTATGCATAGTCACTTTAATAACTCCACCTAAACTCAGCAACAACAAAAAACATCCTCTCACTGTCAACTGTGTTTATTTTCAGCAAACTTAACATGTGTAAATATTTGTATGAACATAACAGGAATCAACAACTGAGACATAAACTGAACAAGTTTCACAGACATGTGACTAACAGAAATGGAACAATGTGTCCCTGAACAAAGAGAGGGTCAAAATAAAAAGTAACAGTCAGTATTGCGTCTCCTCCTCATAGACTGCACCAGATTTGCCAGTTCTTGCTGTGAGATGTTACCCCACTCTTCCACCAAGGCAACTGCAAGTTCCCGGACATTTCTGGGGGGAATGACCATCACCCCTGGTGAGACAAAACCGTGACTCGTCAGTGAAGAGCACTTTTTACCAGTCCTGTCTAGTCCAGCGACGGTGGGTTTGTGCTCATAGGCGACGTTGTTGCCGGTGATGTCTGGTGAGGACCTGCCTTACAACAGGCCTACAAGCCTTTTGTCCAGCCTCTCTCAGCCTATTGCGGACAGTCTGAGCACTGATGGAGGGATTGTGCATTCCTGGTGTAACTCGGGCAGTTGTTGTTGCCATCCTGTACCTGTCCCGCAGGTGTGATGTTCGGATGTACCGATCCTGTGCAGGTGTTGTTACACGTGGTATGCCACTGCAAGGACAATCAGCTGTCCATCCTGTCTCCCTCTAGCGCTGTCTTAGGCGTCTCACAGTACGGACATTGCAATTTATTGCCCTGGCCACATCTGCAGTCCTCATGCCTCCTTGCAGCATGCCTAAGGCACGTTCACGCAGATGAGCAGGGACCTTGGGTATCTTTCTTTTGGTGCTTTTCAGAATCAGTAGAAAGGCTTCTTTAGTGTCCTACGTTTTCATAACTGTGACCTTAATTGCCTACTCTCTGTAAGCTGTTAGTGTCTTAATGACCGTTCCACAGCTGCATGTTCATTAATTGTTTATGGTTCATTGAAGAAGCATGTGTTTAAACCCTTTACAATGAAGATCTTTTATTTGGATTTTTACAAATTATCTTAGAAAGACAGGATTCTGTAAGGGACGTTTCTTTTTTTGCTGAGTTTACATGTACAGTCGTGGCCAAAAGTTTTGAGAATGACACAAATATTAATTTTCACCAAGTCTGCTGCATCAGTTTGTATGATGGCAATTTGCATATACTCCAGAATGTTATGAAGAGTGATCAGATGAATTGCAATTAATTGCAAAGTCCCTCTTTGCCATGCAAATGAACTGAATCCCCAAAAAACATTTCCACTGCATTTCAGCCCTGCCACAAAAGGACCAGCTGACATCATGTCAGTGATTCTCTCGTTAACACACGTGTGAGTGTTGATGAGGACAAGGCTGGAGATCACTCTGTCATGCTGATTGAGGTCGAATAACAGACTGGAAGCTTCAAAAGGAGGGTGGTGCTTGGAATCATTGTTCTTCCTCTGTCAACCATGGTTACCTGCAAGGAAACACGTGCTGTCATCATTGCTTTGCACAAAAAGGACTTCACAGGCAAGGATATTGGTGCCAGTAAGATTGCACCTAAATCAACCATTTATCGGATCATCAAGAACTTCAAGGAGAGCGGTTCAATTGTTGTGAAGAAGGCTTCAGGGCGCCCAAGAAAGTCCAGCAAGCGCCAGGACCGTCTCCTAAAGTGATTCAGCTGCGGGAACAGGGCACCACCAGTACAGAGTTTGCTCAGGAACGGCAGCAGGCAGGTGTGAGTGCATCTGCACGCACAGTCAGGCGAAGACTTTTGGAGGATGGCCTGGTTTCAAGAAGGGCAGCAAAGAAGCCACTTCTCTCCAGGAAAAACATCAGGGACAGACTGATATTCTGCAAAAGGTACAGGGATTGGACTGCTGAGGACTGGGGTAAAGTCATTTTCTCTGATGAATCCCCTTTTCGATTGTTTGGTGCATCCGGAAAAAAGCTTGTCCGGAGAAGACAAGGTGAGCGCTACCATCAGTCCTGTGTCATGCCAACAGTAAAGGATCCTGAGACCATTCATGTGTGGGGTTGCTTCTCAGCCAAGGGAGTGGGCTCACTCTAAATTTTGCGTAAGAACACAGCCATGAATAAAGAATGGTACCAACACATGATCCGAGAGCAACTTCTCCCAACCGTCCAGGAACAGTTTGGTAACGAACAATGCTTTTTCCAGCATGATGGAGCACCTTGCCATAAGGCAAAAGTGATAACTAAGTGGCTCGGGGAACAAAACATCAATATTTTGGGTCCATGGCCAGGAAACTCCCCAGACCTTAATCCCATTGAGAACTTGTGGTCAATCATCACGAGGCAGGTGGACAAACAAAAATCCACAAATTCTGACAAACTCCAAGCATTGATTATGCAAGAATGGGCTGCCATCAGTCAGGACGTGGCCCAGTTGTTAATTGACAGCATGCCAGGGTGGATTGCAGAGGTCTTGAAAAAGAAGGGTCAACACTGCAAATATTGACTCTTTGCATCAATTTCATGTAATTGTCAATAAAAGCCTTTGACACTTATGAAATGCTTGTAATTATACTTCAGTCTTCCATAGTAACATCTGACATCTAAAGACACTGAGGCAGCAGACCTGGGGAAAATTAATATTTGTGTCATTCTCAAAACTTTTGGCCACGACTGTACATATTACCTCAACTAACCAGTGCCCCCGCACATTGACTCTGTATCGGTACCCCCATGTACATTTCCTTGCGAAAGTATTCACCCCTTTGGCATTTTTCCTATTTTGTTGCCTTACAACCTGGAATTAAAATAGATGTTTTGTGGGTTTGTGTCATTTGATTTACACAACATGCCTACCACTTTGAAGATGCTAAATAGTTTTTGTGAAACAAACAAGAAATAAGACAAAAAAGCAGGAAACTTAAGCGTGCATAACTATTCACCTCCTCAAAGTCAATACTTTGTAGAGCCACCTTTTGCAGCAATTACAGCTGCAGGTCTTTTGGGATATGTCTCTGTAAGCTTGGCACATCAAGCCACTGCGATCTTTGCCCATTCTTCAAGGCAAAACTGCTCTAACTCCTTCAAGTTGGATTGGTTCCTGCTAGTGTACAGCAATCTTTAAGTCATACCACAGATTCTCAATTGGATTGAGGTCTGGGCTTTGACTAGGCCATTCCAAGACATTTAAATGTTTTCCCTTTAAACCACTCGAGTGTTGCTTTAGCAGTATGCTTAGGGTCATTGTCCTGCTGGAAGGTGAACCTCCGTCCCAGGCTCAAATCTCTGGAAGACTGAAACAGGTTTCCCTCAAGAATTTACCTGTATTTAGCACCATCCATCATTCCTTCAGTTCTGACCAGTTTCCCAGTCCCTGCCGATGAAAAACATCTTCACAGCATGATGCTGCCACCACCATGCTTCACTGTGGGGATGGTGTCCTCGGGGTGATGAGAGGTGTTGGGTTTATGCTAGACATAGCATTTTCCTTGATGGCCAAAAAGCTCAGTTTTAGTCTCATCTGACCAGAGTACCTTCTTCCATATGTTTGGGGAGTCTCCCACATGCCTTTTGGCAAACACCAAATGTGTTTGCTTATTTTTTTCTTTAAGCAATGGCTTTTTTTAAATGCTGTAACGTAACAAAATGTGGAAAAAGAGAAGGGGTCTGAATACTTTCCAAATGCACTGTGAAGACAATAGTGCATTGATGCCATATTAAGTCAGTTAAGATGGCGTTTAATGGAGACACACACAGTTTGAGCTACTCACCGACATACATCTGGTGTATTAGAAGCAGTTATTGGTACCATGACTGTCTTCCAATTATTATTTTTTATTACACAACGATTGACCACGAAGATTGCCATTTTTCCATTTACCATAATGGAGGGGGTACTGTTTTCTGCTAACAATGCCTGCAGTACAGCGGTCGGCCTTGAACTTCCATGGCTTCAGTGAGAGGGGGCAGTCATTTTCAAATGCTCTGGACCCAGGAACCTGTCTTCACCTAGCAACCAAACACGGTGGAAGTCTCCAAGTGTCTAGATAATCTTTCATCTTTTTCAGCAATAACTCCACATATTTCAGTTGCCAACTTTACATGAGCTTGTAGCCTTTTTTGAGATGAAGTATAGTGTCCATTTATCAGGTTGTTTAGCTAGCTTCATTCAGCACCAAATTATGTAGACACGCTGAAATGTACAGAGCTTACCCCAAGCTTACCTCCACAACATGTTTAGGCAATGCACATACACAAAATATGAAATTGGCTCAATGCAACGAAGGAAGCAGCGAGGCCTATGTTGACCCTATTGTTGGCTAACAGCCAATTTCTGTACTGAATGAAATATTACCACTACCTTTTTAAAACCATGTCTATTTTGATTTCCATAATAAAAAGCATGAGCTGGCGTACACCCAGAGAAAATTATTTAGTGTAGAGGTGCTGACTAACGGCGAACAAACTGTAAACAATAATAATAAGCACTCAATATATATATAAACTTCCAGTAATTTATTGGGTAAAACACCAACTCTTTTATTTATATATCTTTTGTTGTTGTATTTTACCCCCCAATGGACTCGGGAGACGAAGGTCAAGTCATGCGTCCTCTGAAACATGACCCGCCAAACTGAGCTTCTTAACACCCACCCGCACCAATGTGTTGGAGGAAACACCGTTCAACTGAAGACCAAGGTCAGCCTGCAGGCGCCCGGCCGTCCCAAGGAGTCACTAGAGCACAATGAGCCAAGTAAAGCCCCCCCCTGCCAAACCCTCCCCTAACCCAGATGACGCTGGGCTAATTATGCGCCGCCCTATGGGACTACCGATCACAGGCAGTTGTGATACAGCCCGGGATCAAACCCAGGTCTGTAGTGGCACCTCTAGCACTGCGATGCAGTGTCTTAGACCGCTACGCCACTCGAGAGGTCCTTATTTTTATATCTTTATTTCCCAAACACAATTCAACCCAATCACAATCACATGTAGGTATTTGAATCATTTTAAGCATGTTTTAACAGGCTCAACACCTAACAAACACTTGCCATTGGCTCAACGGTTAGATCAACTTATCCCAAGGCAAACATTTTGACTATATTAGCCAACACAGGACACAGCTACAACGATGCCCTTTCATTCTAGGTTTAGGACCTCATATTGATGCTTATAGAGACCCAAACTGATGTATAGAACAATCTTAAAATGATCTACTTTGGTTTAGATACAAGCATCATGAAACCTCTAACACAATAAATTAATTTCATTTGGTAAAAATCAATTTTTTGGACCCAACTTGATTACCACTTTTTCCATGTGGTTTCTTCCTACACAAACTATATGAAATGACCTCTTTCTAAATATTTGGTCAAATGGTACATTTTCTGTATGGTTTCCTAGAAACAAGTGTGGCTTAACTTACCCATTTTCCACCCCTTACCCCACTCTCCCATACATAGTAGTAGTCTTCAGATCTCTTTTTTACAGCAGCATACACAGTACAGTTTTTAAGAGTGCACAGTACATCCTGTACTTGAAAATGGACAACTAAAATATATGCAACCTCTTAACAGCGCTACTGCACTGTGCCTCTTTATGCAAACCTTTGCTACACTGCCACCAAACAACAGACATAACATGCTGACAGACTGATCACATCAAAGGAAGTCTAGCTGCACTGCTTCTTCAAGACATGTCACATTATGTTACTGGGTAACATGCTTCAGCTCAAGGTGTGCTAATGTGGATCTGGTGGAAATAGATAAACATAGAGGTTACACAAAGGTTAAACAGAGGTTACACAGCAGTTACACAGAGGTTACATAGAGGTTACACAGAAGTTACACATAGGTTACACATAGGTTACATAGAGGTTAAACAGAGGTTAAACAGAGGTTACACAGAGGTTACACAGAAGTTACACAGAGGTTACACAGAAGTTACATAGAGGTTACACAGAAGTTACACAGCGGTGACACAGAGGTGACACAGAGGTGACACGGTTCTGACCTACTGTAATGCCGATCCTGGTGTGTTTGATTGACTGTTGAGGACAGGTTGCTGTTGGTTCCAGGTTGATAGGGTTCTTCTGTCAGATGGCCAGTAGAACGCAGAGGTGTGGATGTGCTTGTCTTCAGTCTGTCACTACAGTCATAGCTACTCTGGCCTGGTGGTGTTGAAAAGTACATATGCATGGATTGGAAATAGTTATTATACTTTACTTTAAACTTTATTTGTCATGAGAAGCTACATGTTTAGGATAAATGAACTTGGGTGTCTACTTAGTATGTAGTTTTGCTGATGTGTTTTAGTTTTAGTTTTGCTGATGTGATTTGTTCCTACTTAATCAACCACATTCAAAAGTATTTTCTCAGCACTTACCCTCCATAGCAAAACTATAGATGCAGTCCTCCTCAGAGGGCTTCAGAACCTGCAGCGAAACCATCCCACTATGCTGGCTGCTCACATCGTTGCTGGCAGTGCAGTAGTACTGGCTGTCTTCTTCCACAATGCCACAGTGTAGGTGCAGGTCTGCTGAGCTCTGAAACTGGATGTCCTGGGGTTGGGTGGATTGGTACCAGGTGTACTGGACACTTGTGCCCTGTGCACTAGCACAGTGCACTGTCACAGGCTGGCCCCAGCAAGTGTCTCCCATGGAACCTAGGGGCCATACCATGGGTTTGGACACTGCCACTGGGAGAGAGAGATAGCGAGATGTTATTTGGACAATGCAAAAGAAAAAGGGAAGGGGAAACTTTTGTCAGTAAAAGTATAGAGCAAAAATTATCTTACCAAATGTCACAATTAGATTGATGGAAGTCATGATATCAGCATAGATTGTATCAATCCCAACCCAGTACACTCCAGTATCCTCTAACTTGAGATCTGTCATGATGATGACCAACCCCCTTCGCTGTGCATCTATGATCTGAGACCTGTGTCTGAGCTCTCTGTTGGTGAGGTGATCGGAGTCCATTAGAATAACACAGGTTGACCTAGACTCCCCACGACACCAGTACTTCTTACTGAAGAGGTACCGGTTTGTTTGGTACTGGCAGAACAGACTGAATCTACTCCCGACATTGGCCTGGATTACTGTTTTGTCACACTGAAGCTGGACACTTGCTGGGAAAAGAAACACAACAAATAGTTAGATAAATCATCATTGTTGGTCAACAGCCCTTTCAGACCTATAGAATATATTTTAAAAGATGTTCTGCAGGTTGAAAATAGCATTTTCTGTGTGCTGATGTACACTGGATAGTATTCTGTATGCAGTAAATGGTCATCATCAGTGGTGTAAGAAAATATACTGTGCAGGTACATATCTACCTCATATACAGTATATACAATACCAGTCAAAAGTTTGGACACAATTCCTCATTCAACGGTTTTTCTTTATTTTTACTATTTTTATTTTAAAATATATTTTAGATTTTAGATTCTTCAAAAAAGCCACCATTTGCCTTGATGACAGCTTTGCACACTCTTGGCATTCTCTCAACCAGCTTCACCTGGAATGTTTTTCCAACAGTCTTGAAGGAGTTCCCACATATGCTGAGCACTTGTTGGCTGCTTTTCCTTCACTCTGCAGTCCAACTCATCACAAACCATCTCAATTGGGTTGAGGTCGGGTGATTGTGGAGGCCAGGTCATCTGATGCAGCACTCCATCACTATCCTTCTTGGTCAAATAGCCCTTACACAGCCTGGAGGTGTATTGGGTCATTGTCCAGTTGAAAAACAAATGATAGTTCCACTAAGCGCAAACCAGATGGGATGGTGTATCATTGCAGATTGCTGTGGTAGCCATGCTGGTTTAGTGTGCCTTGAATTGTAAATAAATCACTGACAGTGTCACCAGCAAAGCACCCCCACACCATCACACCTCCTCCTCCATGCTTCACGGTGGGAACTACAGATGCGGTGATCATCCGTCCACCTACTCAGCGTCTCACAAAGACACAGCGGTTGGAACCAAAAATCTCAATTTGGACTCATCAGACCAAAGGACAGATTTCCACCAGTCTAATGTCCATTGCTCGTGTTTCTTTGCCCAAGCAAGTCTCTTCTTCTTAATGATGTCCTTTAGTAGAGGTTTCTTTGCAGCAATTCGACCATGAATGCCTGATTCATGCCTCCTCTGAACAGTTGATGTTGAGATGTGTCTGTTACTTGAACTATGTGAAGCATTTATTTTGGCTGCAATTTCTGAGGCTGGTAACTCTAATGAACTTATCCTCTGCAGCAGAGGTAACTCTGTGTCTTCCTTTCCTGTGGCGGTCCTCATTAGAGCCTGTTTCATCATAGAGCTAGATGGTTTTTGCGACTGCACTTGAAGAAACTTTCCATATTCACTGACCTTCATGTCTTAAAGTAATGATGAACTGTCATTTCTCTTTGCTTATTTTAGCTGTTCTTGCCATAATATGGACTTGGTCTTTTACCATATAGGGCTATCTTCTGTATACCACCCTTACCCTGTCACAACACAACTGATGAGCTCAAACGCATTAAGAAGGAAAGAAATTCCACAAATTAACTTTTAACAAGGCACACCTGTTATTTGAAAAGCATTCCAGGTGACTACCTCATGAAACTGGTTGAGAGAATTCCAAGAGTGTGCAAAGCTGTCATCAAGGCAAAGAGTGGCTACTTTGAATAATCTCAACTATAAAACATATTTTGATTTGTTTAATACTTTTTTGGTTACTACATGGTTCCATATGTGTTATTTCATAGTTCTGATGTCTTCACTGGTATTCTACAATTCCCATGGGGGCCAGTACGGGAAAAAATGTATGAAATGTATGCATTCACTACTGTAAGTCGCTCTGGATAAGAGCGTCTCCTAAATGACTAAAATGTAAAAAAAATTAAATGTAGAAAATAGTACAAATAAAGAAAAACCCTTGAATGAGTAAGTGTGTCCAAACTTTTGACTGGTACTGTATATAATGGCAACCCTGTTGATGATGATAATGTATATGATTGGAAAAAAGGGTGTGAGCGTTAATCAGACCGAGGAAAAATCAACACAGTTGTGGTTTGATATCATTATGTACTCACAGACAGGCGTAAGTAGGACAAAGTATGCTGAATACAGTTTCAGAGGAATTCTACTGTTACTGTATATATGTTCATCCCTTTGATATCAAGTAATGTTATGTACAATTGTGAGGGCATGAAAACAGGACATTTCTTTCAAACAAACTGGTTGAAAAGGAACTGTAAACACGTTGTAATTACTACATTTAAAAGTTGATTAAAATATACTTACTTTGACACAGCAACAGGAGATAAAGGACCCTCATCTTGGTAAGACTAATGTCTTCTACCAGCCGTCTCTATCTCTGAACCTATACAATAGCAATTAAACCTGTGAACGAGGTTATTGTAAGATGAAGTGTTGGTTTGATAAAGAGACAGGATGTCACCGAAATGGACTGTGGTTAGTGTGGCATCCTCCTCTGCTCAGAGAGCTTCAGAGGTGTGCAAAATGTATCGCCATGTAGGATGTGAATAGACCCTCTATAACGAGATCCAATTGGCATTATTCACCCTGTTCAATTTCACTGATATACAGTATTAGGCTCAGATGAATTTGGTTTTGGTTTAATCATCCATAATACATAATCATACAATACAACATTAAAATGTATAGGTCTATGCTGCTTCAAATAGTTATTTGTCGGGGGTAGAGAGTACTACTATTTTGAACCATTCTGCTCCAGGACCATTCAATTATGCAATTTTATAGACCTTCCACTATGTGTCACCCAAGTATATAATAAAGAAAGGGGAACCTGTTGATTGGTGATCACTGCCAACATCTGATTCTTTGGTTTTGAATTTTACTTTATTGAGAAAGTAAAATCCAGATGCTGAAAATGTAACACACTCAGAGATTTCCTACATAGAGATCACACACACAGAGATTACACACACAGAGATCACACAAATAGAGATGGCATACACAGAGATTACACACACAGAGATTACACACAGAGATTACACACACATAGATTACACACAGAGATCACACACACAGAGATCACACACACAGAGATTACACACACAGAGATTACACACAGAGATCACACACAGAGAAATCACACACACAGAGATTACACACAGAGAAATCACACACACAGAGATTACACACACAGAGATCACACACAGAGAGATCACACACACAGAGATCACACACACAGAGAAATCACACACACAGAGATTACACACACAGAGATTACACACACAGAGATCACACACACAGAGATTACACACAGAGAAATCACACACACAGAGATTACACACACAGATATTACACACACAAGCAACAACACAGGAGTTGGTCTGACAATAGTCAATACAAGCAGAAGAGGGAAAGTGAATGTACCAAGTAAGTACTTGTACTAATATATTGTTTATAGAGACATGACACTATCAATATGAGTACAACTGGTACTGGAACTTTGATTCCATCTCTCTCTCGCTCTCTCGCTCTCTCTCTCTCTCTCTCTCTCTCTCTCGCTCTCTCTCTCTCGCTCTCTCTCGCTCTCTTGCAGTAGATCCAATAGGAACTGTTTAGACAGCTTTAGCCCCATAGCATCTCTACAATTCTACCAGATATTTCAATAAGGTGAGATTAACATGGATGTTTCAGGAGTTATGAATCCGAAATGGTAATGGACTGTCACTTTGCTTAGTGCCTGACGGTCGGTGGACCAGCTGGACTGTGGGGGAAAACGCCAGACAGAAAGAGAGAGGGAGTTACCAGTTTTACAGGATCTAGCCAGCCTTCACCTTGACTCCGCACCACCCCTCCCTCCTGGCCCCTCCCTCCTGGCCCTCCCTCTCTCCTCCTGGCTGCATGTCCTGAATGTGGTTCAACAGGCTGGACCGCCTCCGGCACGCTCAAGGGCAGGGTTTCCCAAACTTGGGTACACGTTTTGGTTCTTGCCCTAGCACTACACAGCTGACTGAAATAACCAGCTAATCATCAAACTTAGATTATCTGCATCAGCTGTGTAGTGCTAGGGCAAAAAACAAAACTTGGCCCCCGGGGGGGGGGGGTGCTTCGGAGCGTGGCTGGCTCTAGGACCCAGTGAGAGAGACACAAGGGGGTGTGGTGATAATTTTTTTTATCTGACCACAGAACCTTCTAGCTTGCTGCTGCTGCCTCCTTGAACTGACGACAGCTCTGACAGTGCCTTGTGCCTCTCACCTGGCCCCTTGGAACAGAGACACCCCCAGCCACCCGGAACCTGACGGCGGGCCCCCTGTCCATGGTCCCGTGGCCCTCTGTGTCCTGACATGCCAGGCAGCAGCAGCACATGTGTAGCCCCAGCAGCCCAGCCATGGAGCAGCAAGCCTGGATACTGAGGGGCTTCCTGGCTCAAGTGGAGAGCAAGGAGGCTGAGGAGGAGGAAGCGGAGAGTGGCTTCACAGGGGAGTTCTCGGTGAGTTCATCTATTTATTTGATCACTTTTCTCACTGTATAAAAAAGTGGATTTAGTCTTATGAGTTGGAGTGGTGCAGACCTCACCTGTCCTGTGATGCTGAGTGTTTACAGTTTGTCTAAACTTCGAGAGCATGTGAGGGAGTGTATTTGTTTTTATGTGAGTGTGTGTGGACAAAGAGAGAGTGCTGTTGTGATAAGCCATACTGTTATTCCACTGAGCAGAACTCTGCCAATTGTCCAAGAAGAATTTCACAAAAGAACGCCATGTTCAGAGACATACTATTTCTGTTATGTGGTTTCTGTATGGGTTGTTCCTGTATGGGTGGTTTCTGTATGGGTGGTTTCTGTATGGGTTGTTTCTGTATGGGTTGTTTCTGTATGGGTGGTTTCTGTATGGGTGGTTTCTGTATGGGTTGTTTCTGAATGGGTGGTTTCTGTATGGGTGGTTTCTGTATGGGTGGTTTCTGAATGGGTGGTTTCTGTATGGATTGTTTCTGTATGGATTGTTTCTGTATGGATTGTTTCTGTATGGATTGTTTCTGTATGGGTTGTTCCTGTATGGGTTGTTTCTGTATGGATTGTTTCTGTATGGGTTGTTCCTGTATGGGTTGTTTCTGTATGGGTTGTTTCTGTATGGGTTGTTTCTGAATGGGTGGTTTCTGTATGGGTTGTTCCTGTGTGGGTTGTTTCTGTATGGATTGTTTCTGTATGGGTTGTTCCTGTATGGGTTGTTTCTGTATGGATTGTTTCTGTATGGGTTGTTCCTGTATGGGTTGTTTCTGTATGGATTGTTTCTGTATGGGTTGTTCCTGTATGGGTTGTTTCTGTATGGGTTGTTCCTGTATGGGTTGTTTCTGTATGGATTGTTTCTGTATGGATTGTTTCTGTATGGGTTGTTTCTGTATGGGTGGTTTCTGTATGGGTGGTTTCTGTATGGGTTGTTCCTGTATGGGTTGTTTCTGAATGGGTGGTTTCTGTATGGGTTGTTTCTGTATGGATTGTTTCTGTATGGATTGTTTCTGTATGGATTGTTTCTGTATGGGTTGTTCCTGTATGGGTGGTTTCTGTATGGGTGGTTTCTGTATGGGTTGTTCCTGTATGGGTGGTTTCTGTATGGGTGGTTTCTGTATGGGTTGTTTCTGAATGGGTGGTTTCTGTATGGGTTGTTTCTGTATGGGTTGTTTCTGTATGGGTTGTTCCTGTATGGGTTGTTTCTGTATGGATTGTTTCTGTATGGATTGTTTCTGTATGGGTTGTTCCTGTATGGGTTGTTTCTGTATGGGTAGTTTCTGTATGGGTTGTTTCTGTATGGATTGTGTCAGTCAGTCCCCAACTACTGCTTATTAGCTTCCTCTTATTGCACTGCTGCCTGTTTCTGAAGGCCCCCATACAAGTACGATGATCGACAGGCACATTTGATGTTACTGATGCAGAAACCCCCCGCCTCACCACCCTGTACGCACATACACACACATACACACACACACACACATAAACACACACATACACACACACACACACACACACACACGTAAACACACACATACATACATACACACACACACACACACACACACACATACACATATACACACATAAACACACACACATACACACATACACACACACATACACACACACATACACATACACACACACACACATACACACACACACACCCACACACATAAACACACACATACATGCATACACACACACACACACACATATACACACACACATACACACACACACATATACACACACACACATACATACACAAACGCATACATACACACACACACATATACACACACACACACGCATACACAGATACATACACACATACATACACACATATACACACACATACACATACACAGATACATACACACATACACACACACATACACACACACACATACACACACACATACACACATACACACATACATGCACACTAGTGATGAGCGAGTTGACTCATAGCCCGCAGTCCCCGTACGGGATTAGGATAATTCAATATTGTGTGGCTGAAGGGCGGGTGGGTGGCAGGCGGGTTGAATAAAGAGAAGCAATACCTTAAAAAATCCATAAATGTAATTATTGTGCAGTTTATATAGTCTACATTGAGGTTTTTCTTTCATTATTTTAGGCTATCTGGTATTACTGCATAAGCCTAAACGTTAGGGTTTAACTGTAGCCTACGCTCGCCAAATAGCCTACACAGCCAATCGCCAAATAAAGCTTCTGGGAAGGGCAGAAAAAGTTAACGTCAATCCGCGGAGGCAAAAAGGACATTGTCGATGTTTAATTCAATAAGACACAAGCTGCAAAAGGAAAGTTGAAAATAAAGAGAAGGGAGGACCCGAAAAGTAATGTTTGGAAAAGAGTTGGGGGAAGTGGTTAAAGAGGAAGATAATAGTGCCGGCTATGTTATGTGTGATGATTGTGAGGCTCTATACAAATTCAACAGTCACATGACGGGACTTCAAATAGGCCTATAGCATGTCAAGGGATCTGTGGCCTACTGTTTAGATGGGTTTAACGGAAACTGAAATCTGGACATTGACTAACCAGAATAAACTACTGTTTTTGGCAAAGTCCAAAGACCTGATTAATACTAGTCCCATGTGAATAGACATCCCTGTGTTTTGAGAGAAATGTTTGAGTTTGACAGGTGTTGCTCGTGGTTTGAGCAAGAAAACAGCTGATTACATAAGCTGAAAGATGTGCTGCGCATAGCCTATACAGACCCCTTTTTCCACATTTTGTTACGTTATAGCCTTATTCTAAAATGTATTAAATAAAATGTACCCCTCATAAATCTAAACACAATACCCCATAATGACGAAGTGAAAACAGGTTTTTAGACATTTTTGCAAACGCATTAAAAATAAAAACAGAAATACCTTATTTACATAAGTATTTATACCCTTTGCTATGAGACTCGAAATTCAGCTCAGGTGCCTGTGGTAAATTCAATTGATTGTACATGATTTGGAAAGGCACACACCTGTCTATATAAGGTCCCACAGTTGACAGTGCATGTCAGAGCAAAAACCAAGCCATGAGGTCGAAATAATTCTCCGTAGAGCTCCGAAACAGGATTGTGTTGATGCACAGATCTGGGGAAGGGTACCAAGAACACAGTGGCCTCCATCATTCTTAAATGGAAGAAGTTTGGAACTACCAAAACTCTTCCTAGTGCTGGCCCCCCGGCCAAACTGAGCAATCGGTGGAGAAGGACCTTGGTCAGGGAGGTGACAAAGAACCTGATGGTCACTCTGACAGAGCTCCATCGTTCCTCTGTGGAAATGGGAAAACCTTTCAGAAAGACAACCGTCTCTGCAGCACCCCAACAATCAGGCCTTTATGGTAGAGTGGCCAGACGGAAGCCACTCCTCAGTAAAAGGCACATGACAGCCCGCTTGGAGTTTGCCAAAAGGCACCTAAAGGTGGCAGAATCATGCTGTGGGGATGTTTTTCAGTGGCAGGGACAGGGAGACAAGTCAGGATTGAGGGAAAGATGAACGGAGCAAAGTACAGAGAGATCCTTGATGAAAACCTGCTCCAGAGCACTCAGGACCTCAGACTGGGGTGAAGGTTCACCTTCTAACAGGACAACGACCCTAAGCACACAGCCAAGACAATGCAGGAGTGGCTTCAGGACATGTCTCTGAATGTCCTTGAGTGGCCCAGCCAGAGCCCGGACTTGAAACCAATCTAACATCTCTGGAGAGACGTGAAAATAGTTGTGCAGCAATGCTCCCCATCCAGCTTGAGAGTATCTGCAGAGAAGAATGGGAGAAACTCCCCAAATAAAGGTGTGCCAAGCTTGTAGCGTCATACCCATGAAGACTCGAGGCCGTAATCGCTGCCAAAGGTGCTTCAACAAAGTACTGAGTGAAGGGTCTGTATACTTATGTAAACGTGATTAAAACATTTTTTATGAGGTTTGTGTGTAGATTGTTGAGGGGAAAAACAATTTAATACATTTCAGAATAAGGCTGTAACGTAACAATACTTTCCGAATGCACTCTATATGAAGGGCCTACACGTATCGACTTTCACAGTGAATGTTTTTGTTACATTTTGTGGGATTGAATTAAACATTGCCAAATGCATCATGAAAAAATATTGCACCTCTGGAATAACGGACATTCTGGGGTAATAAATACATAACCAACGTTCTCTAGTAATACTAGTCCTGTGCGAATATGGCTACACCCTGAATAATAACACCCACAGATTTAAGTATTTTTTGCAATAAAATTATACACCAAATATAGGCAAAATTTGGATGTGGGAACAGGAGTGGAGAAAATTATTTATTTATTTCTGCGTCTTGAGAGAATGCAATGCTCAGTTAGATACCATCTGTAAAGGTGCTGTCTTCATCATGAAAGCTGATAGTATTTCAACCACATAAAATATGCATCGAAGCTGAACTGAAATCTTATCAGAAACAGGTTGGGTGGTTTTCATAGCTTTCTTTTTCCTTACAATAGGTCAAACTGATGTCATTTGGACATTTTGCTTTATTGTATTTTCTCTCCAGTCCCTAAACATCTTTGCACCTTGAAAGATGACAGAGAAAACTTCAAAGATGTCAACTAGATTGAAGCATTCATTCTATCGATCTATTACATTATTCTGTTGAGTAAGGGTTAATTTAGACTTCTAGGGCAACATGTAATGACAAAAGAGAAGCTACATGTATCTAATTATAGTCAAGTTGACTAACAAATAGACGACCAAAATTTGGGAAATTATCTAAGTTATCTAAACATATCTAAGTCAGGCAACACCTATTAAAACCTCTCTAGGAAATGTGGGACGCTAGCGTCCCACCCCGCCAACAACCAGTGAAATAGCAGAGCGCCAAATTCAAAACAACAAAAATCTCATCATTCAAATTTCTCACACATACAAGTATTATACACCACTGATAATCTTCTCGTTAATCCAACCACAGTGTCCAATTTCAAAAAGGCTTTACGGCGAAAGCATAGCATTAGATTATGTTAGGACAGCACCTAGACAAGAAAAACCACACAGCCATTTTCCAAGCAAGGAGAGGCGTCACAAAAACCAGAAATACAGCTAAAATTAATCACTAACCTTTGATGATCTTCATCAGATGGCACTCATAGGACTTCATGTTACACAATACATGTATGTTTTGCTCAATAAAGTTCATATTTATATAAAAAAAAACATTTTACATTGGCGTGTAATGTTCAGAAATGTTTTGCCTCCAAAACTCCCGGTGAATGAGCACATCAATTTACAGAAATACTCATCATAAACTTTGATAAAAGATACAAGTGTTATGCACAGAATTATAGGTAAGCTTCTCCTTAATGCAACCGCTGTGTCAGATTTCAAAAAAGCTTTACGGCGAAAACAAACTTTGCAATAATCTGAGTACAGCGCTAAGACATCAAAACCCGCCATTTGGAGTCAACAGAAGTCAGAAATAACATTATAAATATTCACTTGCCTTTGATGATCTTCATCAGAATGCACTCCCAGGAATCCCAGTTCCACAATAAATATTGGTTTTGTTCGAGAAAGTTCATCTTTATGTCCAAATACCTCCATTTTGTTTGCGCGTTTAGTCCAGCACACACACCCAGACGAAAAAGTCAAAATAGTTCCATTACAGTTCGTAGAAACATGTCAAACGATGTATAGAATCAATCTTTAGGATGTTTTTATCATAAATCTGCAATAATATTCCAACCGGAAAATTCCATTGTCTTTAGAATTGAAAGGAAAGGCAGCTCGCTCTCACGGCCGCGCGCATGTTTGAGCTCATGCCAATTTTCCAGACACATGACTGAATCAGCTCTTATTCTCTTCCCATTCACAGTAGAAGCCTGAAACAAGGTTCTAAAGACTGTTGACATCTAGTGGAAGCCTTAGAAAGTGCAATATGACCCCACAGACACTGTATACTGGATAGGCAATCACTTGAAAAACTACAAACTTCAGATTTCCCACTTCCTGGTTGGATTTTTTCTCCGGTTTTTGCCTGCCATATGAGTTCTGTTATACTCACAGACATCATTCAAACAGTTTTAGAAACTTCTGTTTTCTATCCAAATCTACTAATCATATGCATATTCTGGCTTTTGGGCCTGAGTATCAGGCATTTTACTTTGGGCATGTTTTTCATCCAAGCTACTCAATACTTTTTCCTATAGTTCACGATCAACTCCTTTATCTTGCTCACATTGAGAGAGAGGTTGTTGTCCTGACCTCCACCCTATAGGCTGTCTCATCGTTGTCGGTGATCAGGCCTACCACTGTTGTGTCGTCAGCAAACTTAATGATGGTGTTGGTGTCATGCTCAGCCACGCAGTCGTGGGTGAACAGGGAGTACAGGAGGGGACTGAGCACGCAACCCTGAGGGGCCCCAGTGTTGCCTACCCTTACCACCTGGGGGCAGCCCGTCAGGAAGTCCAGGATTCAGTTGCAGAGGGAGCTGTTTAGTGCCAGGGTCTTTAGCTTAGTGATGAGTTTGTGGGCACTATGGTGTTGAACGCTGAGCTGACGTTAAGCTTTGGCAGTGGTATGGTGTCACAGTGTTACCCACTGAGTGTACAGTACATGGGTGTGATTATAACACTGACTCTACACTCAGAAACAAAGGTGCTATCTAGAACATAAAACTGAATCCATAGGAGAACCCTTTGAAGAGTTACTAGACTCAGACATAGGAACTGTGACAACTGCAATCTCATTGGCTGTATGGCTACTTACTTCCAGTTCCCCAGAGGAACACGGTGTTTAGACACCCTTATATTTAGCCACACAGGTCTGGGTGATAGACTGAGATAACCCCTTCCCTCCTGCACCTGCAAATATATGCCTAGTATTTTCTAATATTTTCCTCACTTCTTTCTCACTGTTACAGAGGCTCAAACTCCAGTCCACCAAGTACCGCACTGACAAAACCTACCCCACCAAAGTAGCGGAAAAGCAGGAGAATGTGAAGAAGAACCGATACAAGGACATTGTTCCCTGTAAGTCACGTTTTACAGTTACAGTCTAATGTAGTGTTTTGAAGTGGTATATTTATGCAGTCCTCACTACAATACTGTCTTCATCTCCCCTCAGTTGACCACAGCAGAGTGAAGCTGTCCCTTACCACCTCCAAGAATGACAATGACTACATCAATGCCAGCTTCATTAAGGTAGGGTGGCAGGACTTGATCTTGGTATACTAGAAGACACAATAGAAGAGTATCTGGAGTAGAGTCCCAGTGTGTGTGACCATATGCTCTGTACCCCAGGGAGTGTCAGGGGCCAGGGCCTACATTGCCACTCAGGGCCCTCTACCCCACACCGTGCTGGACTTCTGGAGGATGCTCTGGGAGTACAACATAGAGGTACCACTCTGTCTGCCTGTCAATCTCTGTGTGTATGTCTCTCTCTCTCTCTCTCTCTCTCTCTCTCTCTCTCTCTCTCTCTCTCTCTCTCTCTCTCTCTGTCTCTCTCTCTCTAGGGTTGTTCCATGACATTTCAGCAAGCCATGATACCTACCATCTCAGATTGTTCTGAAATTGTTTCTGTAGTTAAACAGATAGGATAACCTTTCCTAAAACATTATGTTGTTGAAATATAATTTGATATCTGAAAAATTAAGCTAACACATTTTAATTCATATGATTAATATATTATTCAATGATTATAGTATAAAACATCCAATTTGGACCAAACTTTTTTCTAACAATGAATAAGACATCCACCGACCCCCCAAACTTCACGCCAATCCCACCCCAACAACGAGTAAATAGATTAGATTTTTGTTGTTGATGATTAGATATATTATCAGTTCTCTATGCTTGACAAGTAGTATTGAACTGTGGCTCTGAGTATTGTTTGATCATCCACGATTTCAGAACAATCTGAGATGGTGGGTGTCGAAATCCTATTTTTTGTGCTTTTGAGGTGGAACAATCCCCCTGTCTTTCTCTCTCTGGTGATGTTGCACTGATGGGGATCTTGTCTTCTATCAGGTCATAGTGATGGCTTGCAGGGAGTATGAGATGGGCAGGGTAAGTCACTCTCTATGCTCATGTTTACTATATTATTACACTGCATTTCATAGTCATAGACTGTGGTTAATATTAGGTCAGTGTTGTAGCCTGTTGCTCATTGAAGACAGATTGTTTGTAATGTGACCCACATACTCTTTTGTAGAAAAAGTGTGAACGCTACTGGCCGGAGAAGCAAGAGGAGCCATTTGTTTGTGACCCGTTTACTATTTACTGCGTGAGTAGTAGGCTACTTCTTCCCTCTCTCTGACCACTTCCTGCTTTGGTTGGTTCTCTTGTCCTCACAAGACAACCGGCCTCCTAAACATAACTATGTTATCAACACTACAGTTAGCAGTAGTCATGAATGGTAGATGAATACAACCTTATTGAAAAGCCAGATACAAAAAGATACAGGCATATACAAAAGTCCCTTGATGTGCTTAGTACTTTTTCCTCTGGCATTCTAATTTATAGGGTTCTGCTCAAATATGCCTGAAATATACATAAACATTAATAATCACTCATGTGTGAAGTACATGTAGTATACTAATGTCATTTCCAAGTTAGAAAGAATAGCGTCTGCAGGTTTTCTGTGTGAAAATAATGCTAAACTGCCAACACTGTGTGTTTGTGTACAGGACTCAGAGGAAAGTAAAGGAGACTACGTGAGCAGAAACTTGAGGGTGACCTATCGTAATGTAAGAACTGTTTATACCCTTATTATAAACTGAGAAGGAGTGATAATTAGAAACGGTCATGTGAAGAATCTGCGGACAAGACATACAGTGCCTTCGGAAACCCCTTGACATTTTCCATATTTTGTTACGTTACACCCTTATTTACAACCTTATTCTAAAATGGATTACATTTTTTTTAAATCCTCAGCAATCTACACACAATACCCCATAATGACAAAGCGAAAACAGGTTGTTAGACATTTTTGCAAATGTATTAAAAGTAAAGAACAGAAACACCTTATTTATTCAGTATTCAGACCCTTTGGTATGAGACTTGAAGTTGAGCTCAGGTGCATCTGTTTCCATTGATCGTCCTTGAGATGTTTCTACGACTTGACTGGAGTCCACCTGTGGTAAATTCCATTGATTGGATATGATTTGTAAAGCCACACACCAGTCTATATAAGGTCCCACAGTTGACAGTGCATGTCAGAGCAAAAACCAAGCCATGCGGTCTGTGTTTTGAGAAAAATGATTTTGACAGGTGTTGCTCGCGGTTTGAGCAAGAAAACAATAACTGATTTGATGAACTGAAATAAGTGCTCCGCATAGCCGATACATGAAGGGCCTACATGTGTCAACTTTCACAGTTAATGCTTCTGTTTATATGTTTTCTGCGAATGAACTGAACATCGCCAAATGCATCATAAAAAAACATTGCACCTCTGGAATAACGGACATTCTGGGGTAATAAATACAAAACCAACGTTCTCTAGTAATACTAGTCCTGTGCGAATATGGCTACAGCCTGAATAATAACTCCTACAGATTTAAGCATTTCTTTTAATAAAATGATACACCAAATATAGGCAAAATGTTGACTTGGGAACAGGAGCGGAGAAATAGATTTATTTATTTCTGCATCTTGAGAGAATGCAACGCTCAGTTAGATACCATCGGTAAAGGTGCTGTCTTCATCATGAAAGCATCATAAAAGCTGAAAGTATTTCAACCACATAAAATATGCATCGAAGCCGAACTGAAATCTTATCCGAAACACGTTGGGTGTTTTTCCCAGATTTCTTTTTCCTTACAACCTGAAAATCTTCCCCGTTTTTTATTGATGTATTGTATTTTCTCCCCAGTCTCTAATCTTCCGCGAAGATGACAGAGTAAACTTCACTGGTGTTAACTAGGTTGCAGCATTCATTCTATATATCTATGACATTCTGTTGAGAAAGGGTTTATTTAGTCTTCTAGGGCAACATAATGACAAAAGAGAAGCTACATGTATCTAATTATTGTCAAGTTGACAAAAAAATAGCCTATCAAAATGTCGGAAATTATAAGCAGAAACATATCTAAATCAGTTCTGTCAAAAAATCTTTCTGCAGTCTTTGACTGTAGCCTACAGCACATTGTCTATATTATCAGGTTAGGGTTGGGTGTGGGCCTCAGATTTTCACATTATCACATATAGTCGGGCAGTTGCGGATGGGTTATTAGCAATTGTGGGTGGGTGAACAAATAGCTGACCTGTGGCACTACACACAAGTAGCCACCATCTATGAGAGCAAGTATTAATGCCCTGGGTTGGTGACCGACTAGCCCAGTTAGACTCACGTGTATCCTGCCACTCACTCACTCACTCACTCACTCACTCACTCACTCACTCACTCACTCACTCACTCACTCACTCACTCACTCACTCACAACCAACACTGCTTGAGACCCCCCATTGAAATCCATCTGTTTAAGCTAGAGATATGTTTTTTTTTTGCATGGGGTGCATCTCAATCCATCACATCCGCTGATGTCGGCCCTCCACATCTGCGGTGGAAGGTGGCAGAGCTACAGCGGTGTTAGTCAGACCAGGAGACAATCCTGAAAATCGGTCTTCTCATAAAAACTGTAGCGTCCGACCAGTTTGGGTGTTCTCCTTTTCACTCTACGACCCACACGAGTGTAACAGGACTCGTCTGAAGGTAACCTGATATCGGTACAAAAAAATGTGTGGATGTTAGTAGGCCATTTACACGTCAAAACGTTTACGAGTATTTCTACAGTAAAGAAATATATTATTCTGCGCTTTCTTATATCGATCAAATTTATTTAAATCAATTAAATGTATTTATAAAGCCCTTCTTACTTCAGCTGATGTCACAAAGTGCTGTACTGAAACCCAGCCTAAAACCCCAAACAGCAAGCAATGCAGGTGTAGAAGCATGGTGGCTAGGAAAAACTCCCTAAAAAGGCAGGAACCTAGGAAGAACCTAGAGAGGAACCAGGCTATGAGGGGTGGCCAGTCCTCTTCTGGCTGTGCCGGGTGGAGATTATAACAGAACATGGCCAAGATGTTCAAATGTTCATAGATGACCAGCAGGGTCAAATAATAATAATCACAGTGGTTGTAGAGGGTGCAACAGGTCAGCACCTCAGGAGTAAATGTCAGTTGGCTTTTCATAGCCAATCATTCAGAGTATCTCTACCGCTCCTGCTGTCTCTAGATAGTTGAAAACAGCAGGTCTGGGACAGGTAGCACGTACGATGTAAGGGTCAGGATTCCATAGCCGCAGGCAGAACAGTTGAAACTGGAGCAGCAGCATGACCAGGTGGACTGGGGACAGCAAGGAGTCATCAGGCCAGGTAGTCCTGAGGCATGGTCCTAGGGCTCATGTCCTCTGAGAGAGAGAGAGAAAGAAAGAGAGAGAGAGAGAGAGATCATACTTAAATTCATACAGGACACCGAAGACAGGAGAAATACTCCAGATATAACACACTGACCCTAACCCCCGACACATAAACTAATGCAGCATAAATACTGGAGGCTGAGACAGGAGGGGTCGGGAAACACTGTGGCAGTGTTTAACCCCACCCACACAAAGATCACCCCATGGCACACACCCAAGGGGGGGCGCCAACCCGGACAGGAAGATCACGTCAGTGACTCAACCCACTCAAGTGACGCACCCCTCCTAGGGACGGCATGGAAGAGCACCAGTAAGCCAGTGACTCAGCCCCTGAAATTAGGTTTGAGGCAGAGAATCCCAGTGGAGAGAGGGGAACCGGCCAGACAGAGACAGCAAAGGCAGTTCGTTGCTCCAGTGCCTTTCCGTTCACCTTCACACTCCTGGGCCAGACTACACTATCATAGGACCTACTGAAGAGATGAGTCTTCAATAAAGACTTAAAGGTCGAGACCGAGTCTGCGTCTCTCACGTGGATAGGCAGACCATTCCATAAAAATGTTGCTCTGTAGGAGCCACACTGTGGTCCCGTGTGGCTCAGTTGGTAGAGCATGGTGTTTGCAACGCCAGGGTTGTGGGTTCGATTCCCACGGGGGACCAGTACAGGAAAAAAATGTATGAAATGTATGCATTCACTACTGTAAGTTGCTCTGGATAAGAGCGTCTGCTAAATTACTAAAATGTCAAATGTAAAGCCCTGCCTCCAGCTGTTTGCTTAGAAATTCTAGGGACAGTAAGGAGGCCTGCGTCTTGATTTCAAAACAAACTTCCTATTTGTCATTTTTGGACAATCAATTCATTTCCATGGGCTAATAGCAGTAAGGCCAAATTCAATGTTCCATAAAATAAATGTTTTATGCATTTCTTTTTTAGACCTACAGGGGTCCTAAAATTCTAAATTGAATAGCTAAATGATCCTTGGTATGGCCATCTTAAAACAATTCCGTATGTCAGCTTATTAGAAACCCAGCTCAGGCCCTTAGACTCTTAATGCTGGACACTTCTTTTTTTTCTTTTTTTTCTTTTACCCCCTTTTTCTCCCCAATTTCGTGATATCCAATTGTGATCCAATTACGATCTTGTCTCATTGCTGCAACTCCCCAACGGGCTCGGGAGAGGCAAAGCTCAAGTCATGTGTCCTCTGAAACATGACCCACCAAACTACGCTTCTTAACAACCACCCGCTTAACCCAGAAGCCAGCTGCACCAATGTGTTGGAGGAAACACCGTTCAACTGACGACCGACTCAGAGGCCTTACATAGCTCATTCTAATATATCTACTACTGTACATTGCATTTTAGTTGCACTGTTTATTCACACTGCATATTTAGATTCTGAATTCTTGACATAGCTCACTCTAATATATCTCCTGCTGCACATATCATTGTTAGTATAATCTTTTCGTTATATACACGCATAGATTGCACTTGGATTACTGATAAAGTGTTACTTGGGTTGTTAATTGTAATCGTTCTGAGATTTATTGATGATTTTAGTTTTTGATTCATTTGTGTACTTGTTTGACATTTTACTGCAATGTTAGGAGCTGCTAACACAAGCATTTTGCCACACCCGCTATAACATCTACTAAACTGTGTACGCGACCAATAAACTTTGAGTTGATTTCATGGGGTAGGGGTAAACAGGAAGTCAGCGTGAGTACACATGTTTCCTGGTGTGTCCGTCTGTCTGTTTTAATATTGAACTCTGTGGTGTTTCCATAAGTGGTGCCGGACCCTGAGACAGCTGCACTATATCAACTGGCCCGACCATGGTGTCCCTGACACCATCCCTCCCATCCTGGAGCTGCTGCAGGAGATGAGATCCTACCAGGCCCATGGGGATGTGCCCATCTGCATACACTGCAGGTCAGCTCTCCAAGCTCCCACTACAAACACACACACACACACACACACACACACACACACACACACACACACACACACACACACACACACACACACACACACACACACACACACACACACACACACACACACACACACACACAAGTAGCCACCACAAGTAGCCACTATCTCACAACAGTGAATCAGTCCTGAATTACACCAACACAGTACACAGTTAACCTGAAGTTTGAATCATTGTTAGAAACTGAGAGTTAATAAAGCATGGTAAATAGTTCTACAGTTATAGGTCTCCTTTGTGGCTGATGCTAAGCAGTCATATGCTGTGGGGTCCTATCTCATGAAAAAGTGATTGATCTGTGGATAGAACACATTATTGTGGGCATCCTGTTGTAGAGCCCTTTAAGCTCAGTCACCTCCCCCTTCTCTTAGACACATAGACAGGAAGAGTGTGTGGGCGGGTGGCCAACAGACCACTGTGGGTTGTCAAACAAGCACTTGTACATCTCCCCCTCTCTCTTACTGTCTCTCGCCATGGTTACCGCTAACCTGTTATAAGGCCTTGGGTAATCTGAGAGTTTAGTGATGATGAATGTTCAAAGGGTTGTGTTTTTAAGCTCTGTCCTCCTTTAACTCAGTTGTCTGTCTTTCATGAGTAAGACGAGAGAGAGAACATTGCTTGTTTCCACACTGCAACCACAGTGTTACACATGGAAATTTCAGCGGTGGACAGCGGTCTCCTCTTTGAAAGTTGCTCAGCATGTTTGACATAGGCTTGAGTCATGTTGCACTACACTCCAGAAAAAGGAGTTTGCCATAACACACGATATGAATGATAAGGCTATAATAGGCAGTCTTTAGCATCCTAATTTAGGCCCAATTGCTACAGATTTTTTCCACTCAAGTAAGCCCCAGTCAGATGGCATAACACTTCAGTAGTCAGTTAATAGTAGTGTCTGTGTAACAGGTTGGCATCCAGGCGTGGTATAGAGAACGCGTCACAACATACCCACAACTCCTAGTAGATAGATGAACCACCAGGAACGGAATGTTCAGTCACAGGCATCAGGCATGTCCATGCCCTAGAACCATGCTCTCCTCTCTACTCAGTTACTTAACCCAGAGTCGGGGGTGAGGATAGGAAGGTATCATAATATGAAGTGACAGATCTGCTTCCTGGCATGTTTGCCTTGGAAAGAGTTCACTCTCCATGGGAGACTGGGCTGCCCTCATGTCACCTACACTACATGACCAAAAGTATATGGACACCTGCTTGTCGGACATCTCATTCCAAAATCATGGGCATTAATATAGAGTTGGTCCCCCCTTTGCTTCTATAACAGTCTCCACTCTTCTGGAAAGGCTTTCCACGAGATGTTGAAACATTGCTGTGGGGACTTGCTTCCATTCAGCCACAAGAGCATTAGCGAGGTCGGGCACTGATGTTGGCCGATTAGGCCTGGCTCGCAGTCGGAGTCAATTCATCCCAAAGGTTTTCGTTGGAGTTGAGGTCAGGGCTCTGTGCAGACCAATCAAGTTCTTCCACACCGATCTCGACACACCATATCTGTATGGACCTTGCTTTGTGCACGGGGGCATTGTCATGCTGAAACAGGAAAGGGACCTTCCCCAAACGGTTGCCACAAAGTTGGAAGTACAGAATCATCTAGAATGTCATTGTATGCAGTAGCGTTAAGATTTCCCTTCACTGGAACTAAAGGACCTAGCCATGAAAAACAGCCCCAGACCATTATTCCTTCTCCACCAAACTTTACAGTTGGCACTATGCATTGGGGCAGGTAGCGTTCTCCTGGCATCTTCCATACCCAGATTCGTCTGTCGGACTGCCAGATGAAGAAGCGGGATTCATCACTCCAGAGAAAGCTTTTCCACTGCTCCAGAGTCCAATTGCGGCAAGCTTTACACAACTCCAGCCAACGCTTGGCATTGTGCATGGTGATCAAAGGCTTGTGTGTGGCTGCTCGGCCATGGTGACGTTGCATCCAGAGGCAGTTTGGAACTCGATAGTGAGTGTCGCAACCATTCTGTGAGTTGGTACGGCCTACCTGAGTCGTTGTTTCTCTTAGACGTTTCCACTTCACAATAACAGCACTTACAGTTGACCAGGGCAGCTCTAGCAGGGCAGCAATTTGAAGAACGGACTTGTTGGAAAGGTGGCATCCTATGACGGTGCCACGTTGAAAGTCACTGAGCTCTTTAGTAACGCCATTCTACTGCGAATTTTTGTCTATTATTTTTTATAAACATTTGTTTCACCATTATTCAACCAGGTAGGCCAGTTGAGAACAAGTTCTCATTTACAACTGCGACCTGGCCAAGATAAAGCAAAGCAGTGGGACAAAAAACAACAACACAGAGTTACACATAAACAAACATACAGTCAATAACACAATAGAAAAATCTATGTACATTGTGTGCAAATGTAGAAGATTAGGGAGGTAAGGCAATAAATAGGCCATAGAGGTGTAATAATTACAATTTAGCATTAACACTGGAGTGATAGATGTGCAGATGATGATGTGCACTGGGGTGCAAAAGAGCAAAAAGATAAATAACAATATAGGGATGAGGTAGTTGGGTGTGCTATTTACAGATTGGCTGTGTACAGGTACAGTGATCGGTAAGCTGCTCTGACAGCTGATGTTTAAAGTTAGAGAGGGAGATATGTCTCCAGCTTCAGTGATTTTTGCAATTCGTTCCAGTCAATGGCAGCAGAGAACTGGAAGGAAAGGCGGCCAAAGGAAGAGTTCGCTTTGGGGATGACCAGTGAAATATACCTGCTGGAGCGCGTGCAACTGGTGGGTGTTGCTATGGTGACCAGTGAGCTGAGATAAGGCGGGCTTTACCTAGCAAAGACTTATAGATGACCTGGATCCAGTGGGTTTGGCGACGAATATGTAGCGAGGGCCAATCAACGAGAGCATACAGGTTGCAGTGGTGGGTAGTATATGGGGCTTTGGTGACAAAACAGATGGCACTGTGATAGACTACATCCAGTTTTCTGAGTAGAGTGTTGGAGCCTATTTTGTAAATGACATCGCCAAAGTCAAGGATCGGTAGGATACTCAGTTTTACGAGGGTATGTTTGGCAGCATGAGTGAAGGAGGCTTTGTTGCGAAATAGGAAGCCGTTTCTAGATTTAATTTTGGATTGGAGATGCTTAATGTGAGTCTGGAAGAAGAGTTTACAGTCTTACCAGACACCTAGGTATTTGTAGTTGTCCACAAATTCTAAGTCAGAACCGTCCAGAGTAGTGATGCTAGTCGGGCGGGAAGGTGCGGGCAGCAATCGGTTGAAGAGCATGCATTTAGTTTTACTAGCATTTAAAAGCAGTTGGAGGCCACGGAAGGAGAGTTGTATGGCATTGAAGCTCGTTTAGAGGTTTGTTAACACAGTGTCCAAAGAAGGGCCAGATGTATACAGAATGGTGTCGTCTGCATAGAGGTGGATCAGGGAATCACCAGCAGCAAGAGTGACTTCATTGATATATATAGATAAAAGAGTCGGCCCGAGAATTGAACCCTGTGGTACCCCCATAGGGACTGCCAGAGGTCCGGACAACAGGCCCTCCGATTTGACACACTGATCTCTATCTGAGAAGTAGTTGGTGAACCAGGCGAGGCAGTCATTTGAGAAAGAAAGACTATTGAGTCTTCCGATAAGAATGCAGTGATTGACAGAGTTGAAGGCCTTGGCCAGGTCAATGAAGACGGCTGCACAGTACTGTCTTTTATCGATGGCGGTTATGATATCGTTTAGGACCTTGAGCGTGGTTGAGGTGCACCCATGACCTAGCTCGGAAACCGGATTGCATAGTGGAGAAGATATGGTGGGATTCAAATGGTTGGTGATCTGTTTGTTTACTTGGCTATCGAAAATTTTAGAAAGGCAGGGCAGGATGGATATATAACAGTTTGGGTCTAGAGTGTCTCCCCCTTTGAAGAGGGGGATGACCACAGCAGCTTTCCAATCTTTGGGGATCTCAGACGATACGGAAGAAAGGTTGAACATGCTAGTAATAGGGGTTGCAACAATTTCTGCGGATCATTTTAGAAAGAGAGGGTCCAGATTGTCTAGCCCAGCTGATTTGTAGGGGTCCAGCTGTCTGGATTTGGGTGAAGGAAAATCGGGGGGGGGGGGGGGGGGGGCTTGGGCGAGTTGCTGCAGGGGGTGCAGAGCTGTTGGCCGGGTTAGAGGTAGCCAGGTGGAGAGCATGGCCAGCCGTAGAAAAATGCTTATTGAAATGGATGCCTATGGAGATTACATGGCTGTATGCTCGATTTTGAACACCTGTCAGCAATGGGTGTGGCTGAAATAGCTGAATCCAGTAATTTGATATATATAATTTTGTATATATATATATAGTGTCTATATATTACAGTCTCTGTCTCTTAGTGTGGGCCAGGAGCATGCTAAGTGAAAGGAGAGTTTGTATTTCTATAATGTAATTGTTTGTTCTTCTTAATTAGTGTACTGTATTTTATGTTGACCCTGTTCTACCTGTTTGTCCCTGCAGTGCTGGCTGTGGAAGAACAGGAGCACTGTGTGCCATCGACTACACCTGGAACCTTGTGAAAACACAGGTGAGAACTGTACCTGCCCTACCCTGTACTGTACCATCTCCTCCGAACCCGAGTGTGAGCAGAGGACCAAAGACTACTGTATCTATGTTGTGCTCTACTAAAAGCTACCGTATCTGTAACTGTATGTATGTACAGTCACCTTACTGATCGTCATTGAGTGCCTTTGTGTTTCTTTCCAGCGGCTCAAAGAAGACTTCAGCATCTATGACTTGGTTCAGGACATGCGAACACAGAGGCCTTCTGTGGTTCAGACCAAGGTAAAGTGCCTTCAGAAAGTATTCATGCCTCTTGATTTATTCCACATTTTGTAGCCTGAATTCAAAATGGATTAAATCAAAAATGTTCTCACACATCTTCACACAATACACCATAATGACAAAGTGAAAACGTCTTAAAAATGTTTGGTTAAATCATAAGTATTCACACCCCTGAGTCAGTACTTTGTAGAAGCACCTTTGGCGGTGATTACAGCTTTGAGTCATGTTGGGTATGTCTGTATCAGCTTTGCACATCTGGATTTTGGGATTTTCTCACATTCTTCCTTGCAAATTTCCTCAAGCTCTGTCAAGTTAGATGGGGAGCAGCGGTGAACAGCAATCTTCAACTCTTTCCACAGATTGTCAATGAGATTCAAGTCTGGGCTTTGGCTGGGCCACTCAAGGACTTTCACATTCTTGTTCTGAAGTCATTCCAGTGTTGCTTTGGCTGTATGCTTTGGGTCATTGTCCTGTTGTTTGCACTCTGAAGCAGGTTCTCATCAAGAATTTTCCTGTATTTGGTTCCATTCATTGTTCCCTCTATCCTTACCAGTCTCCAAGTTCCTGCCGCTAAAAAGCATCCCCATAGCATGATGCTACCACCACCATGCTTCACGGTAGAGATGGTGTTAGATGGGCTATGCATTCAGGCCAAAGAATTACATTTTTGTCTCATCAGACCGCAGCATCTTATGCCTTATGCTCTCAGTCTTTCACATGCCTTTTTGCAAACTTCAGGCACGCTGTCATGAGCCTTTTTCTCTTGAGTGGCTTCCATCTGGCCACTCTCCCATAAAGCGCAAAGTGCTGTAGAGACTTGTCCTTCTGGCAGGTTCTCCCATCTCAGCCAAGGAACTCTGTAGTTCTGTCAGAGTAGTCATTGGGTTCTTGGTCACCTCCCTGACCAAGGTCCTACTTTCCCGGTTGCTTCGTTTGGTCGGACAGACAAATATAGGCATAGTCTGGGTAGTTCCATATTTTTTCAATTTCCCAATGATGGAGACCACTGTGCTCTTGGAAGCTTTCAACACCCTAGAAACAGTTTTATACCATTCCCCAGATATATACCTCATCACAATTCTCGGAGATCAACAAACAGTTCCTTGGACTTCATGGTATAGTTTCTGCTTTGACATGCACTGTCAACTGTGGGACCTTATATAGACAGGTGTGTTACTTTCTAAATCATGTCCAAACAAGTTTTGGTGATGACAAAAGGAAATTGGATGCACATGAACGTAATTTAGTGTTGTTAGGGTCTAAATTAACCTAGTAAAACTCACGGACGATTAGTAAAGCTTAAACCAAGTTTATTCACCCATTGGGTCATACAGCTGCATAAGACATATTTCCACCAGCGGTAGTATATATACCCAAATTTGGGTGATGTCCTCCTTCTCTCTAAACGTTACATCTTTATTGCTAGGCAGGAAATTAAGTGATGTCGGCCATAAACGGTTCCTTCTCCCTTAATGTGACCTGACCTGACCTTGGCCCCCTTCCTCACTAAACCACATCTATCCACCCTTATCAGTGGCTGCCACATGTGATTGCCCTTCCTTTACTCAATACATTCCCCCTACAGATAACTATTAACTTCTGGTGTACAAACTAGACTATGGCACTCAGTATTTAAATAGGATACATGATAGTTAACAATATTTAAAGTTTAGAACTCATCAGTGTCATAGCAAAACGGTGTGAATACTTACAGTACCAGTAAAACATTTGGACACACCTACTCATTCAAGGGTTTTTCTTTATTTTTTTTTACTATTTTCTACATTGTAGAATAATAATGAAGACGTTAAACCTATGAAATAATACATATGGAATCATGTAGTAACCATAAAAGTGTTAAATGAGATTCTCCACCCTTTGTCTTGATGACAGCTTTGCACACTCTTGGCATTCTCTCAACCAGCTGAGCACTTGTTGCACTGCTTTTCCTTCACTCTGCAGGCCAACTCATCCCAAACCCTATCATTTGGGTTGAGGTCGGGTGATTGTGGAGGCCAAGTTATCTGATGTAGCACTCCATCACTATCCTTCTTGGTCAAATAGTCCTTACACAGCTTGGAGGTGTGTTGGGTCATTGTGCTGTTGAAAAACAAATGATAGTCCCACTAAGGGCAAACCAGATGGGATGTCGTATCGCTGCAGAATGCTGTGGTAGTCATGCTGGTTAAGTGTGCCTTGAATTCTAAATAAATCACAGACAGTGTCACCAGCAATGCACCCCCACACCATCACACCACCTCCTCCATGCTTCATGGTGGGAAGCACACATGCAGAGATCATCTGTTCACCTACTCTGTGTTTCACAAAGACAAGTTGGTTGGAACCAAAAATCTCAAATTTGACTCATCAGACAGATTTCCACTGGTCTAATGTCCATTGCTCGTGTTTATTGTCCCAAGCAAGTCTCTTCTTCTTATTGGTGTCCTTTAGTAGTGGTTTTTGAGACTGTCTCCTCCACTTCATCTACACTGATTGAGTTGACATTGAGGTGGGATTATAGAGATTATAGCTTTCACCTGGATTCATCTGGTCAGTCTCTCATGGAAAGAGCAGGTGTTCCTAATGTTTTGTACAGTACATACAGTACATACACACTGTGTGACAGGCCTCTACCTGAGACATTTTTATCACAAAGCTGTATCTTACCATCGTCTAGCACCAATCAATTCTGACATTTTAAGGTGGCAACTCCAAACTTCAGAAGCCTTTATTAAGTCTCAAATACACTACACATTTTACATTTCCTGGATTGCAGGACAGTTCTCTTGCAACAGGCCAGGGCAACTGATATGGGATCTAACACTAAAATAACTGGTTTTGTGTGTGACTACAGGAACAGTACGAGCTGGTGTACAGAACCATTAAGTTCCTGTTTGAGAAGTATCTGCAGTCCATGGCACCAGCACAGCCTTCCTGCACAGAGGTGGTGAGACAGACAGCATGTTTTGACGGGGAACAGTTATATCAAGATGAGGTGCAGAATCACTAATATTGATCACATAATGAGAAGTTATTTGGGATGCAAGGTGATTTGTAGATCAATGATTTTGCGCAGTGCGACTGTTGTGTAATCTCAAACACACACAGAGACTCTGGCTAGGGGAACCACTGGCTGTTTGGTGATGTGGTAGCAACAGGCACTAGAATAGAGCAACACAGGCACATAAACTAAGGCCAGTGATCTGTGTCGTATGTAAATACTTTCTCAGAGGGTGAATGACTAAGCGTGTGATTCTGTTGAACTGTTTAGGTGCCAGCGGCCCCCTCACCCCCTACAGCCAGTGACAGTGAGCTCTCTGACCTCAGCGAGGCGTCTGAAACTGAACAGGAACCAGAACCTGAGCCACAGCATCAAATGGAACCACAGACAGAGCACAGGTACAGAACAGTAAAGGCTTTTCCCCATCAACCATAGATCTGACAATGAAAGCTTTTTTCACGGTGCGTTGCTTCAAACCTTGATGCATATCTCTATAGAAAAATATGTCATAATAACCAATACACTTTCTCACACAGAGAGAGAAATGCCTCCACTGGCCTCTTCAATAAAATGGCTAAATAACTCATATTGTGTTGCAGGCACCCAGATAGGGAGGAGCCTGATAGGATATCAAATCACGTCTTACCAGTGGCCTTCTCTGCCTCAGCAGCGGTGCATGATGGTGACCCACTGTCTGACGCGGCTACGTGCTCCCCCTCAGTCATCCTCAATGACCTGAGAGCCAGGGACAGGCAGAGGGAACAGCAGAGACCAGACTCCCTACCAACACAGACTATTAACCAGAAACCACAACCCCTACAGACACAGACTAATAGCATGCCCATGAACCAGAGACCACCATACCTACTACCGACAAAGCCCGATACATTGCCCACCAGCCAGGACCTGAGACAAGAGCCCAGTCTCAGCATCCCCATCATAACCTCTCAGGCACTCAGGACTCAGGAAGTCTGTCAGAGAGCCATGGAGCAAAAGAAGGTGGAGAGTGATGGAGAGATCACCCGACTGGTACCACCAGTGCTCTCTGCGGTTTCCATCTCCAACCCCCTCTGTCTCACTGTGGAGGACCTCTACTTTTTACCTGACTCTTCAATGACCTCACCCCTGGCTGCTGAGGCTCCCAGAGGGGCTGATAATGAGGAGGAGCTGGCTCCACTGAGCAAGTTGACAGAGAACCCCTGTTTCAATGGTTCAAGTATGACTCTTAACGACCAGTCGATGGAACTGTCAGCCCTTGTCATCACAAACGCTGCCCCAGGTGCGCTTGTAGCTTTCTCGGATGAAGACAGTCCACCTCCATTACCTGAGAGAACCCCTGAATCATATGTACTGGCTGCTGGAACAGGTGAATGTTGTGTTGCTGTATGCTTAATCTTTTAGATCAATGAAGAATTTGAGAGTGCTTAGTTGGCTATATAAGCTATGGCTATATATATATATATATATATATATATATATATATATATATATATATATATATATATAATATATAGTACGAGTCAAAAGTTTGGACACCACAAATGAAAATATATTTTATATTTGAGATTCTTCAAAGGAGCCACCCTTTGCTTTGATGACAGCTTTGCACACTCTTGACATTCTCTCGGCATTCTCTCAACCAGCTTCATTTCATTTCATTTTTTATTTTTATTTAACCTTTATTTAACTAGGCAAGTCGCTTAAGAACAAAATCGTATTTACGATGACGGCCTACCCCGGCCAAACCTGGACGATGCTGGGCCAATTGTGCGCTGCCCTATGGGACTCCCAATCACAGCCGGATGTGATACAGCCTGTATTCAAACCAGGGACTGTAGTGATGCCTCTTGCACTGTGATGCAGTGCCTTAGACCGCTGCGCCACTCGGGTGCATTCCAGGTGAGGTAGTCACCTGGAATGCATTTCAATTAACAGGTGTGCCAAGTTAAAACTTAATTTGTGGAATTTCTTTCCTTAATGCGTTTGAGCCTATTAGTTGTTTTGTGACAAGGTAGGGGTGGTATACAGAAGGCAGCCCTATTTGGTAAAAGACCAAGTTCATATTATGGCATGAACAGCTCAAATAAGCAAAGTGAAACAACAGTCCATCCTTACTTTAAGACATGAAGGTCAGTCAAGAATTTTGAAAGTTTCTTCAAGTGCACTCGCAAAAACCATCAAGCGCTATGATGAAACAGGCTCTCATGAGGACCGCCACAGGAAAGGAAGACCCAGAGTTACCTCTGCTGCAGGGGATAAGTTTGTTAGAGTTACCAGCCTCAGAAATTGCAGCCCAAATAAATGCTTCACATAGTTCAAGTAACAGACACATCAAAATCAACTGTTCAGAGGAGACTGCGTGAATCAGGACTTCATGGTCGAATTTCTGCGAAGAAACCACTACTAAAGGACATCATTAAGAAGAAGAGACTTGCTTGGGCCAAGAAACACAAGCAATGGACATTAGACCGGTAGAAATCTGTCCTTTGGTTTGATGAGTCAAATTTGAGTTTTGGTTCCAACCGCCGTTTCTTTGTGAGAAGCAGAGTAGGTGAACAGATTATTTCTGCATGTGTGGTTTCCACCGTGAAGCATGGAGGAGGAGGTGTGATGGTGTGGGGGTGCTTTGCTGGTGACACTGTCTGTGATTTATTTAGAATTCAAGGCACACTTAACCAGCATGACTGCCACAGCATTCTGCAGCGATACACCCTCCCATTTGTTTTGGGCTTAGTGGGACTATCATTTGTTTTTCAACAGCACAATGACCCAACACACCTCCAGGCTGTGTAAGGGCTATTTGACCAAGAAGGATAGTGATGGAGTGCTGCATCAGATGACCTGGCCTCCACAATCACCCGACCTCAACCCAATTGAGATGGTTTGTGATGAGTTGGACTGCAGTGTGAAGGAAAAGAGAATGCCAAGAGTGTGTCATCAAGGCAAACGGTGGCTACTTTGAAGAATCTCAAATATATAATATAATTTTGTTTTGTTTTTTGGTTACTTAATGATTCCATGTGTTATTTCAGAGTTTTGATGTCTTCACTATTTTTCTAGAATGTAGAAGATCATAAAAAAAGAAACAACCTTGAATGACTAGGTATGTCCAAAGTTTTGACTGGTACTGTAGATATATATTAATTTCACCTTTATTTAACCAGGTAGGCTAGTTGAGAACAAGTTCTCATTTACAACTGCGACCTGGCCAAGATAAAGCACAGCAGATTGACACATACAACAACACAGAGTTACACATGGAATAAACAAACATACAGTCAATAATACAGTAGAAAAAAGAAAAAAAGTCTATATACAATGTGTGCAAATGAGGTAAGATAAGGGAGGTAAGGCAATAAATAGGCCATGGTGGCGAAGTAATTACAATATAGCAATTAATCACTGGAATGGTAGATGTGCAGAAGACGACTGCAAGTAGAGATACTGGGGTGCAAAGGAGCAAGATAAATAAATAAATACAGTATGGGGATGAGGTAGTTGGATGGGCTGTTTACAGATGGGCTATGTACATGTGCAGTGATCTGTGAGCTGCTCTGACAGCTGGTGCTTAAAGCTATTGAGGGAGATATGAGTCTCCAGCTTCAGTGATTTTTGCAGTTCGTTCCAGTCAATGGCAGCAGAGAACTGGAAGGAAAGGCGGCCAAAGGAAAAGTTTGCTTTGGGGATGACCAGTGAAATATACCTGCTGGAGCGCGTGCAACTGGTGGGTGTTGCTATGGTGACCAGTGAGCTGAGATAAGGCGGGGCTTTACCTAGCAAAGACTTATAGATGACCTGGATCCAGTGGGTTTGGCGACGAATATGTAGCGAGGGCCAATCAACGAGAGCATACAGGTTGCAGTGGTGGGTAGTATATGGGGCTTTGGCGACAAAACAGATGGCACTGTGATAGACTGCATCCAATTTGTTGAGTACAGTGTTGGAGGCTATTTTATAAATGACATCGCAGAAGTCGAGGATTGGTAGAATGGTCAGTTTTACGAGGGTATGTTTGGCAGCATGAGTGAAGGATGCTTTGTTTTGCGAAATAGGAAGCCGATTCTAGATTTAATTTTGGATTGGAGATGCTTAATGTGAGTCTGGAAGGAGAGTTTACAGTCTAACCAGACACCTAGGTATTTGTAGTTGTCCACATATTCTAAGTCAGAACCGTCCAGAGTAGTCATGCTGGACGGGTGGGCAGGTGCGGGCAATGATCGGTTGAATAGCATGCATTTAGTTTTACTTGCATTTAAGAGCAGTTGGAGGCCATGGAAGGAGAGTTGTATGGCATTGAAGCTCGTCTGGAGGTTAGTTAACACAGTGTCCAAAGAAGGGCAGGAAGTATACAGAATGGTGTCGTCTGTGTAGAGGTGGATCAGAGAATCACCAGTAGCAAGAGCGACATCATTGATGAGAGTCAGCCCGAGAATTGAACCCTGTGGCACCCCATAGACACTGCCAGAGGTCTGGACAACAGGCCCTCCGATTTGACACACTGAACTCTATCAGAAAAGAGAAACCAAGGCTGTTGAGTCTGCCAATAAGAATGTGGTGATTGACGAAGTCGAAAGCCTTGGCCAGGTCGATGAAGACGGCTGCACAGTAATGTCTCTTATCGATGGCGGTTATGATGTCGTTTAGGACCTTGAGCGTGGCTGAAGTGCACCCATGACCAGCTCTGAAACCAGATTGCATAGCGGAGAAGGTACGGTGGGATTCGAAATGGTCGGTGATCTGTTTGTTAACTTGGCTTTCGAAGACCTTAGAAACGCAGGGTAGGATAGATATAGGTCTGTAGCAGTTTGGGTCTAGAGTGTCTCCCACTTTGAAGAGGGGGATGACCGCGGCAGCTTTCCAATCTTTGGGAATCTCAGACGATACGAAAGAGAGGTTGAACAGGCTGGTGATAGGGGTTGCAACAATTTTGGCATATCATTTTAGAAAGAGAACGTCCAGATTGTCTAGCCCAGCTGATTTGTAGGGGTCCAGATTTTGCAGCGCTTTCAGAACATCAGCTATCTGGATTTGGGTGAAGGAGAAATGGGGAGGCTTGGGCGAGTTGCTATGGGGAGTGCAGGGCTGTTGACCGGGGTATGGGTAGCCAGGTGGAAAGCATGGCCAGTCGTAGAAAAATGCTTATTTAAATTCTCATTTACAGTGGATTTATCGGTGGTGACAGTGTTACCTAGCCTCAGTGCAGTGGGCAGCTGGGAGGAGGTGATCTTATTCTCCATGGACTTTACAGTGTCCTAGAACTTTTTTCATTTTGTAATACAGGATGCAAATTTCGGCTTGAAAAAGCTAGCCTTAGCTTTCCTAACTGCCTGTGTATATTGGTTCCTAACTTCCCTGAAACGTTGATTGTCACAGGGGCTATTCGATGCTAATGCAGAACGCCACAGGATGTTTTGTGCTGGTCAAGGGCAGTCAGGTCTCGAGAGAACCAAGGGCTATATCTGTTCCTGGTTCTACATTTTTTGGAAGGGGCATGTTTATTTAAGATGGTGAGGAAGGAACTTTTAAAGAATGACCAGGCATCCTCTACTGACGGGATGAGGTCAATATCCTTCCAGAATACCTGGGCCAGGTCGATTAGAAATGCCTGCTCACTGAAGTGTTTTAGGGAGCGTTTGACAGTGATGAGGGGTGGTTGTTTGACCGCAGACCCATTACGGATGCAGGCAACGAGGCAGTGATCGCTGAGATCTTTGTTGAAAACAGCAGAGGTGTATTTGGAGGGAAATTCAGTGCCTTCGGAAAGTATTCAGACACCTTGCCTTTTTCCACATTTATCTATTCTAAAATAGATGTAATTTGTTTTTTTCCTCATCAATCTACACACAATACCCCATAATGACAAAGCAAAAACTGATTTTAGAAATTGTCCAGAAGCCACTCCTGCTTTGTCTTGGCTGTGTGCTTAGGGTCGTTGTCCTGTGGGAAGGTGAATCTTTTCCCCAGTCTGAGGTCCTGAGCACTCTGGAGCAGGTTTTCATCAAGGATCTCTTTGTACTTTGCTCCGTTCATCTTTGCCTCAATCCTTACTAGTCTCCCAGTCCCTGCCGCTGAAAAACATCCCCACAGCATGATGCTGCCATCAACATGCTTCACCATTTGGTTTCCTCCAAAAAGTCCTGCTTGCCATTCAGGCCAATGAGTTCAATCTTGGTTTCATCAGACCAGAGAATCTTGTTTCTCATGGTCGGAGAGTCTTTAGGTGCCTTTTGCCAAACTCCAAGCGGGCCTCATAGCAAAAGGTCTGAATACTTATGTAAATAAGGTATTTCTGTTTTTCTGGCTTTGTCATTATGAGGTATTGTGAGTAAATTGCTGAGGATTATTATTTATTTAATCCATGTTAGAATAAGGCTGTAACGTAACAAAATGTAGAAAAAGTCAAGGGGTCTGAGTACTTTCCTAAGGTACTGTGTATATATATAAATCTCTTTCTGTGCCCTTTAGAGCGTCCTGATAACATCTCTAAACCTGAGAGGTTAGAGGTCATCCTCCCTCCTAATGCTGCAACTGAAGCCCTCAGGGGGAACGGTGAGTGGAGGGCCTTTGAAGGCACTCATAATACTCTTCATAAGCTCTTCTTCATAAGGATTCAAATATAAAACATTTTCTCTACCTTATTTTCTCCCAAAGGGAATCCTCCCTCGCCTATCCCCCCACTGCCAGAGAGAACGCCAGAGTCCTTTGTGTTGGCCAATACTGCCGGTAGGAGCACTACTGTCTTCCCATCCCTCTCAATCCCCGTGGAGATGGTTGTCCAGAAGTCAGAAGAGAGAGAGTGGCCTGGACGTTCAGCGGACACTCCTGCTCTGGTGGATACGATATCTTCGACGAGGAGTAAAAGCTTGAAAGTAAAAATGACAACACTCTCAGGTATTTGTCACACAAAACAATCAGTATGATAAAATGTAGAGAATGTCATGTGCAGATGTTTATCCCAGTCTTTTTGGCCTTTTTTGTCTTTACAGTGTCACCCCAGGATACAGTATCACCCCCAGTTACAGTATCACTCCCAGTTACAGTGCCACAACCCGTTACATTGCCTCCCCCGGTTAGATATTCTATTCCTGCTCCCTGTTCATCAGTAAACCTTCCTCCTCCCCCTCCACCTCCCTATCCTCTGGCCCCTTCTCTCTCACCTCCAGGTAAGAAAAAGTGACACCCATTTTATGTTTGCAATGTTATTTTTCTATACACTCTTAGAATGTTTTTTATTATCTAGAACCTAAAAGGGTTCTTTGGCTACCCCCATAGGAAAACCCTTTGAACAACCATTTTTGGTTGCAGGTAGAACCCATTTGGTTCCAGGTAGAACCCTTTTGGGTTCCATGTAGAACCTCACTGACTTGTGGTGGTTTTTATTGTGAAGGCTCAGAGAATCTGACTCCCCCTCTACCTGAGAGAACCCCAGAATCCTTCTTCCTGGTCACTCAAGAAGGTGAGCACATGCCTCTTCATCACCACTGCCTCCACCATTATCCTCACCATGATAGTGCTCCTAGGACTAGGCTACTGTCAAAATGTTAATCCTCCAGACATAATTTTAAAATATGTACACTACTCTGTGTGTGTGTCAATCAAGGTAATGTATCTACTCTGTGTAGTACTAAACTGACATTGTAATTTTTGGGCAATTGCAGTTGATCAGAACAGTGCCCCCTGCATGCAGAGTCAGAGCAACAGCCAGACTACATCCACACAGCAGAGGATCGGTACGTCCTCAGAGTGGGCAGGGAACTCCCAACCCAAAAGATCCCTGGATGGAATCATGAATCGGAGCAACAGCCAGACTACATCCACACAGCAGAGGATCGGTACGTCCTCAGAGTGGGCAGGGAACTCCCAACCCAAAAGATCCCTGGATGGAATCATGAATCGGAGAAAGGTAACAGACGTTGACAGACTCTGGGTGCTATAGCTGTCAAGACTTTACCGAGGTGTGGAAGTCACCCTCATAGAAATTATACTTCTAGAATGTATTATAGTACTATCCCCCAGTAATTCAATTTCTATGGTCAGTAGAGAGTCTTACTCTTAGTCATGTGTATTTAATGGGTACATCTAGCTAGTACAGGATGCTGCCACCCACCCCTTTGTGTCATGAACTGATCTTTACTAAATGCCCATTTTTGTTCCCCTCGTGATTCATCATATGGCTCATATGTTCCCATTGTTGTTAATACATGAGTACATTAATTCAACACTCTAAACTGTTCCCTCAGAGTGTCCACGCAAAGAGTTCACTGCAAGGTAAGCTGTTTTCTCAGTAGTGACTGAGAAAAGCCATCTGTCTTTGTTTTTTCTTCTACTACCAGCTTCTCTGTCTGTTTGAAATGAACAAGGAAAAAGTCAACGTCAAATGGTTGCTCTTGGCTTTGCTCCCTCACACAATAAAAGGCACTAATAGAAATCACTGAAAAGCATCATTATACACACTCAGTGGCCTTGTGGTTAGTGTCTGCCCTGAAATTGGAAGGTTGGGAGTTCGATCACCGAGTCGTACCAAAGACTGTAAATAATGGAACACGATGTGTCTCTGGAGATTGATTGGGTAAGGCCTTTCGATAGACTTGTGTCCTGTCCAGAGGGGTGTACTTTTATATCAAGCTACCTCACGCTACAGAAACAGGAAATAGAGAGAAATAGTAATGTTGGCTTTTTGTAAGCACTAATTTCGCTGTGGTTCGTTGTACAAAGCCTATGGAGAAAATGAATGGGGTTTTTGGAGGGTTTTTGGATAAACGTTGAAAATAAGGTTTGTGGTAACACAGGCTTAGGAGATCTTATACGTTTTATTCTATGACAATCTTCATCAGCTAACTTCTCTTTTTGTGAATTTGGAAGCATTTATGCAATTTAAAGAAACACAAAACACAAAGGCTTCATAATGGTCATGTTAATTGACTAGTATTATCTCACAGAACAAAACGTATAAGATCTCCTAAGCCTGTGTTAACCTCAGACCTTATTTTCGACATTTGTTCCAAAACCCTATTCTTTCGCCATAAATGTTTCACATAGGGATGGCTGAACAAACCAGAGGTAACTCATTTCCGGATTATAGGACTACAAGCTGGCGAGCTGTATAGGATCCTTTATCCTATGAGCCATTCTGGCTCGTGCAAGGCTACTTACTTACTCTTATTGTAATTGATGACATGATAATGAGAACTAATGTCAGAAGTACTACTTCCTTGAGCTATCTGATGTTTGAGAGAACATACTGTACTTTACAATTTGTCTGTCTACATTTTCTCTACAGAGCCCCTGACTACTGTTCCTCTGGTTGCTCAAGCTGTTGTGGCTATGACTGTAGGAGGAAGTGGTGAGTTGCAACACACAGAGAGTAGACCCGCAATTACAAGTATCAACTCTCACCAACTAAACACAGGCCCATGTAAATATGACCTCTCCTTATTAAGGGGATTTCAGTCACACTGATCCAACCTATTCCCCTTTACTCTTGACTCTTGATGATATTGAATTCAACTTTTACAAAATGTCTCCATCACTGTGACACATACTGTATCTAATGTTTCTCAGCTGAAATTAGGCTTCAGCAGCCTGTGTACAACATCACCTCAACCAGCACTGGGACTACTGAAGACAAATCAGACAAGAACAGTGGGAAGGCCTTGTCTGGTACAAAGGTAATGACTGTGTACGTAGAATTACAGTAACTCACAGACTTGATCTATTGTTTTAGAAATAGAGGATCTGGTGTTTCTATTCTCAGAATATTCTCTTCTATTATCTGGGTATGTCTTGTCACTTAAAGCCAGCTATCTTTGTTTTTCTTTTTCAGAGCCTGAAGAAATTTAAACTCAGACAGAAACGTAAGTTACAGGTATATCTGTAAATGGATCTGCTGTCTGGAACATACAGTACATTACCCACAACTAGCAGCTAAAATGGTAACACATTCTTCCCACAGCAGAGACTGCCCCTCCACCAGTACCAACCCACTCTGGACCATCTCCTCCTTATGGTACCTCTGCCTCATCATCAGTGTTCACATTTGGTAAGCCTTCACCAGACACATCAATGTAAATCTAATTTAAACAATGTGATGGGACACATTTCAGAACAGTATGTGTTCTTTCCAGGATTTGGGACTCGTTTTGGGAAGCCTAAAGGGCCAAGGAGTTATCCTGAGACGTGGGTGTAAGACAGCCAGTCAACAAAGCTGGATATGTCTGGCCACTGTCCTCAGATCACAGGGCTGGAACCCGGCATGTGGCTACTAGCTACTGGCCACTCAACTGGACTAGGAATGGTCCCTTGAGGACTTTTGACATTGTGAAGGAAGAACATCATTCCAAGAAGACATGGGGAATCATGTAGCCTTCTCCCTGTGTTCTGAGACGACATGAACACTGTCTTGCAAACTGCTGTCACGGCCCAATGATCAACCTCGGATTAGCTTTAAATTGGAGCACCTGCTATTCATGACAAATTGATCGTACTGTAGTTCTTTATCCGTGCCTGAAGGGAGAACTTGTGCCTCTGAAATGTGGTGGAAGGATGCAATCAAATGTAGGCAAAGGATGGATGGATGGAAAGAACGGAAGGTTGAGTTGATAAATGTTAGAGGGCTACTTTTGTGTATTTTGCCTGATAAATACAGTAAGGTACTTTGAATAGTTGTTAACACGTCACTTAATACATGTTACCAAATAGTTTTATATGCTGATGTTTATATAGGCTCCTTCTGATCCAGACAAAATCTACATGTACACCTGGACTGTACAGAGTGATGAACTTTGTTTTAAGAGTAATATATTTGTACTGGTATTATTTTTCATGGTGGTGTGAGATAAGTGTGAGATAAGCGGACAGGTCTGTGTTGTGCATACATCACATTCATTGTTGTAACTTGGTGGATGTGTTTTCTATATGGGCTATAATTTAAAAGTAAAGAAACCACATATTGCTCTAAATTTACCCATGTAAGGATCCCTGTTTTCTTATCTATAATTCTTACAAACGTATTGTCACTCTGATCATTCATACATAATGCACACATACAATTATTTCTTTAGAAAAATACAAGAAACATTTGTCTTCCATTTTGTTTCCTATTCAATTCACATGATTGATCTCACTTTTAATAACAGAATTCTATAAATGTAACTTGTTTTACCCAAAAACGTTTTCTATAAAAAAATAATAATATGGATATAATTAATTAAAATACAAACATCAACAACAAGAATTCTTCGTATTAAAAGTACACATAGCAGGCCTTGGTCATCAGGCAGACTACACAATAGAATTTGACAGACGTTAGAAGAAACAGGAGCTAGCTGCCAATTTATTTCAGTACCTATGACAACCATCTGTTTAACAAATCACAATAACTAGCCATTCGACTTTTCAGAAAAACTGCATGTTTGAGAAACACTTAAAAGACATGAAAGGCATTGTTTTAAATGACCAATGTTCATTCCAAAGGGTAATTCTATCTTCATACTGTTCTTATGACTTATTTAACCAACCTGATTCTATACCTTCTAGTCTACAGATTCCAGATCTGGAAATCATGAAGCGTAAGGAAGCAATTTATAGTCTGTGTTATTATAGGCTTATAGGCCTACAAACAAATCAGTTTCAAATGGGCAGAATTGTCAAGGAACTAAAATGCTAGCTAAATCCTAATCTGCATCCTAGGGAAATGCATCAGTTGTACTGACAGACTTTTAAGGAACAACTAGTCGAGTGGCCAGCCTTCCATATCCTGTCTCCGTCACCCGACCTGGGCTTCCGAGGCTCAGGAACAACCAGGTCACCCTTACATAGACTTCTTTCTCAGCATAGTTACCACCAGACAGACAAGTGCAAAAACAAGAACACTTACAATAGTGGTCACTACATTGAACTCAGATTTAACCTATTACAGTACAATCCCCCATAGACGGGTGTGACATTTTCACCAAAACACTGAGAGAAAACATGTATGACAAAGTACACTGACAGCATTCACATAATTCAACATAACAGATAATATATTGCATTTTAAAATGCGTGGGTGTTTTTTCAGGAAAACATTTCACAAAAGTGATTGGTGACCAGAACCATTCTTGCCATGTGCACCATCACAGACCCAAACTGCCCTCACCATCACAGACCCAAACTGCCCTCACCTCACACAGGTTTAACCTCTTAAAACCCATTATAATGGACAGCCTAAAGTAATAGACTTACTTCAGAACATATGGCCATTTGTTTTACATTTTAGTCATTTAGCAGATGCTCTTATCCAGAGCGATTTACAGGACGAAGTAGGGTTAGGTGTCTTCCACAAGGGCCCATTGACATAGATTTTTCACAGTCAGCTCGGGGATTCGAACCAGCAACCTTTCGGCTACTGGTCCAACCGCTAGGCTACCTAGTTTAACTAAATGCTGAACAAATAAATAAAACATCAGAAGCAGTGTAAAAGTGGGACAGTAGTAAAGGAAAGGGACAGTAGTAAAGGAAAGGGACAGTAGTAAAGGAAAGGGACAGTAGTAAAGGAAAGGGACAGTAGTAAAGGAAAGGGACAGTAGTAAAGGAAAGGGACAGTAGTAAAGGAAAGGGACAGTAGTAAAGGAAAGGGACAGTAGTAAAGGAAAGGGACAGTAGTAAAGGAAAGGGACAGTAGTAAAGGAAAGGGACAGTAGTAAAGGAAAGGGACAGTAGTAAAGGAAAGGGACAGTAGTAAAGGAAAGGGACAGTAGTAAAGGAAAGGGACAGTAGTAAAGGAAAGGGACAGTAGTAAAGGAAAGGGACAGTAGAAAAGGACAGTAGTAAAACATTCAAACATAGATAGAAATGGCTGAAAGTTGGACAATATTTTGGACATAAACTATTGTACTGTATCAACGTCAGTGTCAAACACCAGGACATGCATTCATTGTTAACAGTATAATTTTTTTATTACAGTACACATCTAAAAAATATATTAATCCACAATCCATATAAAAACACAGGCCAACTCTGCATTTGTGAAGCACAGACAAAAATAAGTTTAACAACTTAGGAAAATATCTTAAATGTGAATTTCAACAGATGATTTTATTTTTTTTACCCTTTTACATTCACCATCACAGAAAGTCTCAAGAAGGCTACTCTAAGAATGAAAAAAATATATATGTATCTGAGACTGATTGCTGTTCTTCGGGTGGCAGGCACTTTTATCTAAAAACCAATTAGGCAATGTACATGATATACTGTACACCTTGGTAGTCTCTCTCGACTGGCAAAGCGAGTTGCCTTGGTAACTCTCGAAGCAAGTTAGGAAACTCCCCAGAGGGACCTCAGTTTCAGGTACTAACAAATAAACACAGACACTTTTTCTGACAAATGTTCCTAAATGTACATTTCACACTTTGGCTAAGAAAAAAAAACATTTCTAAGCTTGTCTCATACTGAATTTACAAATAAAAATAATACTTTATCTGAATAATTTAAAGAGAAGTTCAAAAAGTTCAAGAATAACATTTTCAGAAAGTGTCATAAGCGCACACAGTCACATTCCTTTAAATAAGCTGCTCTCCCTTAGAAGGTAGTAAACGTAGCTAAAAGAGGGAAGGTCATTTGAAGAAGTCAGTGGGGCAGTGACGCTGTACATCATGGTGGGGTCGCGGGGAGTTGTAGTTTAGACCAGGGGGAGGCCAGACCAGGGGCTGTGGAAGCCTCGGCTCGACGGTGGAGGGGTTAGAACCAGAACCAGAGGGAGCGAGGGGCTGTGGCAAGGGGCTGATGCCCAGGAAGGGAGGGGGCAGGTGTGCAGACTTGGCAGACTGAGGACGGGCTGGCCGGGGCTCTCTAGGTGGAGTAGTAGGCCTCTGAAACACTGGTTTCTCAGTCTTGGCCACTGCTCCCTGGGTCGTGTCTCTCTGTGCCTGCAGACCGGCACAGTGGGGCCCTTTGGCATCTTGCTGGGCCGGGGAAGGGGAGGATGAGAAGAATTGACCCGATGTTGTGCTCTGGTCGTTGGGCTTGTGTAGGGTGTGTTCTCCGCAGTCCTTCTCGTCATGGTACTGTCTGAGGCGGATGTGCCAGGCCAGGCTGCAGACTGCCGACACAGTTTTGAACTGGTGAATGACGTTACGGGGGATGAAGTAGATGTCGTCGTCACACAGCTGCGCACGGACATAGCGGATACCCTCCCGCCTCAGCTGGTTCAGCTTGGCATCGTCTACCCACTGGACACACTGCAGAGAGAGATGAGGATTAGAGGTAGGCCTACCGGATCCATTCCCACACATCAGCAGTCAGTCTGTCCTGTCACGCCTGCCTGGTATCTTCACCAACACTGAACTCAATTCCACAAAACTCCAGAGAAGATCATGCAGAATTGGTCATTCTCTGGGACCAGAATAAAGACTCTGGTTCTGCAAATTAAAGCTTTAAACTGACTCACTAAATGGCATATTATGTCATCCACGCCAAGGCTTTCCCCCTCGTGTCTGATCCTTTTATGACTAAGCCTGTCGGACATCTGATCTGCTATGATCCCATATAGAGGAGATTCATGCATCACCTTAACCGATTCAAGGTTCAATAAGAGCTCAGTTCCTACCTGAGACACAGGGGGCTCGTAAAGATCCAGCTGCAGTCTCTGGACCACATCGTTAAAGTCTTCTGCGTGGAAACACACCACATCTTTGGTTATCCTCGGACGCGCACTCCTGTAGATCAAAGACAGTTAGTTCACATCTACACAAATGTTGATACAATGTGGAATCAAGGGTGAAGAGTCAAATTAGTTTAACAAATAACAGGAATCTGTGATGACAACAGAAACACTGGATGAAGCATCCCAAACTGGAATTATTTCACCAGCATAGTCATACTGCATTGCAGCTGAGAGCCAAGCAGACCTGCATGAATACCAAACACTTCCCAAACACTCACCATTCTCCAAACTGCCCTACCTCCAGTAAAAACTCACCATTCCCCAAACTGCCCTACTTCCAGTAAAAACTCACCATTCCCCAAACTGCCCTACTTCCAGTAAAAACTCACCATTCCCCAAACTGCCCTACTTCCAGTAAAAACTCACCATTCCCCAAACTGCCCTACTTCTAGTAAAAACTCACCATTCCCCAAACTGCCCTACTTCCAGTAAAAACTCACCATTCCCCAAACTGCCCTGCTTCCAGTAAAAACTCACCATTCTCCAAACTGCCCTACCTCCAGTAAAAACTCACCATTCTCCAAACTGCCCTACCTCTAGTAAAAACTCACCATTCCCCAAACTGCCCTACTTCCAGTAAAAACTCACCATTCTCCAAACTGCCCCTACTTCTAGTAAAAACTCACCATTCCCCAAACTGCCCTACTTCCAGTAAAAACTCACCATTCCCCAAACTGCCCTACTTCTAGTAAAAACTCACCATTCCCCAAACTGCCCTACCTCCAGTAAAAACTCACCATTCCCCAAACTGCCCTACTTCCAGTAAAAACTCACCATTCCCCAAACTGCCCTACTTCCAGTAAAAACTCACCATTCCCCAAACTGCCCTACTTCTAGTAAAAACTCACCATTCCCCAAACTGCCCTACTTCTAGTAAAAACTCACCATTCCCCAAACTGCCCCACTTCTAGTAAAAACTCACCATTCCCCAAACTGCCCTACTTCCAGTAAAAACTCACCATTCCCCAAACTGCCCTACTTCCAGTAAAAACTCACCATTCCCCAAACTGCCCTACTTCTAGTAAAAACTCACCATTCCCCAAACTGCCCTACCTCCAGTAAAAACTCACCATTCCCCAAACTGCCCTACTTCCAGTAAAAACTCACCATTCCCCAAACTGCCCTACTTCCAGTAAAAACTCACCATTCCCCAAACTGCACAGCCTTCAGCACGCCCACTGCTGCCGTACTCTGCCAGTCGAAGCTCTGGCCCACATGGTCAGCATGAGCCCTGGTTCGGTCCTCAAACAGCACCTCTCTGGGCTCACTGGTCCTGGGCAGGTAGTGAAGGTTCTTAATCTCATTCATGGACCTATAGAGAGGAAAGGGAGAGCACATACTACAGTCAACCACCAGCAGAGAAGGAGAAGAGAGGAGGAGTGGGAAAGAGATGGAGGGAGACAGTGAGGACAGAGAGGAGGAGTGGGAAAGGGGATGGAGGGAGACGGTGAGGACAGAGAGGAGGAGTGGGAAAAGGGATGGAGGGAGACGGTGAGGACAGAGAGGAGGAGTGGGAAAAGGGATGGAGGGAGACAGTGAGGACAGAGAGGAGGAGTGGGAAAGGGGATGGAGGGAGACGGTGAGGACAGAGAGGAGGAGTGGGAAAAGGGATGGAGGGAGACAGTGAGGACAGAGAGGAGGAGTGGGAAAAGGGATGGAGGGAGACAGTGAGGACAGAGAGGAGGAGTGGGAAAAGGGATGGAGGGAGACAGTGAGGACAGAGAGGAGGAGTGGGAAAAGGGATGGAGGGAGACGGTGAGGACAGAGAGGAGGAGTGGGAAAAGGGATGGAGGGAGACAGTGAGGACAGAGAGGAGGAGTGGGAAAAGGGATGGAGGGAGACGGTGAGGACAGAGAGGAGGAGTGGGAAAAGGGATGGAGGGAGACGGTGAGGACAGAGAGGAGGAGTGGGAAAAGGGATGGAGGGAGACGGTGAGGACAGAGAGGAGGAGTGGGAAAGGGATGGAGGGAGACGGTGAGGACAGAGAGGAGGAGTGGGAAAAGGGATGGAGGGAGACAGTGAGGACAGAGAGGAGGAGTGGGAAAAGGGATGGAGGGAGACGGTGAGGACAGAGAGGAGGAGTGGGAAAAGGGATGGAGGGAGACGGTGAGGACAGAGAGGAGGAGTGGGAAAGGGATGGAGGGAGACAGGTGGAAAAGGAAAGGAGGAATGGGAAAAGGGAAAGGAGGAGTGGGAAAAGGAAAGGAGGAACGGGAAAAGGAAAGGAGGAATGGGAAAAGGAAAGGAGGAATGGGAAAAGGAAAGGAGGAATGGGAAGCAAGGAGAGGGAGTAGAGCTACACTGTCACAAACTAATAAATGTTCCTCCTATAAGGAGGCTTATTATGTGTTAGTATTACTATATGTGACCTATGTTATTACTATATTATTACTGTGTTACTATGATAAAAGTCCTGGGATGTTTAGGCTACCTGCGTCGTTTGAAGGGTGACTTGGGCATGTCAGCGGTTGGCACCATCTGCTCACCCGGCCGGACCCACATGATGGGCCCATCATCACTCTGGGAACGACAGTCCAGCTTCAGGCTGGAGAGACTGCCCCAAGGTAGGGTCATCTGGACAGACAGACAGAGTTTCAGGGACAATCATACTCTGCGTATACAATGATTAATAAAAAAAAATCGAAGGCCTACATTGAGACAGAAATGATCAGCAATAACTACATTTGCCTGACTTCAGTCAGTTAACCATAGCTATAGGCCTACACATAAACCATAGACCTACATTTCAGTTCCAAAACTATGGCCAGGAGGCAAGTAAGAATGAATATAAAGAAGGTCGTTTTGTATTAATCATTTGATAAATTCCAAGCACCAACATCCATTCTCTCATCCTCTGACCTTCAGAAAGGGGGACTCCTCCAGCATGTCCAGGAACTCTGGGAAGTAGTCCCCCACCTCCTCTGCCATGGCTCCCACCAGACTGATCTGTCTCATGGGACCGGCCCGGTACGTCCCCGAGCAGTAGGTCCGGCCCACCTACAGGACAGGGAGAGAGGTCAGAGGTCAGACCAGACTGATCCGTTTCATGGGGCCAGCCTGGTCCGACCCACCTACAGTCAGCACACAGGTGGAGAGGTAATGTTGATTTGGCTCAATCTGAAATTAATGCAATGCCAATGTGCATTGGCTTCAGGCTTTAATATATCATTAGGATATTGGACTAAAACTGACCCAGGTGGATGGTTTGGTGAGCATGGAGCCGTCCAAGGCTTTCCAACATTTAGCTAACCCTAGTTAGTTAGTGCAACATAATCAAGCAGTGCCCTGCATTTATTTTCCTCCCCTGAACCCATTAGTAGCACTTGGATATTGCAGTGGAAAGGCTGCATTAAACTAATTGGCTAATTGTCTGTGTTAACTGCACAGAGCACTGTATAAACCATGTGTGTGGTACAATCAGCCCTATGAGAATCCATTGGTCTGGTCAAACACAACAGTAAAACGTAATGGAACAAGTCTAGAGCCACTCTACTAGGCCTCTAGGGAGCAGAGCAACAGGGAAAACTTGGCAGGAGTTCAGCTATAGACTTAACATTGGTGTACTTTGGAATGCAATAACTATTGGATGGCTAACAGACTGACTGTTGAGCTCGTTCATAACTTTGTCTAAGATAAGTACTGGTGGGTACACAGCTATAACACCTGATTCACAGTCAATAACTTTATCAGGCTGGTTGAGGTCTTGACGATGGGATGGCACAAAACCCTCCACAGCCTGTAACTCTCCAGGACCAGGGTTGGTGACCACTGCCAGCATATTTAAGTGGCGGGGGAAAACATCAATACAGTTACATATAGAGATATTATTTTTGACATTATGGCCATATTATTTTGGTGCAACTCGGCTGTACTTACACCAAAACTCCAGATTTTTTCCTTCATAGCTTGTTCTCCATCTTTTGAAACAATTTATTTTCAGCACTTTTATTTCCATGACTGATCAAAATTAATTTCTTGGCTCTCTCTTGTCCTTCTGAAGCAGAAATACAGTGCATTTGGAAAGTATTCAGACCCCTTCACTTTTAAGTTACAGCCTTATTCTAAAATGGATCCAATACATTTTTTCCTCATTAATCTAAACACCCCATAATGTCAAGGCGAAAACTGTTTATTTTACATTTTTGCAAATGTATTAAAAATAAAAAACTAGATGTTTCTACAACTTGATTGGCGTCCAACTGTGGTAAATTCAATTGATTGGAAATGATTTGGAAAGGCCTGTCTATATCAGGTCCCACAGTTGACAGTGCATGTCAGAGCAAAAACCAAGCCATGAGGTCGAAGGAATTGTCCTTAGAGCCCCGAGACAGGATTGTGTTGAGGCGCAGATCGGGGGAAGGGTAACATAAGTTGGGTGAATTTTGGCCCATTCCTTCTGGCAGAGCTGTTGTAACTGAGTCAGGTTTGAAGGCCTCCTTGCTCGCACACGCTTTTCAGTTCTGCCCACAAATTTTCTATAGGATTGAGGTCAGGGCTTTGTGATGGCCACTCCAATACTTTGACTTTGTTGTCCTTAAGCCATTTTGCCACAACTTTGGAAGTATGCTTGGGGTTATTGTCCATTTGGAAGACCCATTTGCGACCAAGCTTTAACTTCCTGACTGATGTCTTGATGTTGCTTCAATATATCCACATAATTTCCCGCCCTCATGATGCCAGCTATTTTGTGAAGTGCACCAGTCCCTCCTGCAGCAAAGCACCCCCACAACATGATGCTGCCACCCCTGTGCTTCACGATTGGGATGGTGTTCTTCGGCTTGCAAGCCCCCCCCCCCCCCTTTTCCTCCAAACATAACGATGGTCATTATGGCCAAACAGTTCTATTTTTGTTTCATCAGACCAGAGGACATTTCTCCAAAAAGTACGATCTTTGTCCCCATGTGCAGTTGCAAACTGTAATCTGGCTTTTTTATGGCGGTTTTGGAGCAGTGGCTTCTTCCTTGCTGAGTAGCCTTTCAGGTTATGTCAATATAGGACTCGTTTTACTGTGGATATAGATACTTTTGTACATGTTCCCTCAAGCATCTTCACAAGGTCCTTTGCTGTTGTTCTGGGATTGATTTGCACTTTTTGCACCAAAGTACATTCATCTCTAGGAGACAGAAGGCCGCTCCTTCCTGAGCGGTATGACGGCAGCATGGTCCCATGGTGTTTATACTTGCGTACTATTGTTTGTACAGATGAACGTGGTACCTTCAGGCGTTTGGAAATTGCTCGAGGATGAACCAGACTTGTGGAGGTCTACAATTGTTTTTCTTCTGAGGTCTTGGCTGATTTATTTGAATTTTAATTTTCCCATGATGTCAAGCAAAGAGGCACTGAGTTTGAAGGTAGGCCTTGAAATACATCCACAGGTACACCTCCAATTGACTCAAATGATGTCAATTAGCCTATCAGAAGCTTCTAAAGCCATGACATCCTTTTCTGGAATTTTCCAAGCTGTTTAAAGGCACAGTCAACTTAGTGTATGCAAACGTCTGACCCACTGGAATTGTGATACAGTGAATTATAAGTGAAATAATCTGCCTGTAAACAATTGTTGGAAAAATGACTTTTGTCATGCACAAAGTAGATGTCCTAACCGACATGCCAAAACTATAGTTTGTTAACAAGAAATGTGTGGAGTGGTTGAAAAATGAGTTTTAATGACTCCAACCTAAGTGTATGTAAACTTCCGACTTCAACTGTATGTAAATAAGGTATCTGTTTCTTAATTGTAATAAATTAGCAAACATTTCTAAAAACCTGTTTTTGCTTTCTCATTATGGAGTAGTGTGTAGACTGATGAGGATTAAATTATAATTGTTTTAATTGATTTTAGAATAAAGCTGTAACTTAACAAAATGTGGAAAAAGTCAATGGGTCTGATTTATTCCGAATGCACTGTATGGGATGTTTTTCCCACTGTGACCATAAAAACATACCCAAACCAAAAACTGTGGATAGATGGCAGCATTCGCGCAATATTTAAAGCACGAACCACCGGATTTAACCACGGCAAGGTGACTGGGAGAGATGGTTGAATACAAACAGTCCAGTTATGACCTCCGTAAGGTAATCAAACAGGAAAAACATCAGTACAGAGACAAAATGGAGTCGCAATTAAGCGGCTTAGACACAAGACGTATGTGGCAGGGACTCCAGACAATCACGGATTACAGAGGGAGAACGAGCCACGTCGCAGACACCGATGACTTGCTCCCGGACAAGCTAAATACCTTCTTCGCCCGCTTTGAGGATAACACAGGATAACAGACGCGGGCCGTTCCCGAGGTCTGTGGGCTCTCATTCCCCGTGGCCGACGTGAGTACGACTTGAGCGTTAACCTTTGCAGGGCTGAAGGCCCAGAGGGCATCCCTAGCCAGCTGGAGTGTTTACGTACATATCCAATCTCTCCCTATCCCAGTCTGCTGTCCCCACTTGCTTCAAGATGCCCACCATTGTTCGTGTATCCAAGAAAGACAAGGTAACTTAACTAAATGACTATCGCCCCGTAACACACTTCTGTCATCATGAAGTGCTTTGAGAGGCTAGTTAAGGATCATATCACCTTCACCTTACCTGACACCCTAGACCCACTTCAATTTGCATACCGCTCCAATAGATCCACGGACGATGAAATCGCCGTCGCACTGTACTCTGCCCTATCCCATCTGGACAAGAGGAATACCTATCTAAGAATGCTTTCCATTGACTACAGCTCAGCATTCAACACCATAGTGTCCTCCAAGCTCATCATTAAGCTCAGGGTCTGAACTTTGCCCTATGCAACTGGGTCCTGGACTGCCTGATGGACTGCCCCAAGGTGGTGAAGGTAGGAAACAATACTTCCGCTACGCTTATCCTCAACACAAGGGCCCCACACAGGTCCACTGCCTGCCCTCCAGGACATCTACAGCACCCGATGTCACAGGAAGGCCAAAAAGATCAAGGACATCAACCACCCGAGCCACGGCCTATTTATCCCGCTATCATCCAGAAGGTGAGGTCAGTACAGGTGCATCAAAGCTGGGACCGAGAACTGAAAAACAGCTTCTGTCTCAAGGCCATCAGAGTGTTAGACAGCCATCACTAGCCGGCCTCCACCCAATACCCTGCCCTGAACTTAGCCATTGTCACTAGCCGACTACCACCCTGTTACTCTACCTTTACATGGGGTTTTACTCATTTCATATTTATATACTGTATTCTAATCAAGGACATCCTATTCAACTATTGCTGTATATATAGTATTCTATCCTACGTATTCTTAAATATTATACATTTAACCTTTATTTAACTAGGCAAGTCAGTTAAGAACAAATTCTTATTTACATGACTGCCGACACCAGCTAAACCCAGATGATGCTGGGCCAATTGTGCAACGCCCTATGGGACTCCCAATCACATATAGTGACGCCTCAAGCACTGGGACCGCTGCGCCACTCGGGAGCCCATTCTACAGAATATTTAGTATATCAACAAACTGTACACACACACACACACACACACACACACACACACACACACACACACACACACACACACACACACACACACACACACACACACACACACCCACACACACACACACACACACACACACACTTCTTAATTCCATTCATGTACTTTTAGATTTGTGCATCTTGTTGTGTATTCACATTTACATTTTAGTCATTTAGCAGACACTCTTATCCAGAGCGACTTACAGTAGTGAATGCATACATTTCATACATTATTTTTTATTTTTTCCGTACTGGTCCCCCGTGGGAATCAAACCCACAACTCTGGCATTGCAAACACCATGCTCTACCAACTGAGCCACACGGGACCATTGTTAGATATTAGATATTACTGCACTGTTGGAGCTACGAACACAAGCATTTCACTACACCCGCAATAACATCTGTTAAATATGTGTATGTGACCAATAAAATTTGATTTGAACGAAATCAAACAGGTATTTTTGTTCAAACCCTCGGGAATTGTTGTTGCATCTGTCAATTTATTTGCTGTCCAGTATCCAGACGACCTGTCCTCAGCTCATATTTTTCTGTAATGTGTTGAGGCTGGCAATTAAGGAAAATGAGAGGCTCAATTAAAGATATTACAGAACTGCTGTATTTGAACCACAACTCCCTTCTGTCCAGTTTCCCTGAGGTTGCTACGGAAATCAAGCTGCTTTTACCATCCCTGTAACTGTCGCTTCCACGGAGAGATTGTTTTCTAAACTATAACTCATAAAGAACTACCGAAGAAGCATTAGGCTCTAGGTCTGATATGAGCATTTGAACACCTGAGTAAGCTCCACTCATTGCACTGGCGCCGTCGCAGCCTTGACCACAGACGGCATTTGTTCACTGATATCTCCTCATACTTTCAATCACTTTATTTTTTTGTCACTGTCCTGAAGCCCAAGAAACAAACACTTAGCTTCCTAGAACATATATAAATTAAAAAGGTCTACAAATTACTTTTTAGAGGGTTACTGTCAAAATTATTTATTAAAATGTTTTAAAATAGACATCGATGACAGGCGCATGGGCCCTCAGAGCTTATGGGGCCCCGCCTTGCGGGGGTATATGGTATGCCAGTGTAAGTATTGTGATAATATTGTATTGTGAGGTCCCTGGCAATTCCCAGTCTTAATATTAAATGTAAGGCTAACACAAAACCTAATATGAAATCCCACACAGGCAACATCAGAAGGACAGTGACAGGCCAGTTCCATAACGTTGTTTTGCTATACCTGAGAGTGGAAGTTAGCGATAGTAGTGGTCTCTATATCCTTCTTCCCCAGGATCTCCATCTTGACCGGTGTGGAGGGGAAGTTGAAGGCAAAGTAGTCCAGGAAGTCAGGTAGGTAGGCAGCAGCCCTGTGCACCACAGCCAGGGCGTAGCGAGCTGCCCCTCTGGGTCTCTCAGTGAAGGCCAGCTCTAGGAACTCCTGGGCAAAGTGCTCCATCTCCCCCGGCCGTAGAGAGGACAGCTCATCAGCGTAGGCATGCAGGACCGATGCTCCGCCGTTGGCCTGGCGCTCCTCATGGATGAAGCGTCCGTAGACGGTGCCTGTCTGCAGAGACGAACAGCGGATGAAGTGGTCTTGGGGGGAGAGAAAGGGGAGGTGGGTGTGGCTGTGTTCCTCTTTAGGAGTGAGCTGGTTGTTGTTGGCGCCTGAACCAGACTGGCAGTGTTTCCCCTCCTTCACGGGGCCAAGGCGGGCTGAAGGACTGTGGTCAGTCAGACCACCATACACGGTCTGGACCTCCTTGTTGTACGTGTGGATCGTCTTACCACGCTCATCCTCACGGTGCCTCCGCTTCTTTTTCGTCTTCCTCAACAGGTACTCCTCCAGCGACTGAGTCTTGCTGTTCTCATCATGATGGGGCTCTGGAGACAGGAAGACAATAGCTCATTACCATGCACATCATTTGTCAATACCCAATTTGCAATTGGTTCACTTTTTTATTTTACCAGGCAAGTTGACTGTGAACACATTCTCAGTTACAGCAACGACCTGGAGAGCCGATTGGAAGCTGGGGATGATTAGGTGCCAGGTGGCCATGATGGTAAGAGGGTTGACAACTAGGAGTATTGCAAAACGAACCATCGTTCGCTACATACACTACATTTCTTCTCTGCAATAAAAGTAGGCCTAACATCAGTGGGCCTGCCATAGAGTCTGAGAAGGCAGGCATTTGCACAAAAAAAATAATTATATAATAAGAAATAACCCCATTCATGGAACTTGCATGTGCATCATCTGACTGATTATTTTGCGTATGTAAACAAACATAGGTTTGTCTGACTTAATTGTAACTTTGCATAAGATTCAAGCATTAAGAGTGGTAACATACTAATATAACGGAATAGAATGTGAAGAATAACCTACCTTTCTTTTTCTTATATAGGCCTACTCCATGTTTTACGTTAGCCTCTGTGTTTTCCTTCTTAGGTTTGAGTTTGAGCTCTTTCTCCCTGTGCTTTTCCTTGCTCTCCTGTATTTTGGCCTTGGGTTCGGCTACTTTGAGGGGCGTGAAATTGAACAGTCCAGGCGGCAGAACCGGGGGAAGTGCTTTCTTCCTGTCCAACTTGGCTGCTGCAGGTACCACCTTCCGCGCAGGCAGCGGAGGCTGCAGGTGCGAGTCCTTCTTTGCATCGTTGGTGTTGTTGTGCTGGTGGTGGTGATGATGATGCTGCTGGTGGTGTCGTTGTAGGGTAGGTTTTTCGGCACCGGAGTTGCGTGGTTGTGGTTGGCCATTCTGCTGCTGTTGAACATGTTGTGGGTCATGGTGGTGCCGATGATGATGGAGCTTTACTTTCTTTGCATCCTCGGATGAGCGCTGGCGTTTATCCGCGGACGGTGACAGTTCCCTCTTCTTCTTTTCTTTGGCAAATTTATCAAGACCGTCCCTTACCTTATTTTCTACTTTAATACGGACCAAGTCGACCTGCGCAGCCATTTTGCACGTACATTTAAAGGGCTATAAATTCATACTGCGCAACTCGATGGGAGTTTGTAGTTATTTTAAGCGCTCAGGGATATTGTATTTGTAGTTTTTCACCCTTTCTGGTCTATGGGCAGCTCATGCGCACTCTCAGTAATGTAGTTAGTTGCATGGCTATCTGGGAGTTGAAGTTCGTGTTGTAGAGAACACGTGCGTATTTGCACGCACTCACTTTTACAGCTGACGTAATGGTAAACTGAGCGACTCTCGGAGAGACAGAGGACGTTGCGGGTGTGGGTCCTTCTTTGCACCTTTGGTGTTATAATACAATAATAATAATAATAATAATAACAACAATATGGCATTTAGCAAACTCTTTCATCCAATGATTTTATTACAGTCATGCGTGCATACATTTTACATATGGATGGTACCAGGAATCGATCTCACAACACCATACAGGACCTACTTGCAATCTACATGCCAGAGTTCTAAACATTTCAGGTTGAATATTGAACGGAACCAAAATAATGTAAAACATGTATTCTATAACATTCTATTCTGGATAGTGTATATTTAAGCAATAACGCACAGCCCCCGAGGTGCCTTATTGCTATTATAAACTGGTTACCAACGTAATTAGAGCAGTAAAAATAAAAGTTAGCATACCCGTGGTATACCATCTGATATACCACGGCTGTCAGCCAATCAGCATTCAGGGCTTGAACCACCCAGCTAATAATTATTGATAGAGTGAATTTATTTTATAAAAATTATGAAACCAGAGATTGTGGATATAATGACGATACTCGTGTCTTCGACCTAACAATTGGTCTAGATGGGATACATCTTATGTCAAACTGACGTGTTTTGCATTTACCTAACCATTTTCAAACCTTAACCTAATACTCCTAACGTGCTTAGTAAATTCTCCAAAACTGCTACGAAAAAATCAATTCTGACAAACTATCCCATCTATTTAAAACGTGAACAGAGATACGAGATCCTGAGGCCCATTGTCGTGCCATTCATCCGCCGCCATCACCTCGTTTCAGCATGATAATGCACAGCCCCCATGTCGCAAGGACCTTTACACAATTCCTGAAAGTGTCCCAGTTCTTCCATGGCCTGCATACTCACCAGACATGTCACCCATTGAGCATGTTTTGGATGCTCTGGATCGACGTGTACAACAAGGTGTTTCAGTTCCCGCCAATATCCATCAATTTCGCACAGGCATAGAACAGAAGTGGGACAACATTCAACAGCCTGATCAACTCTATGCGAAGGAGATGTGTCGTGTTGCATGAGGCAAATGGTGGTCACAGCAGATACTGACTGGTTTTATAATCCACGCCACTTTCAAAAACAAGTTATCTGTGATCAACAGATGCATATCTGTGTTCCTAGTCATTTGAAATCCATAGATAAGGGCCTAATGAATTTATTTCAATTGCCTGATTTCCATATATGAACTGTAACGGATTTGATTTTGAACTCAGCAATATCTTTGAAATTGTTGCGTTTATATTTTTGTTCTGTATACATATGGGAAACGCTTCGATACAAAGTGATTTTCGCTAACCCTAACCCTTTTCCTAACATTTACATAAGTCTCCTAACCTGCTATGTTAATTCTCGGAACCTGTTACGAAAAAGTAACTTAGTTCGGAATCGAAGTGGGGTGAAAAGAGTGTTTCTCACGTACATTTAGGTAGGGGTTAAGCCATACAAAACCTAGGGGTTAGGGGTTAAGCCATTCAAAAAATTCCAGATTTTGGGCGGAATAAACCCTCTTGCTTTGCCTCTTCCTCTCTGATAAAACCCACTTTACACCAATGACTGTAGGCTTCACACAATGGAATACGTTTATTCAGTAAAACTTTATTTGTCAGTGCATGAACAGAATGCCATGACCAGATTTATTTTCTCTCACCACTTTATTTTATTTTCTTCTCAATTACTTAAAAAAAATAATGGAACGATTTACAGATTTATTTTCTGAATGAAGGCAGGTATTTATACAGGTGCTGTACAATGTATAAACATTTACAACTACCACATAATGTAAAGAACAAAAGGCTGTTTTCTGTTGAAGCAATGCAAGGCCACATTATTATATACAGACACGTTACATGAATGATGGGAGGTAAAAGGGAAACTAAATATAACGGTGAAGAGAAAATCAAAATCCTTATACTTGTCTAAGATTTAATCACAAGATTCAAAAGGTTGATTGGAAGAGAAGACTTGAAGCTTGACACACCCAAATGTAAGGTTTTGGCAGATCATTTTCAAAGCTGCCACATACCGATGCCCTCAAACATACTAGGCTATCGTTGTGTAAACTTCCGTCATTTTGTAAATTCGTGACACAGATTAGGGGCGGCAGCTAGCCTAGCGGTTAGGACAGTTGGGCCAGAAACCAAAACGGTTGCTGGTTCGAATCCTGAGCCGACTGGGTCAAAAATTGGCCGATGAGCCCTTGAGCAAGGTACAAAACCCTAATTGCTCCTGTAAATCGCTCTGGATTAAAATGTATAAAATTTAAATGTAGATTTCGGGGATTGTCGCATGGAGTTCCATTATTTCCGTTCCTCCAGAAGAGGGCACTATAGTCTAAAGCAGGGTTTCACAAACTTTTTCACTCAGCGCCCCCTTCCAGCAATGGGGAACATCCCGTGCCCCCCTTGCGCATTCACACGCCACGTCTATTTTTATGGGCACAAGCACTGTTCACACCCCTCTTGTTGGTGGAGAGAATTTTTCAGGCTTAAAGCTTATTTCCTGCAATTCTACAAACAAATGTATAGGGTACAAAGAACATTTTGCAGTTTTAAAACACATTTTCTTGCGATTCTATATATTTTGCCATGTTTAATGTTATTTGAGTGACAAAAATATTACAACAATATCTATGGGCTAAAAAACCTTAATAAAAAAACGGTAGCTGACATGGGCTAGTTGATCTGGACATTTCTGACAAGTTATAAATTCCTCTCTAAGGTATGTAATGACTAACATGACAAGAGAAACTGATGATGCACTATCCAATTTCAAAATTGCACCTCGTGCATTCTACTATTACAACTTTCAAGAGTAAGTTTAAAGCCGTACTGAGTTTTAATTTTTTACATTTTTTAACTTTATTTAATCTTTATTTAACTAGGCAAGTCAGTTAAGAACAAAATCTTATTTACAATGATGGCCTACCCCGGCCAAACCCTTAATCGGACAACACTGTGCCAATTGGGAGTCCCATAGGGCGGCGCACAATCGCGGCTGGTTGTGATACAGACTGGAATCGAACCAGGGTCTGTAGTGGCTCCTCTAGCACTGAGATGCAGTGCCTTAGACTGCTGCGCCATTCGGGAGCTCCCCTAGGGAGTTCCGCGCACCACAGTTCAGGAACCACTGGTCTAAAGCACGGTTTTCCAAACTCTGTCCTGGGGCACATTTTGGTTTTTGCCCTAGCACTACACAGCTGATTCAAATAATCAAAGCTCAATGATGAGTTGGCTAATTCAATCAGCTGTGTAGTGCTAGGGCAAAAAACTAAACGTGCACCCAGGGCTGAGTTTGGGAAACCTTGGTCTGAAGTGTGCCAGAATATATCAGGATATGTTTGGTATTACTGTAGTTTTTAAATGTATGTAATATTAACATCTTGGACTGGTGTAATATTAAAAGCACATTTTGATGGGCACGTTGGAGGAAGAACAATTGTGGTGTCATAAAAATGCAAAGGTCTCACTTTTTAACCTCAATCTGCCAATACAGCTAATTTACCCCCACATTTAGATTAGAAAACACCTTGCTAAATAATACACATATTAGATAACGTACAGTCAAAGCTACAGCACTGTCTAAAATACACACCTGTCAGCATGTAGTATACACATTTTACCAGAGGATCTAAAATGGCTGCTTACAATAAACAACATTACCGATTAAGGATGTGAACGGGCTATGAATGGATAGAAATACAATGTATATGGATCATAGACTAATATGGGATAGAATTATCACACGTGACTGACATGGCTCATCCAACATGGGGGCACAGTTACTGATACAGTGACGTGAATGTAATGTGATGTAAACTAAAACACAAAAGTGATGAGCAATAATTGAAGTACAGATGTAAGATCTTAATTTGAGCCAGTTTGCTACAGCAGGAAAATAATCCTGCAGGAACAGGAAATGTGAATTATTATGTGGATTATAATTCATGTTCACTTTTGTAGGGGTTGATACATTTTTCGTAAGGGAAAATCAAGACTGAAATTTGAAAGTGTCAGAAGTCTTTTTAAACCTCAAATACACTACAAGTTTGAGGATAGGAAAGTTCTCCTGCAATAAAGCAAATGAACATTTTCAGTGGTGATGTCTCTACACACTTACTACAACGGCTCATAATAACGGCCGGAACGGAGTAAATGGAATGACATCAAACACCTGGAAACTATGTGTTTGATACCGTTCCACTGATTCCGCGCCAGTCATTACCATGAGCCTGTTCTCCCCAATTAAGGTGCAACATCAAAATATAGAATGGCTCAGTATGGATACATATACACTTATTCTTTGTCATTTAATTTCAATAAATTACAATATGCTTCACAATAAACACACGTGTAGTAGTAAACAATATACCTAACCACAAGTGTCTGGTCTTCAGATAGATATGCATATAAAGCTTTTCCGTAATGATCTAAAATCCACTGCAAAGCTGATGACAACAGTGATTCTGAGTCTGCACAGAGCATGTAGTCTACACACCCAGTTAACATGTCTGGACTGTATTTCTAGATATGGACAGAAAATGATTGAAAACCCAAACCCCCCTGATCTCCCAGTGACTTGAGGAGAAATCACCATCATCTCTTTATACATCCATCAGGTACATAGCAGTGGATCAATCCCACCAGCCACCAGGAACACAAAACGCTGAGTGATTGCCTGGATAAGAGTCTGTCTTTAGAACCTTCATACAGTAGTGACAAACAACAATATCCTTCATCAAAGCCAGCATCAGAGAGGAAGCATCTCCTTTCATTCAACCACAAACGAGTATTACATCACAGAAAGGACGATACATCACATGACATGGACCAACTTCCTCCCAGCAGGTTGGAGTCTGATTGGCACAAAACAGACTGGACTTCACATCCTCCAGATCAACAGGCACGCACCGCATCTGCAGAGCCACAAACTGACTGAACTCAGGACATAAAAACAGCCTGTAGGAAGGTTGGCTGAAGCAAACTGTGAAAAGATGCACTGATATGCAATAAGAGGCAATGTGATGATATGGAGTAACACAGTGACGCAAAACAGCCTAAATCCTCTCAATCCTCATTGGTCCATTCTAAATGTCATCATGCTGAAAATGAGCAGAACTGTAGAAGCTGTGTATGTATCTGTTGTGGACAGGTTAGTCAGTCTACGATGCATCAGTTTCCCTCCACATGAGAGTGGATTTTGGCTGAGCTAGGGACCTTCCAAGGCCCTGGGGTGATGGTGACCTGCTTCTTGCTGCTGGGGTTCCTGTTGCATGTGGAGTCCTGGCAAGCAGCACTACTGGTGCTATCCCTGGTGTCCCTCTGATTCTCTTCCTCCGCTGTCTCTCTGTGTTTGCCCTCTCTCTGACTCCTCTCTCTCCAATTCAGGGTTCCGCACTCTGAGTCCGGCCCCGTCTTCTCCTTCTGTGTCTGGGATCTATGAGGCTCTCGCTCCACCTCTGTGTCCTTCCTGCGGCGCTCGCTGGTTCTCGTCTCCCTCTCCTGTCTGTGATTGGGGTCCTCCTCCTTGCGTCTCCTTTCTCTTCCCTGAGTACCCTTACCAGAGGCAGGGTTGGAGCTGGGATGCTGCCCCCTAGAGCGCCTCTGACCCTCCTGGCCCTTCGAGGGCTGCCTGGAGACTGCTGCCTCCGGATCCCTCTTTGAGGTCATCTTCCTGGGGCTGAAAGAGCGGCACTCTTGACCCTTCCAGCCCTCTCTCTGGCCATGGGCCTTCTTCTCGCTGCTCAGGTCTCCCTCCACTAAGCCATTCTTGTGTTCAGCACTCCCTGCCTTGTTGTCTCGGTCTACTCTGTCGGTCTTCCTGGGGCTCTGGGAGCGCTCTTTGGTTTCAGCCTGGGCTTCGGTGGATCTCTTGGGGTTAGCATGCTTATCGCTGTGGGAGGTGATGGAATCACTTTTCTTGGGGAGGGTATTGTTGTTGGGGCTGTTGGCTCTCCTCTGGCTATGGCGGTGAGGCTGCTGCCCTCTGGCCTTGTTGGGCTCCAGCAGCCTGGAGGGTGCAGCGGCAGCAGACGTATCCCAGACAGAGGGCTCCTCGGGGGCAGAGTTGTTGGCGGAGGAGGGGCGGGACAGCTCGGAGGTGGACAGGGAGATTGAGGATGGAGAGGTGGGGGATGACTGCTGGTCGGATGCAGAGAGTCTAGGAAAGCTTGAGGGTGAATTGTTCACTTTCTCCTTCATACCTGGAATAAAGGCATTGAGAGTCATAGTGAGTGAGACATTGGTTCCACCTCCAATTTGCTGAGAAAGAAATAACAAAACAGATTGTGATACTGAAGCAGATTGGAGACTGTAGTTATATTAAAGAGATATATTGTATGTTCAATATGTGAAGGTGGTGAAGCATCTTGAAATCTAAAATAAGTGCACATTCAATAATCCACTAACAAAATTAATCTTTCCATTATAACCTTTCAAATAGGAGCTTTAAGTCACACAGACAATATGAATCTGATATATGTATCAGTGCCATCAAAGGGAGGTGTAAGCTTTTCTCCACCACCGCACAGCTGACGTTTGAATTTCCCTCAAGAGCTGATAAGAGTAGCGCTGGCGTGATTGAAAGAGCAAAGATGTGTAGCGGAGAACCAGAAAGTGAGATGGACTTAGTGGAGCTGAAATGGGGTTTCGATTTCTACGAGAAACAACTCATAGAAATCCATTCTTCTTAAAATCAGGACAGAGAGAGTTGATGCCGGTGAAACGCACATACATCATTTGAACATCTCACTGATCAATATCTAGTTAACGACTTTCTCCTGGTCTCGATCATTGTGATGTTGTGTGTGTTCAGCGGCAGTGGCGTGTTTGTGTTCTGTAATAACAACTCAGGGGCTCTAGAGCCACATCCTGCTCCAGCGGGGGTCTCAGGACCCACTTCAATCAATTGCAGATAAAGGAAAACTGCAGATTCACTCAGAATGTATTTCAAAGAAAGGTTTGGTTGTGTCCTTGAGAAGAACAACTTGTGGGGCGTGTCTTTTCGTGGTTAACACCATTAGAACAACATAAACACTTAACCTGTAGTGCAGTTTCCTTTATCTGTCATTGATTGAATTGGGGCCTTTGTTAGTGAACATGTTCGACTGGAGTCACTGCCTCCGTTCAGACCGCCTACATGTTACAATCAGTGTAGCTCTCATTGGGCGAGGCCTTGTCTGAGCGTAGGACTGTTATGGGAGGAGATGTCCAGTTATGATTAAGGGGAGCAAGGAGGAGCTATAAACAGAAGCTGATTTTAAAATGAGGCGTACCACTTTGAAACGGAGAGAACAGAGGCAAAGAGGAGGAGAGAAGAGAACGAGGTGGTTTACCAAGGTTATTAGGGACAGACCAAGAAAAGCAGTGAGGCCACTAGTGATGCTCTGGTTTCATGTAGAAGCACAGGGTGGAGGAAGAAGAGTTCACACCTACAGGGAGGAAGAAGAGAGAGAGAACAGTGCCAGGAAAGCCAGACAGAGAGCGGTTGAGCCAGATAGATAGAGAGGTATAAAGCTAGAGAGACAAACCATGGTAAAGCGAGACGGCTGCAAAAGCTTTCACATGCACAAAAGGGAGGTATGGTCATTTATATGTACTGTATAGACTGGGTTATATTGTATGTACGGAGAATCTTTTTAATGAAATGTATGCATTCACTACTGTAAGTCGCTCTGGATAAGAGCGTCTGCTAAATGACTAAAATGTAAATGTAATGTATGTGTGTGTGTGTGTGTGTTGAAAGTTTAATAACAGTGTTTGAGTAGAATATGTGTTGAGTCCATAGAAGTAGAACAAGTAGAATGGACACATTCTAATTCTATGGTTTAGTCCATGGTCAGTCTTCTATGCGTATGTGTATTGCAAGCAGTAGTAACAGTGTCTGAGTAGGTTACATGTTGATGAGTTCACATTCTAATTCTGTGGTTGAGAACATGGTCAGTCTTTTATGTGTGTTTGAGTAGAGTATGTGGTTGAGTCTGTGGTTTCTCACTGGGGTCGGGGACCCGGCCCAGGCCAGGTCTGAGGAGCAGCAGGACCTTGGTGCCCCCAGCCTGGATCAGCTCGATGGCCCGGGTGTGTGTGATGCCCTGGGTGGGCTCACCGTTGATCGCCACAATCTGATCTCCTACCTGTGGTAACACACATGATGTTTCAGTACTACTAGCCACAGTATTTACTCAGTATGAAGCTAATGCTAATACTACAATCACTTGAATCCTTGAAATCTCCCAATGTCATTAAACCCAGCAAAATCGCCTTTCTCCCCTAGACACCATTCAACAGACATGTACTGTATGTGTGCCCATTCTCATAGAGAGAACAGATGTAGCCACCATCTATGAGAGCAAGTATTAATGCCCTGGGTTGGTGACGGACTGGCCCAGTTAGACTCACGTGTATCCTGCCGTCCTTCAGTGCAGGGCCCTCCTCCGCCAGTCTCAATATGAACAGGCCCATGTTGTACTCCTTTCCTCCCCGCAGACTGAAGCCAAACCCCCGCTGGCCTCGCTCCAGCTCCACCTGGAAACCGCCCTGATACAGAGATAATATACATCTCTATACATCAGTTATTCAGCTAACATGTAGCTAAATGTCATATTGTAATAGATGTTTAATGCTTTATGATATTCAGTTACGCAATATTGATTCACATGGCTAGGAATACACAACAATAAACACATACACACAGTGGTTGACCTCTCCTCTCCATAGCCTCACCTGCTTGGGGTCTGAGGTGATGAGTTGTCCCATCTCGCTGGGTGGAAGGGACTTATACTCCAGGACGTCTCCATTCCTAAACAGTCACATACAAAACATCACAGTGTCAGTGTACTCACCAACTCCAGTACCAGAAAGGTTTCCTTCTTCACATGGTTTGTAGTGTTTGGTGTCTGTTTCCTTCAGTATTCTTATACAGTGTGGGGTAAATGGTATATGCTATAGTTCTTCTGAAGAGACAAGCTGCTTGTTCTGGAAACTAATGTAACTGCTGCTTGTAGCAGACTTCAATCTCATTACAATCTTTTGTGTTGAGCTGCAGTGATATAATAATAATAATATGAAAAAAAAAAAAAAAAAAAGTAATATATGCTAGAGAGAACCAGTGATAATAATAATAATAATATTAATATATGCTAGAGAGAACCAGTGATAATAATTATAATAATAATATATGCTAGAGAGAACCAGTGATATAATAATAATAAATGCTAGAGAGAACCAGTGATATGATAATAATAATATATGCTAGAGAGAACCAGTGATATAATAATAATAATAATAATATATGCTAGAGAAAACCAGTGATAATTTAATAATAATAATAATAATATATGCTAGAGAGAACCAGTGATATAATAATAATATATGCTAGAGAGAACCAGTGATATAATAATAATAATAATAATATATGCTAGAGAGAACCAGTGATAATATAATAATAATAATAATAATATATGCTAGAGAGAACCAGTGATATAATAATAATATATGCTAGAGAGAACCAGTGATATAATAATAATAATAATATATGCTAGAGAAAACCAGTGATAATTTAATAATAATAATAATAATATATGCTAGAGAGAACCAGTGATATAATAATAATAATAATATATGCTAGAGAGAACCAGTGATATAATAATAATAATATATGCTAGAGAAAACCAGTGATAATTTAATAATAATAATAATAATATATGCTAGAGAGAACCAGTGATATAATAATAATAATAATAATATATGCTAGAGAGAACCAGTGATATAATAATAATATATGCTAGAGAGAACCAGTGATAATATAACAATAATAATAATAATAATATATGCTAGAGAGAACCAGTGATATAATAACAATACAAATATATGCTAGAGAGAAACAGTGATATAATAATAATAATAATATATACTTGAGAGAACCAGTGATATAATAATAATAATAATAATAATAATAATAATAATATATGCTAGAGAGAATCAGTGATAATAATAATAATAATACATGCTAGAGAGAACCAGTGATAATAATAATAATAATATATGCTAGAGCGAACCAGTGATATAATAATAATAATAATAATAATAAATATAATATGCTAGAGAGAACCAGTGATATAATAATAATATATGCTAGACAGAACATGTGATATAATAAAAATAATAATATATGCTAGAGAGAACCAGTGATATAATAAAAATATATGCTAGACAGAACCAGTGATATAATAATAATAATAATAATATATGCTAGAGAGAACCAGTGATATAATAATAATAATATATGCTAGAGAGAACCAGTGATATAATAATAATAATAATAATAAATGCTAGAGGGAAGCAGTGATAATAATAATAATATATGCTAGAGAGAACCAGTGATATAATAATAATATATGCTAGAGAGAACCAGTGATATAATAATAATAATAATATATGCTAGAGAACCAGTGATATAATAATAATATATGCTAGAGAGAACCAGTGATATTATAAGAATAATGATATATGCTAGAGAGAACCAGTGATATAATAATAATAATAATAATATATGCTTGGGAGAACCAGTGATATAATAATTATAATACTAATATATGCTAGAGAGAACCAGTGATATAATAATTATAATTATAAAATATGCGAGAGAGAACCGGTGATATAATAAAAATAATAATAATAATATATGCTAGAAAGAACAGAATCAGTGATATAATAATAATAAATACTAGAGAGAACTAGTGATATAATAAGAATAATATATGCAAGAGAACCAGTGATATAATAAATATAATATATGCTAGAGAGAACCAGTGATATAAAAATAATAATATATGCAAGAGAGAACCAGTGATATAATAAATATAATATACGCTAGAGAGAACCAGTGATATAATAACAATAATACATTTACATTACATTTACATTTAAGTCATTTAGCAGACGCTCTTATCCAGAGCGACTTACAAAATGGTGCATTCACCTTATGATATCCAGTGGAACAACCACTTTACAATAGTGCATCTAAATCTTTTAAGGGGGGGGGTTAGAAGGATTACTTTATCCTATCCTAGGTATTCCTTAAAGAGGTGGGGTTTCAGGTGTCTCCGGAAGGTGGTGATTGACTCCGCTGTCCTGGCGTCGTGAGGGAGCTTGTTCCACCATTGGGGTGCCAGAGCAGCGAACAGTTTTGACTGGGCTGAGCGGGAACTGTGCTTCCTCAGAGGTAGGGGGGCCAGCAGGCCAGTGGTGGATGAACGCAGTGCCCTTGTTTGGGTGTAGGGCCTGATCAGAGCCTGAAGGTATGGAGGTGCCGTTCCCTTCACAGCTCCGTAGGCAATCACCATGGTCTTGTAGCGGATGCGAGCTTCAACTGGAAGCCAGTGGAGAGAGCGGAGGAGCGGGGTGACGTGAGAGAACTTGGGAAGGTTGAACACCAGACGGGCTGCGGCGTTCTGGATGAGTTGTAGGGGTTTAATGGCACAGGCAGGGAGCCCAGCCAACAGCGAGTTGCAGTAATCCAGACGGGAGATGACAAGTGCCTGGATTAGGACCTGCGCCGCTTCCTGTGTGAGGCAGGGTCGTACTCTGCGAATGTTGTAGAGCATGAACCTACAGGATCGGGTCACCGCCTTGATGTTAGTGGAGAACGACAGGGTGTTGTCCAGGATCACGCCAAGGTTCTTAGCACTCTGGGAGGAGGACACAAGGGAGTTGTCAACCGTGATGGCGAGATCATGGAACGGGCAGTCCTTCACCGGGAGGAAGAGCAGCTCCGTCTTGCCGAGGTTCAGCTTGAGCTGGTGATCCGTCATCCACACTGATATGTCTGACAGACATGCAGAGATGCGATTCGCCGCCTGGTTATCAGAAGGGGGAAAGGAGAAGATTAATTGTGTGTCGTCTGCATAGCAATGATAGGAGAGACCATGTGAGGATATGACAGAGCCAAGTGACTTGGTGTATAGCGAGAATAGGAGAGGGCCTAGAACAGAGCCCTGGGGGACACCAGTGGTGAGAGCGCATGGTGCGGAGACAGATTCTCGCCACGCCACCTGGTAGGAGCGACCTGTCAGGTAGGACGCAATCCAAGCGTGGGCCGCGCCGGAGATGCCCAACTCGGAGAGGGTGGAGAGGAGGATCTGATGGTTCACAGTATCAAAGGCAGCAGATAGGTCTAGAAGGATGAGAGCAGAGGAGAGAGAGTTAGCTTTAGCAGTGCGGAGAGACTCCGTGACACAGAGAAGAGCAGTCTCAGTTGAATGCCCAGTCTTGAAACCTGACTGATTAGGATCAAGAAGGTCATTCTGAGAGAGATAGCAGGAGAGCTGGCCAAGGACGGCACGTTCAAGAGTTTTGGAGAGAAAAGAAAGAAGGGATACTGGTCTGTAGTTGTTGACATCGGAGGGATCGAGTGTAGGTTTTTTCAGAAGGGGTGCAACTCTCGCTCTCTTGAAGACGGAAGGGACGTAGCCAGCGGTCAAGGATGAGTTGATGAGCGAGGTGAGGAAGGGGAGAAGGTCTCCGGAAATGGTCTGGAGAAGAGAGGAGGGGATAGGGTCAAGTGGGCAGGTTGTTGGGCGGCCGGCCGTCACAAGACGCGAGATTTCATCTGGAGAGAGAGGGGAGAAAGAGGTCAAAGCACAGGGTAGGGCAGTGTGAGCAGGACCAGCGGTGTCGTTTGACTTAGCAAACGAGGATCGGATATCGTCAACCTTCTTTTCAAAATGGTTGACGAAGTCATCCGCAGAGAGGGAGGAGGGGGGGGGGAGGGGGAGGAGGATTCAGGAGGGAGGAGAAGGTAGCAAAGAGCTTCCTAGGGTTAGAGGCAGATGCTTGGAATTTAGAGTGGTAGAAAGTGGCTTTAGCAGCAGAGACAGAAGAGGAGAATGTAGAGAGGAGTGAGTGAAAGGATGCCAGGTCCGCAGGGAGGCGAGTTTTCCTCCATTTCCGCTCGGCTGCCCGGAGCCTTGTTCTGTGAGCTCGTAGTGAGTCGTCGAGCCACGGAGCAGGAGGGGAGGACCGAGCCGGCCTGGAGGATAGGGGACAGAGAAAATCAAAGGATGCAGAAAGGGAGGAGAGGAGGGTTGAGGAGGCAGAATCAGGAGATAGGTTGGAGAAGGTTTGAGCAGAGGGAAGAGATGATAGGATGGAAGAGGAGACAGTAGCGGGAGAGAGAGAGCGAGGGTTGGGACGGCGCAATACCATCCGAGTAGGGGCAGAGTGAGAAGTGTTGGATGAGAGCAAGAGGGAAAAGGATACAAGGTAGTGGTCGGAGATTTGGAGGGGAGTTGCAATGAGATTAGTGGAAGAACAGCATCTAGTAAAGATGAGGTCAAGCGTATTGCCTGCTAATATATGCTAGATAGAAAAAGTGATATAATAATAATAATAATATATGCTAGAGAGAACCAATAATATAACAACAATAATAATATATGCTAGAGAACCAGTGATATAATAATAATATATGCTAGAGAACCAGTGATATAATAAGAATAATAATAAATACTAGAGAGAACCAGTGATATAATAAGAATAATAATAAATACTAGAGAGAACCAGTGAAATAATAATAATAAATGCTAGAGAGAACCAGTGATAATAATAATATATGCTAGAGAGAACATGTGATATAATAATAATAATAAATGCTAGAGAGAACCAGAGATATAATAATAATAATAATAATATATGCTAGAGAGAACAAGTGATATAATAATAATAATGAGAATAATATATGCTAGAGAGAACAAGTGATATAATAATAATAATAAATGCTAGAGAGAACCAGTGATATAATAATAATAATAATAAATGCTAGAGAGAAAAATTGATATAATAATAATATATGCTAGAGAGAACCAGTGATATAATAATAATAATAATAAATGCTAGAGAGAAAAATGTATATAATAATAATAATATATGCTAGAGAGAACCAGTGATATAATAATAATAATATATGCTAGAGAGAACCAGTGATATAATAATAATAATAATATATGCTAGAGAGAACCAGTGATATAATAATAATAATAATAAATGCTAGAGAGAAAAATGTATATAATAATAATAATATATGCTAGAGAGAACCAGTGATATAATAATAATAATATATGCTAGAGAGAACCAGTGATATAATAATAATAATAATATATGCTAGAGAGAACCAGTGATATAATAATAATAATAATATATGCTTGAGAGAACAAGTGATATAATAATAATATATGCTAGAGAGAATCAGTGATAATAATAATAATATATGCTAGAGAGAACCAGTGATATAATAATAATAATAATATATGCTAGAGAGAACCAGTGATATAATAAAAATAATAATAATATATGCTAGAGAGAACCAGTGATAATAATAATAATAATATATGCTAGAGAGAACCAGTGATATAATAATAATAATAATAATAATAAATTCTAGAGGGAAGCAGTGATATAATAATAATATATGCTAGAGAGAATCAGTGATAATAATAATAATATATGCTAGAGAGAACCAGTGATATAATAATAATAATAATATATGCTAGAGAGAACCAGTGATATAATAAAAATAATAATAATATATGCTAGAGAGAACCAGTGATAATAATAATAATAATATATGCTAGAGAGAACCAGTGATATAATAATAATAATAATAATAAATTCTAGAGGGAAGCAGTGATAATAATAATAATATATGCTAGAGAGAACCAGTGATATAATAATAATATATGCTAGAGAGAACATGTGATATAATAAAAATAATAATATATGCTAGAGAGAACCAGTGATATAATAATAATAATATATGCTAGAGAACCAGTGATATAATAATAATAATAATAATAATAATAATAATATATGCTAGAGAGAACCAGTGATATAATAATAATAATATATACTAGAGAGAACCAGTGATATAATAATAATAATAATATATGCTAGAGAAAACCAGTGATATAATAATAATAATATATGCTAGAGAGAACCAGTGATATAATAATAATAATAATAATAATATATGCTAGAGAACCAGTGATATAATAATAATAATAATAAAAATATATGCTAGAGAGAACCAGTGATATAATAATAATAATATATGCTAGAGAGAACCAGTGATATAATAATAAAAATAATAATATATGCTAGAGAACCAGTGATATAATAATAATAATATATGTTAGAGAGAACCAGTGATATTATAATAATAATAATATATGCTAGAGAGAACCAGTGATATAATAATAATAATAATAATATATGCTAGAGAGAACCAGTGATATAATAATAATAATAATAATAATATATGCTAGATAGAAAAAGTGATATAATAATAATAATAATAATATATGCTAGAGAGAACCAATAATATAACAACAATAATAATAAATGCTAGAGAGAACCAGTGATATAATAATAATAATAATAATAATATATGCTAGAGAGAACCAGTGATATAATAATAATAATAATAATAATATATGCTAGGGATAAAAATTGATATAATAATAATAAGAAATGCTAGAGAGAACCTATGTTATAATAATAATAATATATGCTACAGAGAACCAGTGATATAATAATAATAATAATATATGCTAGAGAGAACCAGTGATATAATAATAATAATAATAATAATAATATATGCTAGAGAGAACCAGTGATATAATAACAATAAAAATATATGCTAGAGAGAACCAGTGATATAATATTAATAATAATATATGCTAGAGAGAACCAGTGATATAATAATAATAATATATGCTTGAGAGAACCAGTGATATAATAAAAATAATAATAATATATGCTAGAGAGAACCAGTGATAATAATAATAATAATATATGCTAGAGAGAACCAGTGATATAATAATAATAATAATAATAATAATAAATGCTAGAGGGAAGCAGTGATAATAATAATAATACATGCTAGAGAGAACCAGTGATATAATAATAATATATGCTAGAGAGAACATGTGATATAATAAAAATAATAATATATGCTAGAGAGAACCAGTGATATAATAATAATAATAATAATATATGCTAGAGAACCAGTGATATAATAATAATAATAATAATATATGCTAGAGAGAACCAGTGATATAATAATAATAATATATGCTAGAGAGAACCAGTGATATAATAAAAATAATAATAATATATGCTAGAGAGAACCAGTGATAATAATAATAATATATGCTAGAGAGAACCAGTGATATAATAATAATAATAATAATAAATGCTAGAGGGAAGCAGTGATAATAATAATAATACATGCTAGAGAGAACCAGTGATATAATAATAATATATGCTAGAGAGAACATGTGATATAATAAAAATAATAATATATGCTAGAGAGAACCAGTGATATAATAATAATAATAATAATATATGCTAGAGAACCAGTGATATAATAATAATAATAATATATGCTAGAGAGAACCAGTGATATAATAATAATAATATATGCTAGAGAGAACCAGTGATATAATAATAATAATAATAATAATATATGCTAGAGAAAACCAGTGAATAATAATAATATATGCTAGAGAAAGTGATATTATAATAATAATAATATATGCTAGAGAGAACCAGTGATATAATAATAATAATAATAATAATATATGCTAGAGAGAACCAGTGATATAATAATAATAATAATAATAATATATGCTAGAGAGAACCAGTGATATAATAATAATAATAATAATAATATATGCTAGAGAACCAGTGATATAATAATAATAATAATATATGCTAGAGAGAACCAGTGATATAATAATAATAATATATGCTAGAGAGAACCAGTGATATAATAATAAAAATAATAATATATGCTAGAGAACCAGTGATATAATAATAATATATGTTAGAGAGAACCAGTGATATTATAATAATAATAATATATGCTAGAGAGAACCAGTGATATAATAATAATAATAATAATATATGCTAGAGAGAACCAGTGATATAATAATAATAATAATAATATATGCTAGAGAGAACCAGTGATATAATAATAATAATAATAATATATGCTAGATAGAAAAAGTGATATAATAATAATAATAATAATATATGCTAGAGAGAACCAATAATATAACAACAATAATAATAAATGCTAGAGAGAACCAGTGATATAATAATAATAATAATAATAATATATGCTAGAGAGAACCAGTGATATAATAATAATAATAATAATAATATATGCTAGGGATAAAAATTGATATAATAATAATAAGAAATGCTAGAGAGAACCTATGTTATAATAATAATAATATATGCTACAGAGAACCAGTGATATAATAATAATAATAATATATGCTAGAGAGAACCAGTGATATAATAATAATAATAATAATAATAATATATGCTAGAGAGAACCAGTGATATAATAACAATAAAAATATATGCTAGAGAGAACCAGTGATATAATATTAATAATAATATATGCTAGAGAGAACCAGTGATATAATAATAATAATATATGCTTGAGAGAACCAGTGATATAATAAAAATAATAATAATATATGCTAGAGAGAACCAGTGATAATAATAATAATATATGCTAGAGAGAACCAGTGATATAATAATAATAATAATAATAAATGCTAGAGGGAAGCAGTGATAATAATAATAACACATGCTAGAGAGAACCAGTGATATAATAATAATATATGCTAGAGAGAACATGTGATATAATAAAAATAATAATATATGCTAGAGAGAACCAGTGATATAATAATAATAATAATAATATATGCTAGAGAACCAGTGATATAATAATAATAATAATAATATATGCTAGAGAGAACCAGTGATATAATAATAATAATATATGCTAGAGAGAACCAGTGATATAATAATAATAATAATAATAATAATATATGCTAGAGAAAACCAGTGATATAATAATAATAATAATAATAATAATATATGCTAGAGAGAACCAGTGATATAATAATAATAATAATAATAATAATATATGCTAGAGAACCAGTGATATAATAATAATAATAATAATAATAATAATATATGCTAGAGAGAACCAGTGATATAATAATAATAATATATGCTAGAGAGAACCAGTGATATAATAAAAATAATAATAATATATGCTAGAGAGAACCAGTGATAATAATAATAATATATGCTAGAGAGAACCAGTGATATAATAATAATAATAATAATAAATGCTAGAGGGAAGCAGTGATAATAATAATAATACATGCTAGAGAGAACCAGTGATATAATAATAATATATGCTAGAGAGAACATGTGATATAATAAAAATAATAATATATGCTAGAGAGAACCAGTGATATAATAATAATAATAATAATATATGCTAGAGAACCAGTGATATAATAATAATAATAATAATATATGCTAGAGAGAACCAGTGATATAATAATAATAATATATGCTAGAGAGAACCAGTGATATAATAATAATAATAATAATAATATATGCTAGAGAAAACCAGTGATATAATAATAATAATAATAATAATAATATATGCTAGAGAGAACCAGTGATATAATAATAATAATAATAATAATAATATATGCTAGAGAACCAGTGATATAATAATAATAATAATAATAATATATGCTAGAGAGAACCAGTGATATAATAATAATAATATATGCTAGAGAGAACCAGTGATATAATAATAAAAATAATAATATATGCTAGAGAACCAGTGATATAATAATAATATATGCTAGAGAGAACCAGTGATATTATAATAATAATAATATATGCTAGAGAGAACCAGTGATATAATAATAATAATAATAATAATATATGCTAGAGAGAACCAGTGATATAATAATAATAATAATAATAATAATATATCCTAGAGAGAACCAGTGATATAATAATAATAATAATAATAATAATAATAATATATGCTAGAGAGAAAAAGTGATATAATAATAATAATAATAATATATGCTAGAGAGAACCAATAATATAACAACAATAATAATAAATGCTAGAGAGAACCAGTGATATAATAATAATAATAATAATATATGCTAGAGAGAACCAGTGATATAATAATAATATATGCTAGAGAGAACCAGTGATATAATAATAATAATAATAATAATAATAGTATATGCTAGAGAGAACCAGTAATATAATAATAATAATATATGCTAGAGAGAACCAGTGATATAATAATAATAACAATAATAATAACATATGCTAGAGAGAACCAGTGATATCTAAAGAGTCTTCTTAGCAGAAGAGTTTACATACTTAAGGACAGACGTTCCGCTAGCGGAGCCTCACCAATATCCAATGGTAGAGCGTGGCGCGAAATACAAATACCTCAAAAATGCTATAACTTCAATTTCTCAAACATATGACTATTTTACACCATTTTAAAGACAAGACTCTCGTTAATCTAACCACATTGTCCGATTTCAAAAAGGCTTTACAGCGAAAGCAAAACATTAGATTATGTCAGGAGAGTACCCTGCCAAAAATAATCACACAGCCATTTTCAAAGCAAGCATATATGTCACAAAAACCAAAACCACAGCACTAACCTTTGATGATCTTCATCAGATGACACTCCTAGGACATTATGTTATACAATACATGCATGTTTTGTTCAATCAAGTTCATATTTATATCAAAAACCAGCTTTTTACATTAGCATGTGATTTTCAGTACTAGCATACCCACCGCAAACTTCCGGTGAATTTACTAAATTACTCATGATAAACGTTCACAAAAAACATAATTATTTTAAGATTTATAGATACAGAACTCCTTTATGCAATCGCGGTGTCAGATTTTAAAATAGCTTTTCTGCGAAAGCACATTTTGCAATATTCTGAGTACATAGCCCGGCCATCACGGCTAGCTATTTTGACACCTACCAAGTTTGGGACAACCTAAACTCAGAATTACTATTAGAAAAATTGGATTACCTTTGCTGTTCTTCGTCAGAAAGCACTTCCCAGGACTTCTACTTCAACAACAAATGCTGTTTTGGTTTCAAATAATCCATAGTTATATCCAAATAGCTCTGTTTTGTTCGTGCGTTCAGGTCACTATCCGAAGGGTGACGCGCGAGCGCATTTCGTGACAAAAAAAATCAAAATATTCCATTACTGTACTTCGAAGCATGTCAAACGCTGTTTAAAATACATTTTTATGCTATTTTCTCATAAAATAGCGATAATATTCCAACCGGGCGACGTTGTATTCATTCAAAGGCTGAAAGAACAAAATGGAGAATTCTCGTGAACGCGCCTCTCAGTCTCACTGTTCCCAGGCTGACCACTAACACATTCTCCTGCTGTTCTTTGCCCAGAGACAGCAGACACCCCATTACACTTTCTGGCGCCTTCTGAGAGGCAATGGAAGCCTTGTTACAGTACAGATGCTGTACAGATTACAGTACAGATGCTGTGTTTTCGATAGAGATGCTACAGAAGGACAACAAATTGTCAGACAGGGCACTTCCTGTATGGAATCTTCTCAGGTTTTGGCCTGCCATATGAGTTCTGTTATACTCACAGACACCATTCAAACAGTTTTAGAAACTTTAGAGTGTTTGCTATCCAAATCTACTAATTATATGCATATTCTAGTTTCTGGGCAGGAGTAGTAACCAGATTTAATCGGGTACGTTTTTTTATCCGGCCGTGAAAATACTGCCCCCTATCCCAAACAGGTTAAGACTGCTGAGCAGACAGCCTCCCTCTCTCTCTCCCCTTATTTACAGAGACCTACCTCACCCTGGCATGTGTTAGAGATGCATGAGAAGGAGGAAGGTCTTTACTTGAGAAGAGAGAAGGAGAGAGAAAAGTGGGAAAGGGGAAATGAGGAAAGATCCACGGTGAAACCACACGGTGAGCAGAGCAGAGCGAGAGTGAGAGGGTTAGGGAATGAGAGGGGAATTATAGGTGCTGTACTAATGGATTAAAAGTCTAACACACGTAATCTGGTTTAAACAGGAAGATCTAATACTGAGAGCAGCCACACCACTCACTGTTAATTCTTCTCTTCCATCCCCTTCTCTTCAGGATTGGCCATGTAGCTCTGTGTGTGTGTGTGTGGTGTGTGTGTGTGTGTGTGTGTGTGTGTGTGTGTGTGTGTGTGTGTGTGTGTCCGCTCCTGTACCTGTCAGTGTGGCTGGCAGGTTGCTGGCCCATAGCTCTGTGCTGTGCTGCAGGGCTCTGCTTGGCTGAACTGGTTTCCGATGCAGGGCCACTATTCTCTAAAAGAACACAGAAGACTTACAGTATGGAATGTCTTGCAAACTAATATTTCATCCTCTCCAACCTTTCCTTTTTCACTTTATCCACAGTAAACAATACTACAGAATCCCATATCAAGTAGGGCTCAATTTCCCAGAGTGCAGTGTGTCTGTGGAAGGTCTCACCATCCTCTGGCACCACAGTGAGGGTGACAGTGTTGCCGGCCTCCTTGATGAGTTGGACGATGTCGTTGTGGGACAGATCCATGATGGACTGGGAGTTTACCGCTGAGATATGGTCGCCCACCTTCAGCTGACCGCTACGGTCTGTGGGGCTGCCCTCGATGATGCGACCAATCTTGTGGGGGATAACTGAAGCATCAGAGAGTGAAAGAGACGACAGGACCATTTAGCTCTGCTCTGTCAGGTTTTAGTGCAGATGGTGCTTGTAAAGCAGTTATGGTTTTTCATTGTATCAAAGCAGTATTGGCCCAGCGTTGTCCGGGTTAGGGGAAGGTTTGGTCGGGGTAGGCCGTCATTGTCAAATAAGATTTTGTTCTTAACCGACTTGCCTAAAGGTACAAATAATAATTATTTAAAAAACAAGTATTCAATAAGCTAAATAAAGCTATAATACTCATTTTTGACAATTTCAACCATACACAATTTGAAAGAGTCTTTATATTGTCCTTTGTCATCTCCCTCATAGGAAGTACTTCATGTTTCTTCACTACTCCATGCCTCCTGTCTGTACCATTAGTTCAGTGTACAAACAAACTCAAGTACTGATAGACAGAAAGACATGGAGAGACAAAAGGAGTGACAGAAAGGGAGAGAGATGGCATGCTGCGTGGATCAATACCATGCTCTGTGTGTTACACAATCAGTAATAAGAAGAGATTAAACAGCTTGGAAAGACCAATTATGCAAAAACAAAGCTATTTTCTCTACTTAAATCTACTTGAAATAAGAGGCATTGAAAATAGTCTACATTGTGATTGAGTGGAATACAAGCATGGAGGTTATGTTTTGTATTGGAGGGAACTGTCTCTAAATTGCCAAACAGCATCATCCATACAGAGTTGGAGTATAGAGTTGGAATACATCTCACCTCCGGGAGGAGGCTTGTTCTTGGAGGTAAGGATGACGAAGCCGAAGCCTTCGTTGTCTTTGCGTTGCAGGGTGACGTCGTAGCATTCTGGTTGGTGGGGGGAGCTGGCCGTAGGGGCCTGGATGCGGGGCAGCTTGGGGGAGCCGTTGACCAGGGCTGGAGCCACCTGCTGCTGACCACTACCACCGTCCTCCTCTCCACTGCCCTCTGATCCCACACGCACAGAGAGAAATCCTTTTATAAAATCCTTTTATATGTCTACATTTTATTCATGTAATTGTCTAGTTGTTTATGGTCTCTCTCTCACAGCCATTCTTATGAAAGCTCAAAGGTATGAGTTAAGACCACTTTATTGGTCAATTGCATACACACGTTCCAACCTCAATTTGACTTCCGCTTTTAACCCAACTCCTCCGAAAGACACACATACATCAGTGGAGGCTGGTGAGAGAAGCTATAGGAGGAAGGGCTCATTGTAATGGCTGGAATGTAATTAATGGAACGGTATCAAACACATCAAACATATGGAAACCACGTTTGACTCCGTTCCATCCATTTCATTCCAGCCATTATAATGAGTCCATCCTCCTATAGCTCCACCCACCAGCCTCCACTGACATACATATACAGGTTTTGGAGAGCTGCGGGGGGCTGCCACACTGAGCGCCCGTGGGAGCTGTTGTTGTGGGGGGTTAAGTGCCTTGCTCAAGGGCACAACGACAGGCATGTAGGATTTGATACGAGCCTCCAGTTGCCAGCTCACTTCTCGTCAGATATTTCCCGTCGGATTGCTGACTCGCCTCTCTAACCGGTAAGCTTTCTGCCTCCCCTTAAAGTTGTTTATAATGCTCAGTTTAGGCCACCACATGATTCATTTTAGGCTGTATCAATGTCATACTAGAGTTTATTTTCAAATGAACCCCACAATTACTGTATAGAAAGACTCACTGATGTGTGTTTGGCATATCTGAATTGTGCACAGAATAGGAAATAAATATTTGGAAAGGAAATGTTTGTTAAGTCAATTCTGCCTCAGTCAATCTTTCATGAGTAGCCTATGTGTTTGTTTTCTTGAATCTTTGTCTTGTCAACTCATGCCTTGATTCTAACCACAAAGAGTATATGATTGATGCTTCATTTCCTCCAGTAAGATCATGTCTGTCATTCAAAGCAATTTCAAAAGTTCTCTCTCTTGTCATAGATGCTTATTTTTGTGCTTAAACAAAGCTGCTGTATACTGCGTGGGCTTCAGTCTGTCAGAACAGAACTCATCTTGTTTTCTGTGTGCCATGGAAATCTTCCCCTCCAACTGGATCTTATTCCACAGCTCTTCACACAATTATCAGCACTTTTCGAAGAGATGCATAAACACTCAAACACAAATTTCTCTTTCTTTCTCAATCTTTCTCTCCTCTCAAAGCCAACTGCCTACTCACAGTCACAGTCACAGTCACACTCACACCCAGCCACCCACCTACCTGTATGTGTCCGTTTCCTGCGGACTGTCAACATGACCTGTCCGTTGCGGGCAGCGTTGGTCATCAGCTCCAGCACATGCTTGTGAGACTTGCCCTTGACTGGCACCCCGTCGATACACATGAGTTCATCACCTGCCCGAAGACGTCCGTCCTTCTCTGCCGCGCCCAGGGGCACGATGGCACCAATGTACACCTGGCGCAGGCAGAAAGGCAGGTATGATGACATTTATTTAAGACACTCAAACACAGGGGGATAACTGTAACCAGATATAGAGCCAGTTTCCCAGACCCAGATTAAAAAAACATGGTAAAACCCATTTAAAGCACTATTAACTAGGCTTAACCCAGTTCCGGGAAAGCAGCCCACAGTGTGCCCAGAGTCTTATTTTAATGCTGGCTGAAGCAGGATAGAGCAGTCTCTCTGGGTGGGTACTTACGGGCTGATCTGGCCCCTCTCCTCCTAAGACTCGGAAACCAAAGCCCGACTCCTGGTTCCTCTTGATGAAGACATCTAGGTCCTTGGTGTTGGGGGCTGGATAAACAGGGAAAGACAGGCAGAAGGACACACTGGGTTAACTCACTATTGCTAGTGAAGAATAGCCAGATACTGTGCAGTGGAATGATAAGACTTGGACAACCTGCTAAGTAATATCAGTCTGACAGGTGGAAAATGGGAACTACAGTCTCTTGTGACAGACTGAACATTTAAAAGTACCAGCCAAGCAGAGTGTTGTGAGAGACTGGATAGAGACTGTCCGTCAGTCAGGTTAGAGGGGTTTGTGTATACTCACGTTTGCTGTCCAGCAGGGCCTTGGACTTGAGGTAGAGTTCTGAGGGGTCAGGCTTGGGGGAGGCTGAGAGGATGCTGTTGGGGGAAAAGGGGAGGGGCTGTGGGGCGGGGGTCAGGGCTGGCTCTGGGGTGCTGAGGGTCTCTGTGCTGGTTGTCATCTCCTTCTCCTTTCTCTCCTGCCTCTGCTGAGACATGGGAGCAGTGCACTGCAAAACAACAAACAAGAGGATTCAATTAAAACTATGTATTTTATTCATATCATGGTTTTAACATAGACAGTATACAATAACCTACAACTCAGACACTGAGGGTAATAGTGTTGGATTTAGGAAGAGAGTTACTTTTCTTCTTTAGCCCCAAACTACACTTAGGAGTTTTCCCCCTAGTGTCTACAGTGCTGGCCTTAACTCTACTAACACAGTCCCTTATAAAGCTGAATGATAATACTTTCACTGAGCCAAAGCCTTATATCTGGACTCAGTTATATATCTCAATATAAGGCTCTGTCTGCACTGATTCTGAGCTGTGTACAAAGGCTTGTTGCTGACCCAGTAGACTCCTCTAGTCTGCTGTTCAGAGAAGGCAGCCCTCTAAGAATGTATCTGCTGCGCTCTAGGAACAGAACTGTTGAACATGGCTTAACAGCTCACACCACTGCTACATACTACAGGTACTACCAGCCAGGATGTTAAGTAGCTGTTTGCCAGGAGCACATTCACACACTCCAGTCAGCCGGTTGCCTCCAAAAATAAAACCACTGTGTGTGTGTGTGGATGTGTGTGTGTTTGTGGCTCGCAACTCGTGTTAGCTCTTTGAATAATTGCTCTCTACAGCAGACGACTCTGATTGCTGGTGGGGGAAAGAAACTAAGACAAAGTTATATCACGATTGTTTTAATAATTCATCTCCTGTCTGGTGTTTAAAAGCGCCGTGTTTCTGTCTCTGTTCCTAAACTCACTTGACACTTTCTACAGTATCTGTCCCAAACGGCACTTTTTCCCCCCTACATAGTGCACTACTTTTGACCAAAGCCCTATAGGCCCTGGTCAAAAGAAGTGCACTATATAGGGAATAGGTTGCCATTTGGGACGAAACCGCTGTCATTAGAATACCCTGTAGAGGCCAAGGGGAGAGATTCTCTGTGAGAGAGTCTCTGTGCGAGAGTCTCTGTGAGAGAGGAGAGAGTGAGGAGAGAGTCTCTGAGAGAGGAGAGAGTCTCTGTTAGAGAGGAGGGAGTGAGGAGAGAGTGAGGAGAGAGAGGAGAGAGTGTGAGAGAGGAGAGCAGGAGGAGGAGAGAAGGAGCAGGGTGATTAAAAGCATTTCTTTTAACTTACAGGTTTTAGAGACTTCACGGGAGATGTCTGACCTGGGGGTGGAGAGAGAGAGGGAGAGAGATAAAAAAAAAATAGAAAGATGACTCAATACAGTAGAAGAAGAGCATTTACTATTGAGGACAGGTTCACATGCCATATTGGGTGACTGGGTTATTGTGATGGAGGTCTGATAGATTATTATACATCTCTGTTTCCCCACACCATTGACCCTGCTCTGCTGTAAAACAGTACATTGTCATTCATCATAGAAGATGACTGTTTCCCCTAGAGACACACTCTGCCCTACATAATGAGTGGTAACCATGACAGCCCCATACATCTCTATATCCTCTCCCTGTTCTCCTCTCTGATACTAGGATCATGGATCAACTTGGATCAGGATCATGGTTCAACTTGACCAGTAGGTGGTACTATGCTCAAGCAGCAGCATGGGAAGGATCTCTGACGTCAACACAGAGAAACAGACTTAGGTAAGGGGGATGAGATGTGCCCACCAAGGGTTAACCTTGTCATTTATTCTCCACACCTGTTGCTACCATTCCACAGTAACACTCCATTCAGATAATCAGCATTAGACCTTCCACCCTCATCGAAAAAAGCCCATTGACCATGAAAAGAAGCCCAGTGACCATTAAAAGAAGCCCAGTAACCATCAAAAGAAGCCCAGTGGTGTATATCTGTATTGCGCACCAAAAATACTAACAGTCTTGATGAAAATGTAATCAGGTAACAATAATGTAAATGTATTTATGTGCATAATTGTCATTTTATCCACTGTACTATGTTTTGTTTATGCATACATGTGTATAGATGATGTAATGCATTCTAGATGACGCCTGTACCATGTTTGACTAGGATTGTTTTTAGTTTCTCAAAACTCTATTTAAGTGGTCCACAATGTGTATTATTGTATCATTGTGGAGGGACACTTTAATAAAATGTTCTAACTCTTACACAACACACAGGTAGCAGTCACTAGTCAGCACCTTTTCATTGACCATGGTGAAAATTCCCATAGGTATTACCAGTACCGCCTAGGGCAAGCACCATTATTGCACAGCGGAAGCACCCTTGAGTGAGCTGGATAGTGCTTGGGGCCAACCCAGCAGCTCCTGTTCTCCCTCTCTATGGCTGTCAGTGGTGGAGAGCTACTGTTACCCCCTGGTCATAGACCCAAGGTTCTATACCTCAGCCCCTAGGTGACTTCCTGATGACCCTGCCAGCCCCTCCACCAGTCTCCCCTCATTCTCCCATGGAGGAGTCAACAGTATAACCTGATTCTGCTCCCTCCCCCAGGCCGTTCTCAGGACAGACTCTTCACAGTACAGGAGTCAGGAGTTGGCACCCAACATCTCTGGCTGAACATACTGCTTCTTGACTCATTAGAATTTTTCGTTTTTTAAACAACTAATGGACCGACGTCAGTTCAATTACTTGAGCTCAATGTGCAGTTTCTGTAGAGATAAATCAGATCCAGCCTGAATTGTGCGATGTATTATGAAGTTGTAGTTTCCAACAGCCCAATATTCTACATGTTTAGCTCAGAAAACGTGGTAATTAACCACAATGACCATAATACCTTCCGCTCTCGCTTAAATTTGTCCGGTCTGTGCAGAGCAAGACATGGGGACGGAGGGAAGAGAGAACGCTGGATGGAGAGAAATAGAAACCAGTTGATTCGTGAGCCTGAAAATACGTGATCTAAGTGATTGATGTTGGTATTCAGCAGTCATAAAAGTAATTATTTACTTTGAAGAACTACTAAAGGAGTGATTTTGTCAGATGGTATAGACAGCTGCTATGTAGAGATGACTTGATAATAAAGTCATCAAATGAAACAAATATTGAATTAAAGTAAAGCAATGTAAATAAATGATGGTTAATAAGTGGTAATCAGTAATGGCCAGTCACTAATATTATGGGACTTTTATGAATAGTTTTTTTCTGTGTTGTTACATCCTTCAATCCACATAATGCATAGTGCATTTATTAATGTCTAAACATTTTTACCAAAACCGAACCGACCTCTAATCACTCAGCACAATTCGGACTCTTCAGAGCACACGTCACTAGGAGAACATACTGTATCTTCACCATTACTCTCCACTTCACAAAATGTCAGACTGCCTGCCATTGAAGTCTGAGCTGAGAGATAACTACTAGTGCTGGAAAATGCCAGGTACCTCAAAATACAAGATCATCGATATGATATGCATTGCGATTCTCACTATTCTATATGTATTGCGATTAGATACTGTGATTTTATTGTAATTCGATGTTCCAATTCAAGAGCCATGAGAAAATGAGCTTTGATCAGCCATGGAAAAAGTGCTAAAAAAACAAATTGGCTCCATATTTAAAAAGAAGATGGAGAACAAGCTATGAATACTGGAATTTGTGCAGGTACAGAAAATTGCTAAAAATATTGCAATATTGTCAAAACGATACGATATATCGTCAAAAATAATATACTACATTTTTCCCCCCCATCATGAATCACTACCTAGCCAAACACTACAGTTGTCTGAATATATCTTGCACTAGCATACCCTTCTCCTCCTCCCCCCTCTCCGGTCAAGGTGCAGAGGTGCAAATGGGAAATGGATAGTGGATCGATAGTGGGATAGACTAGAGCATGAAATTGCTTTATTAAACGGTGGGTGGCTCTGGGGCTGGCTTCTGGGAGGGCCGGCTGCTTAGGAGCTGAACGGCCATCTAACATACTTCCTCTAGGAACTACTATTACCACATCTTCACAGCAGCATGACCCAGTCAGACTACGGTGGAAGTAATCAGTTTGGTCTGGCAGCTCCTCTGAACACAGGTATGTTGACTGGGATGAAGGCATGCACTGCCACACTCCTATCATAACAACGCTGATTACCAAGGCCTAGGGCAGTGGTTTCCAACCAGGGGTAGGACACCTAGGGGTACTTGGTCTTACCACAGGGGGTACTTGAGAAGACTCATGAGACCATAGGCCTACTGGGCAGAGGAAAATTCAGTTGGTGGTACAGTAACCAAAAAAAGGTGGGCAACCACTGGTCTACGGCAAGCCCATACACTACTGCATAGAAGAAGCAGTTTTGTGATACACATCTTAGTGATACTCTTATGACTGTCTCAACTGAACACCAGAAATGACCTTGCTCAAGGCGTACACTCTCTAGTATAGACTGAGGGAAAGTGCATATTGCATAGGGGAAGCAGCTGTAATGCACAGCTTTATAATATCATAACGGATAAGTCTGTCCCACCTCCTCTGAGGACTAGCACGTTGACCTCGCTGCCCACAGGTAGGTCTTTGAGGATGTCCACCACCTGGGAGTGGCTCATTGTCTGGACGTTCTGACGGTTGATCTCCTTGATTACATCACCCTTCAGCAGGCCATGACACCACTGGGCATCTAGGATCATCTTCACCTGGGATTACATTAGTTAGGTTACATTACATTACATTATATTGGATTAGTTTAACCTATATAAGATTAGATGAAAGTACATTGGGTAAATCTTTACTGTAGGCTTCCTTATATATACCACTCATCAAGTTGTTACAATGCCTACTACTACATAAGGCTTTACACAGAGGTGTTCTCTAGCTCAGTGGTTTACTAACTTCTTGACCCTTGACCTCCAAAAAGTAGCGGTTCAAAGCTTGCGACCCCTACGCACAATCACTGCGCAAATGTATCTCGTCATTACAGCCATAAACAGTGATGCATTTTCAAAACGCAAGATACAGAAATTGTATATATAGAAATGCAGAAACACCTGCATTTTGAGATGAAAGTCACTCATGTTAGCGGTCAGGAATATCATGTCACACTGTCCCTTCTCTGGAGTCCAGAGCAAGCAGGATCAAACGGCCTACCTGTATGCAGCAGGAGTCGCAGGATCGGATGGAAAGCATGGTCATTGGTCAACAGTCAAAAAGCACACCTTTTTGGTTCTGAAGCACTAATAACATGTTTTGAAACAAGAATTTGGTGCAATGCCGTAGGCTTACGTTAGTGACAAGATCGAATAAGCAAAGGTATAAATCTAAAATACAAATGGTAGGCTATATGTAGCCTATTAAAATATGTATGAAAAATATATGTTTTTCTCCATTCAGTTTCACACTCACAACCCCCCAAACCCTCATTGCACTATCTCACCTGACATGTGTTGATTGACAGTTTGCTGGTCCACTCAGAGGGCTGAGTGTTTCACTAGCCAATCTGTTTTTTTGCAAGTGCTATACTGTCTCTGGCTGCGTGGAGAGTAATCCACAGAGAGTGTGCAACAAAACGAGTGACAAAATATTACAAAACCAAAGTTGAGTCAAAGTCGAGTCCCAAGTCTTGAGGCTCCAAGTCCAAGTCAAGTCATTTTATTTTCTATCGAGTCTCAAGTCATCAAATTTGTGACTCGAGTCAGACTCCAGTCCAAGTCATCTGACTCGAGTCCACACCTCTGGCATTATAACACCAGTCATACATAAGGGGGGCTATGGTAAAGTGTTACCGGAAATTCATTCAATACATTTTACCTTCTGGCCCAGGGGGCAGTCTGCGATGGCAAAGCCGAACCCTCCTGGCCCCTTCACCAGGGGTACGCCCACCAGCTCCGGCTGCAACAGCGTGGGGTCTGGACCCTCAGGGTAGTGGCGCCCCCCGTTGGACATGGCTGGGACAGCTGTTGTCTGTCAATCAATTCATCAAATCACCCAAATCTATTTATATAGCCCCTTTTTACATCAGCAGTTTTCAAAAAGTGTTTTTACAGTAACCCAGGCTAGACCCATGACAGCAAGCAAAAACAGAAGCACAGTGGCCAGGAAAAACTCCCTAAAAGGAAGAAACCTAGGGAGGAACTGGTTGTACTGTACCTGTCTTGGGAGGGTGCCGTCTGGGCTGGTGACATAGTGTATCTCCTGGGGGTTAGAGGTCAAAAGTGAAGGGCTGGCTTCGGGGGCCAGGGCTGTGGCTACGTCCCACGAGGAGGCATCGTCACCCCCACTGGGGTCCTCAGGGAGGGGGTAACCCCGACATAGCACCATGTCCACGTACTGGTTGACTGGGATAGACTGGAACATCTGAACCACATCAGCATGAGTCTTCCCCAGGACACACAGCCCGTTGATGTCCACGATGACGTCACCTGGTAGAGTAGAGGGAGAGGAGAGGAAGAAGGGAGAAGGACGTGTCAATATCAGCATTGGCAACTGTCTTTAAAATGGGAGAGTGCTGTGGTTAGTTGTGGCACTATACCCAGTCCACCAACACCAGACCCAGTCCACTAACACACAATTCAGTTTGCATAATGTTTAGCGCAGACAGTGCCCGCATGAAGGCATCGTTGGTCAGGAGCTGAAATATGTTTCCTTGGAGTCTGCTCCATAAACAACTGCTTTGGGGTTGATGAATGAACAAGGAAGTAAGGTACAGCCTAACACTCTCTCCTTCCCCTCATCCTCCATCATTCCGGCCTGGGTGTATTAAGTCAGCTAGCCCCAGCCAGATCAATAAAGATTAGGAAAATGTGCTCAGCTTATCTCCAGCCAAAACAAAAGCAGGAAACTCCCAACACCGCTAGCTAGCTGGGAGCAGTGGTGTAAAGTACTTAAGTAAAAAATACTTTAAAGTAGTACTTAAGTCGTTTTTTGGGGCATCTGTACTTTACAATTTATATTTTTGGCAACTTTTACTTCACTAAATTCCTAAAGAAAAGTATGGACTTTTTACTCCATACATTTTCCCTGACACCCAAAAGTACTTGTTACATTTTGACAGGAAAATGCTCCAATTCACACACTTATCAAGAACATCCCTGGTCATCTCTACTGCCTCTGATCTGGCGGACTCACTAAACACAAATGCTTCGTTTGTAAATTATGTCTGAGTGTTGGAGTGTGCCCCTGGATATCCATCAATAAAAATAAAAAAATGAAAATTGTGCCATCTGGTTTGCTTAATATAAGGAACTTGAAATAATTTATACTTTCACTTTTGATACTTAAGTACATTTTAGCAATTCCATTTACTTTTGATACTTAAGTATATTTAAAACCAAGTACTTTTTAACTTTTACTCAATTAGTATTTTACTGGGTGACTTTCACTTTTACTTCAGTCATTTTATATCAAGGTATCTTTACTTTTACTCAAGTATGACAATTGAGTATTTTTTCCACCACTGGCTGGGAGTCCCCTGAAGGATCCACCAAGCACAGTCAATAGCTGTTGCTAACAAACACATCTAACGTTTCACTGTTGTTCAAATGAGCTGAACAAACTAGCTTAAAGGAGAAAGGACAACACAGTCAAACACCGACAGGGAAAAACACTGGTAAATAAACCCATACTGTACATACACGCACGCACACACGCACACACACACACAGGTCAGAGTGTGTAGCACACTTAGTACGCATGGTTCAGGGACAGGGAAATGTATGTGAAATGGATCCTATCTTATGATAGTGTTCTATCAATTAGATGGCACCCAGGGGAAATGAGACATGGAAAAATGTGTTCTCATCTTGTAGTCATTAGAGTTTTAAGCAATAACACTGTGGTTGTTGTCACACAATACTGTGTTTGTCACGCCCTGACCTTAGAGATCCTTGTTATTCTCTATGTTTGACACGGGTGGAAAATTCTATGTTTTCTGTTTCTTTGTTTTTGGGCCGAGTGTGGTCCCAATCAGAGGCAGCTGTCTATCGTTGTCTCTGATTGGGAATCATACTTAGGCCGCCTGTTTTCCACCTGAGTTTGTGGGATCTTGTTTTCTGTTTAGCATCTGTACATGACAGAACTGTGCGCTTTCGTTTTGTTACTTTGGTATTTTGTTGAAGTGTTTTGTGAAATAAAGTATCATGAACACTTTCCACGCTGCGCCTTGGTCCACTTCTACCACCAACGAGAGCCGTTACAGTGTTCTAACGTGTCATCCCATAATGCATAATCTGACATGATTTATATAAATATTATATTTATATTACACAATAAACAAATCATTATTATATTACTACCATATATCTGATCTCTACGAAAGTCTAGAAAGGACATATGAATAAAAAAAATATTCCTTTGTTATGTCGAGATCACAACTTATTCATCTCATGACCACTGCATAGTTGTTTTGGTCGATACCACGAGATAATTGTCTCATGATCACGACATAACAAACTCTATAAAGAGGAGTGGAGGTATTGACGGCTGAGGTGGCAGAGCCCACGGTGAATCAGCGCATACATTTCATGAGTTAGTTTATAAGTTAGAATGTTAGCAATCTAAATGTCCCTTCATTTGAGCTAACAGTGGGGCGGCAGGTAGCCTAGTGGGTATAGCGTTGGGCCAGTAACCAAAAGGTTGGTGGATCGAATCCCTGAGCTGACAAGGTAAAAATCTGTTGTTCTATCCCTGAACAAGGCAGTTAACCCACTGTTCCTAGGCTGTCATTGAAAATAAGAATTTGTTCTTAACTGACTTGCCTAGTTAAATAAAGGTTAAAACATTTTTTAAATCAGCTTGTGGGGCATTTAAGCCCTAAACGATGCCTGACAGGCAGCTCTGTCTCCCAGGCTCTTTGCCACGACCAAGACCACAGCCAATCGCATGTAAGCAACAATGCAGCTAACTTTCCTAGTATTGAGAGCGGCTAGCTAGGTAGTCTCGTTAGCTAGCTAGTTTGTTTTCTATTCTGGTCGTTAGCTTGCATATCTGATACAGTATGTGTATGATTGTAAGGGGCACTTGTTTTATGGATGATATTTAAATTTGAGTGGGTGAGCTCTATTCCTGACAGGCTGATCAGATTACATTTCAGGCTCAGAGCTTGATAAGATTCAATAGCAGCCTCAGAGGCTGATAAGTCAGGATTCTGCCTTGTAGTTTCATAGATGGGTTAGATAGATAAGCCACCCTCATCTGTTTGCTCCATGGTTGCGAGCGCATCGTTTCTGTTGCTATACAACCAACACGTCAATAGGTAAAGTTCATTGCAGGCAGATTAGCAGCCAGTGCATTATGTATATGATCAAGAGAGGGTGCGCTTTATTCCTGGCAAGCTGATCAGATTCAATAGCAGCCTCAGAGGTTGATATGTCAGGATGCAGGCTTTTAGAATGTCTGCAAGGAGCCTTACATATGAAATAGCCTACAAGTCAGCCTCCTGATTTACAAGCCTCTGAGGCTGCTATTGAATCTGATCAGCATGCCAAGAATAGAGCTGGATGATATGCATCAGCCTATAAAGCACTGACAGCTAATCTGCCTGCAAGGAGCTTTACCATTGAAACAGCCTACAAGGCAGCATCCTGACACCAGCCTCTGAGGCTATTGAATCTGATCAGCCTGCCTGGAATAGAGCTCACCCCCTGGATCAGATATGCATCTGCCTATAAAGAAATTTGACAGCTAATCTGTCTTCAAGGAGCCTTACCTATGAAACAGCCTATGAGGCAGCATCCTGATTTATCAGCATCTGAGGCTGACATTTAATCTGATCAACCTGTCAGGGATGGAGCTCACCCACTGTAAATGTAAATATTATCCATGAACTATATATCAGTTATGCAAGCTAACAACCAGCATTGTCACGACTTCCGCCGAAGTCGGTCCCTCTCCTTGTTCGGGCGGCGTTCGGCGGTCGACGTCACCGGCCTTCTAGCCATCGCCGATCCACTTTTCATTTTCCATTTGTTTTGTCCTTGTATTACACACCTGATTTCAATCCCCCAATTACTTGTTAATTATTTAACCCTCTGTTCCCCCATGTTTGTTTGTGAGTGATTGTTTGTATGTAATACGGTCCATTATTGTGGGATAGATTATTACTTTGTATTCTTGATTCTTTGAGTAAATTACGTTTATTACTCATATCTGCTGTCCTGCGCCTGACTCCTCTACACCAGCTACACACAGGCTTATTACAAGCATAGATAACAAGCTAGCTTGCTAGCTAACAAGACTAACTAGCTAACTATCCATCTCACAAGATTAGCTAAGTTAGCTGCATTATTCTTTGCATGAGATTGACTGTGGTCTTGGCGGCAGGGCGCAGCCTGGGAGACGGCACAGCCTGGGAGACAGTGCTGCCTGTCAGACATTGTTCAGGGCTTAAATGCCCCAAGAGCGCATTGCGATCATTGCAGCCACAGGGCTCCTTAATGAGGTGGTTATCGTGCATCTGAACAAATGAATGGATGATGCGTGGTACTTCTGATTATGTAGTGATCTCGACAAAACAACTTTAGCTATGCAGTGATCATGAGACAAATAAGTTGTGATCTCGACATAGCGAGGGAATTTACATTTTATTAACAGTTTTCATATGTCCTCTCCATTTCAATGAGCCACTGGCAGCTATATACTAAAACCGCGGTGTGCGGTGTTTATTGAAGGCACTTTTGGCTATGTATACTGTATGTCATACAGTTGAAGTCGGAAGTTTACATACACTTAGGTTGGAGTCATTAAAACTTGTTTTTCAACCACTCCACAAATTTCTTGTTAACAAACTACAGTTTTGGCAAGTCGGTTAGGACATCTACTTTGTGCATGACACAAGTCATTTTTCCAACAATTGTTTACAGACAGATTATTTCACTTATAATTCACTGTATCACAATTCCAGTGGGTCAGAAGTTTACATACACTAAGTTGACTGTGCCTTTAAACAGCTTGAAAAATTCCAGAAAATTATGTCATGGCTTTAGAAGCTTCTGATAGGCTAATTGACATCATTTGAGTCAACTGGAGGTGTACCTGTGGATGTATTTCAAGGCCTACCTTCAAACTCAGTGCCTCTTTGCTTGACATCATGGGAAAATCAACAGAAATCAGCCAAGACCTCAGAAAAAAATTGTAGACCTCCACAAGTCTGGTTCATCCTTGGGAGCAATTTCCAAACGCCTGAAGGTACCACGTTCATCTGTACAAACAATAGTACGCAAGTATAAACACCATGGGACCACGCAGCCATCATACCGCTCAGGAAGGAGATGCATTCTGTCTCCTAGAGGTGAATGTACTTTGGTGCAAAAAAGGCAAATCAATCCCAGAACAACAGCAAAGGACCTTGTGAAGACATAACCTGAAAGGCTGCTCACCAAGGAAGTGCTGCTCCAAAATCACCATAAAAAAGCCAGACTATGGTTTGCAACTGCACATGGGGACAAAGATCGTACTTTTTGGAGAAATATCCTCTGGTTTGATGAAATAAAAATAGAACTGTTTGGCCATAATGACCATCGTTATGTTTGGAGGAAAAAGGGGGAGGCTTGCAAGCCGAAGAACACCATCCCAACCGTGAAGCACGGGGGTGGCAGCATCATGTTGTGGGGGTGCTTTGCTGCAGGAGGGACTCGTGCACTTCACAAAATAGATGGCATCACGAGGAGGAAAAATCATGTGGCTATATTGAAGAAACATCTCAAGACATCGGTCAGGAAGTTAAAGCTTGATCGCAAATGGGTCTTCCAAATGGACAATGACCCCAAGCATACTTCCGAAGTTGCGGCAAAATGACTTAAGGACAACAAAGTCAAGGTATTGGAGTGGCCATCACAAAGCCCTGACCTCAATCCCATAGAAAATGTATGGGCAGAACTGAAAAAGCGTGTGCGAGCAAAGAGGCCTTCAAACCTGACTCAGTTACACCAGCTCTGTCAGGAGGAATGGGCCAAAATTCACCCAATTTATTGTGGGAAGCTTGTGGAAGGCTACCCGAAACGTTTGACCCAAGTTAAACAATTTAAAGGCAATGCTACCAAATACTAATTTAGTGTATGTAAACTTCTGACCCACTGGGTATGTGATGAAAGACAAGCTGAAATCCTTCTCTCTACTATTATTCTGACATTTCACATTCTTAAAATAAAGTGGTGATCCTAACTGACCTAAGACACGGAATTTTTACTAGGAATAAATGGCAAGAATTGTGAAAAACGGAGTTTAAATGTATTTGGCTAAGGTGTATGGAAACTTCCGACTTCAACTGTACGTGATCCAAGATATACTGTATGACCACACTTATAGATATGCATGTTCGTAATAATCATAAGCATGTAAAGAAGCACAGCCAAGAGGCCTTCAGTATGAAATCTGAAATACTGTGTATAACTCCACTTCAAATCAGGGCGTTACCATAAACATAACGTGTGTGTACAGACAATGATAAATTAACCTTGTTGCGCTGTGTGTGTGTTTGTGTGTGTGCGTTCCTGCGTACAAGCATCTATGTGTACGTCTGAGTGTGTGTGGAATGTGTTTACATGCGCGTACAACACTCACCAGAGGTCATCTTGTTGTCGTGCGCGGCGGGCCCGTCTCGGAGCACGTTCTTCACCTGGAGGAACTCGTCATGGCGGTCGCCCCCAATGATGGTGAAGCCAAACCCCTGGGGGCTCTTCCTCAGATTTGTCCTCAGAATGGAGCCCTGGAGATGGGCTGGGTCCCGTACGAAACCCCTCACACCCACAACAGGCTCATCTGAAGGAGAGTGGAAGTGAGGGGAGAGGGAAGGAAGAGTGTGAGAGGGATGGAGAAAAGAGCAAAGAGAAAGAAAAAACCTTAGAGAAAGATGACTAAATACAAAAAAAGCACAGCAAGAGAGAGATGCAAATTGAGGAAGTACTGTACAAGCAAATGCCTAATTATTATGACTGTAATTCAGCTAATTGCTCTCAAACCTTAATGCCCCATTGAAGTATTTACTTTACAAATTAGTGACTATTAATTCTTTGTTTGTTTGTCGTATTATCATCACAAGGCCTGTCACTATTGTTCAGCTGCATTGATCTGACAGAGAAACCATGCTAGGCTAGCTGCTAGCGCTAATCCATTGATCTGAGAGAAACCACGCTAGGCTAGCTACTTGCACTAATTCACGATGAGAATCCACAATGAGAGAGATTACAGTGACGCTTATTCTATTCTGATATATCCATATGGGACAACTTCAAAGAACACCTGAAGTAGCAATCGTTATTTTGTATGGTAGGCGCAAGTTCACAGGCTGTTAGGCATCTGTCCCCTGTAACAGTGCAGGCTACCGCCACGGTGACAGGGAGCTGACAGCTACTCATCACTCAGACTGTCACTAATTCGACCAACACTCAAATCACACATCAAAATACAACATGGCAACAAAACATCCACATCAGCCTTATTCATTTGAAGAGCTGTCTGGTAACAAAGCACAGGCAAGAACTATGCTACTGCTGAACAGAGATGGCCTACTAGTCTTTTACTTAAGCCTGGCAGTGAAAATGACATACTGTAAAAAAAGAAAAAAGAACACACACATGACGCACAAAGCAGTGACAAATCCGTTTGGATATAACCTTGACATTTCAAATCTTACAGAGATGTGATAAACTTTCAGATTGAATTTGCTATGTTATGCCTGCAGGATGGTGCATGGGAATAAATGTCCAGGAGACAAACTGTGTGTGTATTTGTGTGTGTGTACACTGCAGGGGTGCATCCACCTGAATAACCAGCATAACACAGGGATAGAGGCAGACAGACAGCTGACCTCAAACTGCAGCTGGAGGCTCTCACCATGTGACTGAGACACAGCGGCCCTTAACTCTGCATCAGCACAGAGAGAGAGGGGGGAGCGCCCTTTCCTCTGCATCAGCACAGACAGCGAGGGGGAGCGCCCTTTCCTCTGCATCAGCACAGACAGCGAGGGGGACAGGAATATCGAGAGGAGGGTGATATTGACAGCGATAGAGGGAGAGAGAGCAAAGAGATATCCATGGCCCCTGTCTGACCTTCGTTTCCATTGGGTGAGTTATAGGCTGTGTCTCCTCTAGTGATTCTTCACACACTGAGGGATGGATAGTGGGGGGGGGGGGGGGGGGGGGGCATCAATCTCTTTAATTGGAGTAAATATAGACACCCCCCGTCCTCCTCCACTACCCCCCATGTGTCATGTGTCATGGGATTTAGATTTGCATAACTGCATTGCGCTCAGAGAAAACGGATTATGCTGAGTGTGATTAACATGACATTCTCACATACCAGCAGTTTCACTGAGCCGTTTGTGTGTGAGCATATGCACTGAGTGTACAAAACATTAGGAACATGTGCTCTTTCCATGGCATCTTGCATATGCCGCTCTGTCATTGCTCATCCATATATTTATATGTATATATTCTTATTCCATTCCTTTACTTAGATTTGTGTGTATTAGCTAGTTGTTGTGGAATTGTTAGATGATTTGTTAGATATTGCTGCACTGTCGGAATTAGAAGCACAAGCATTTCGCTACACTTGCAATAACATCTGCTAACCATGTGTATGTGACCAATACATTTTGATTTGATTTGACATAGACTGACCTATGATCCCTTGTTGACGTCACTTGTTAAATCCACTTCAATCAGTGTAGATGAAGGGGAGGAGACAGGTTAAAGAAGGATTTTTAAGCCTTCTGACAATTGAGACATGGATTGTGTATGTGTGCTATTCAGAGGGTGAATGGGCAAGACAAAATATTTAAGCGCCTTCGAACGAAAGTGCCAGGCACACCGGTTGGTGTCAAGAATGACAACGCTGATGGTTTTTTCACGCTCAACAGTTTCCCGTGTGTATCAAGAACGGTCCACGACCCAAAGGACATCCAGCCAACTTGACACAACTGTGGGAAGCATTGTAGTCAACATGGGCCAGCATCCCTGTGGAACGCTTTCGAGACCTTGTAGAATCCATGCCCCAACAAATTGAGGCTGTTCTGAGGGTAAAAGGTGCAGTGCAACTCAAAAATATTAGGAAGGTGTCCTTAATGTTTTGTACGCTCAGTGTATGTGTGTGTGTATGCATGTTAGAGGTCGACCGATTAATCGGAATGGCCGATTAATTAGGGCTGATTTCAAGTTTTCATAACAAATCGGTAATCTGTATTTTTGGACACCGATTTGCCGATTTCTTTATTTAACTAGGCAAGTCAGTTAAAGAACACATTCTTATTTTCAATGACGGCCTAGGAACGGTGGGTTAACTGCCTTGTTCAGGGGCAGAAAGACAGATTTTTACCTTGTCAGCTCGGGGATTCAATCTTGCAACCTTGGTTAACTAGTCCAATGCTCTAACCACCTGCTTTACATTGCACTCCACGAGGAGCCTGCCTGTTACGCGAATGCAGTAAGAAGCCAAGGTAAGTTGCTAGCTAGCATTAAACTTATCTTATAAAAAACAATCAATCAATCATAATCACTAGTTAACTACACATGGTTGATGATATTACTAGTTTATCTAGCCTGTCCTGCGTTGCATATAATGGATGCGGTGCGCATTCGCGAAAAAGGACTGTCATTGCTCCAACGTGTACCTAACCATAAACATCAATGTCTTTCTTAAAATCAATACACAAGTATATATATTTAAACCTGCATATTTAGCTAAAATAAATCCAGGTTAGCAGGCAATATTAACCAGGTGAAATTGTGTCACTTCTCTTGCGTTCATTGCACGTAGAGTCGGTATATGCAACAGTTTGGGCCGCCTGGCTCTTTGCGAACTAATTTGCCAGAATGTTACGGAATTATGACATAACGTTGAAGGTTGTGCAATGTTAAAGGAATATTTAGATTTAGGGATAAAATACGGAACGGTTCCGTATTTCACTGAAAGAAAAAACGTTTTGTTTTCGAGATGATAGTTTCCAGATTCGACCATATTAATGACCTAAGGCTCGTATTTCTGTGTGTTTATTATATTATAATTAAGTCTATGATTTGATAGAGCAGTCTGACTGAGCGGTGGTAGGCAGCAGCAGGCTCGTAAGCATTCATTCAAACAGCACTTTCGTGCGTTTTGCCAGCAGCTCTTCGCAATGCTTCAAGCATTGCGCTGTTTATGACTTCAAGCCTATCAACTCTCAAGATTAGGCTGGTGTAACCGATGTGAAATGGCTAGCTAGTTAGTGGGTGCGCGCTAATAGTGTTTCAAACGTCACTCGCTCTGAGACTTGGAGTAGTTCTTCCCCATGCTCTGCATGGGTAATGCTGCTTCGAGGGTGGCTGTTGTCGATGTGTTCCTGGTTCGAGCCCAGGTAGGAGCGAGGAGAGGGACGGAAGCTATACTGTTACACTGGCAATACGAAAGTGCCTATAAGAACATCCAATAGTCAAAGGTATATGAAATACAAATCGTATAGAGAGAAATAGTCCTATAATTCCTATAATAACTACAACCTAAAACTTCTTACCTGGGAATATAGAAGACTCATGTTAAAAGGAACCACCAGCTTTCATATGTTCCCATGTTCTGAGCAAGGCACTTAAACGTTAGCTTTCTTACATGGCACATATTGCACTTTTACTTTCTTCTCCAACACTTTGTTTTTGCATTATTTAAAACAAATTGAACATGTTTCATTATTTATTTGAGGCTAAATTGATTTATTGATGTATTATATTAAGTTAAAATAAGTGTTCATTCAGTATTGTTGTAATTGTCATTATTACAAATACATTTAAAAAATTGTCCGATTAAATGGTATCGTTTTTTTTTTGGTCCTCCAATAATCGGCATCAGCGTTGAAAAATCATAATCGGTCGACCTCTAATGCATGTGTATGTGTCTTTCTGTGTGTGTGTGTGTGTGTGTGTGCGTGTGCGCGGGCGTAGTCTATGCGCCAACATGCGTATGTACCATGACATGTGACATATTCCATGACAGTTCTCTGTGTGTTCTGTGCCTGACAAGATTAAGTCCTTCCATCAGAACATCAAAGGACACCGACTGTCAGAGCCTTCCCCATCTCCATTCATATATATTCTCTCCACTGTGATAAGGGACTGTCCTCACATCACCATAATGAAAAGGGAAAGATACAGAAGGGTGAGGGCAGGGGTCAGTGGGAAGAGAGAGAGAGTATGATGCTGAGTTTTGCATCATATGAAAAATGTATTTCTGTACTTTGAAAGTTATATATCTTGAAAACTTGATTGCTGACATGCAAAACATTTTGGGACCAAATCAACAATGGACTAATGAAATAAATACCAAAAGATCGTTTTTGAGTGGAATTTTCCTTTAACATAGCCATGATTAAGTCATGGTAACACAAAGAGATGGTCTATTTCTCAGGCAGGCAGGCTGCTCGCTGTGATTCTTGAAAATCTCATATAGAGAGGCCTGTCAGTGCAGGATAATTACAGTCCCGTACAGTTACAGCACTATGGCAACAGACCGCAGCCTCTTTCACTGAGAGGGAGGTCAGTCTGCCTTGTCAAAACAGCGTTTAAAACTCTGCATGGCAGGACACCCCTCTGGGATCTCTCCGATCCACTCTGCTCTGCTCGCTGTGAGACAGACCACTCATTAACAACCACGGGGAACGTGTAGAGAGCAGAGTAGAGAGCTCTGTCAGAACAGAGAATCACCCAGGCAAAAACTAGAGGATCTGTTAAAAGAACAGTCCAGGAAACAATACCATGTGAAATAAGCTCTTTTAGCTGGACAGAAGCTGGACTAACTGGGGACGCGTCTCAAATGGCACCCTATTCCCTTTAGAGTGCACTACTTTTGACAAGAGCCCTATAGGCCCTGGTCAAAATTAGTGTAATATAAAGGGAATAGGGTGCAATTTGGAATGTAGCCTTCGGTCCCAATAGGCTGTGAATAGAGCAGAGTGTTTCTTCTGTCTAAAGGGTCTGAGTTGATCTGGTTCTAACACTAGGGTCTCTGTTCAATCAAACCCTGTTTGTTTACCAACAACCTCCTGTAATATTCATACAGTATGTGTCAACATACTGAATTGTAATTGGTTGCATTCTACCGTCATATCATACTGCACTATGATTGGTTAAGACCACCCAGGTTAGGTTATTGCAGTTGATCATGGCCGGAGACACATGAACATGCCAGTTATAGCTACAGTACCAGTCAAAAGTTTGGACACACCTACTCATTCAAGGGTTTTTCTTACATTTCACTATTTTCTACATTATAGAATAATAGTGAAGACATTAAAACAATGAAATAACACATGGAATCATGTAGTAAGCAAAAAAGTGTTAAACAAATAAAAATATATTTGAGATTTGAGATTCTTCAAAGTAGCCACCCTTTGCCTTCGTGACAGCTTTGCACACTCTTGGCATTCTGTCAACCAGCTTCATGAGGTAGTCACCTGGAATGCATTTCAATTAACAGGTGTGCCTTGTTAAAAGTTAATTTGTAGAATTTCTTTCCTTCTTAATGCGTTTGAGCCATTCAGCTGTGTTGTGACAAGGTAGGGGTGGTATATAATGGACATTCGAACCGGTGGAAATCTGTCCTTTGGTCTGATGAGTCCATATTTGACTGCTGTGTCTTTGTGAGACGCAGAGTAGGTGAACGGAGGATCTCCGCATGTGTGGTTCCCACCGTGAAGCATGGAGGAGGAGGTGTGATGGTGTGCGGGTGCTTTGCTGGTGACACTGTCTGTGATTTATTTAGAATTCAAGGCACACTTAACCATTATGGCTACCACAGCATTCTGCAGTGATACGCCATCCCATCTGGTTTGTGCTTTGTGGGACTATAATTTATTTTTCAACAGGAGAACGACCCAAAACACACCTCCAGGCTGTGTAAGGGCTATTTTACCAAGAAGGAGAGTGATGGAGCGCTGCATCAGATGACCTGGCCTCCACAATCACCCGACCTCAACCCAATTGAGATGGTTTGGGATGAGTTGGATGGCAGAGTGAAGGAAAAGCAGCCAACAAATCCTCAGCATATGAGGGAACTACTTCAAGACTGTTGGAAAAGCATTCCTCATGGTTGAGAGAATGCCAAGAGTGTGCAAAGCTGTCATCAAGGCAAAGGGTGGCTACTTTGAAGAATCTCAAATATAAAATCTATTTTGAATTGTTTAACATTTTTTTGGTTACTACATGATCCCATATGTGTTATTTCATAGCTGTGATGTCTTCACTATTATTCTACAATGTAGAAAATAGTGAAAATAAAGAAAAACCTTTGAATGAGTAGGTGTGTCCAAACTTTTGACTGGTACTGTAGCTAATAAAGAGCTATGTTTTATAAACATCCTGTCGTACTGCATTTTATTATTTTGTACAAAGTGTGCAAAACAAGACACCTGCAAGGACCTACCCCTCAGGAATGACACAGAGCAAAGCAGCAAAGCCTGAGGAACACGCATCCTTCCACAATCACTGGGTGTTTTAAGGTTTCATCATAGTTTCTGTTATTGGGGTTATTAAGGTCTGTTCCAGGACAGCATTAGCAGCCTTCTACAGTGCAGTAGGTCCCTGTGGCAGTGACAGTAAGGGCCTCCAGGCTGAAGACTTCTCCAGAGGAGGTCTCTGGTGGTGTAGAAATCACACATACACTGTGCTTCCCACTCCAATAGCCTCTGGATGCTAACGCTGTACCAGTCAAAATAGCAGCCTGAAGGGTGTCTGGAAGACCTGGTACAGAGAGAGGTAGTGCTGATAGTGTCATTGTGTCATTGACTTGTTTATTGTGTTATTGGCTTGTTTATTGTTTACTCCATGTGTAACTCTGTGTTGTTGTCTGTGTCACACTGCTTTGCTTTATCTTGGCCAGGTCGCAGTTGTAAATGAGAACTTGTTCTCAACTAGCCTACCTGGTTAAATAAAGGTGAAATAAAAAATAGGGTCTAGGCCTTTTTGTGAGTCAGCCTCTGTGGTCAGATCATCGTCACTACCTGGTCTGACCCATGTTCAATTCTGTTCTGTGGGCAACTGGGCATCACCGAGTTGGCTCAGCAGAGAAACATCAATGGCTAGGTGATAAATCCCAGTTAGAGGGAGTTAGGGGGAGTGATGAGCTCTACAGCAGGTTTGAACAACTCAATCGCTGGTTGAAAACTGTTTTCTGCCCCTCCCAAAAGATTGAATTTGTGGATAATTGTCCATCTTTCTGGGACTTACCCACAAACAGGACCAAGCCTGGCCTACTGAAGAGTGACAGACTTCATCCTAGTTGGAGGGGTGCTCTCATTTTATCTAGCAACATAGAAAGGGATTTAACTCCTCTAGCTCCAAAATGAGATAAGGTGCAGGCCAGGCAGCAGGCTGTTAGTCTGCCCCTAGCACAGTCAGTGTAGTCAGCTCAGTTATTCCCATTGAGACCGTGTCTGTGACTCGATCTAGGTCGGGCAAAACTAAATATGGTGATGTTTGCCTAAGCAATCTCACTGGAATAAAGACCTCCATGTGTGTCATTAATGAAATAGATTGTGATAACACCTCACATCTCAAAATGGGACTACTTAATGTTAGATCCCTCACTCCCAAGGCAGTCATAGTCAAATTAACTTGATGTGATTGGCCTGACTGAAACATGGCTTAAGTGTGATGAATTTACTATGCTAAATAAGGCCTCTCCTCCTGGTTACACTAGTGACCATATCCCCCTGTGCATCCCGCAAAAGCGGAAGTGTTGTTAACATTTTTGATAGCAAATAGTCTACTCAATAACTTTTTTGAGATTTTTGTATTTGTTTTTGTATTTTACCTCCTTTGTCTCCCCAATTCCGCGATATCCAATTGCGATCCAATTCTGATCTTGTCTCATCTCTGCAACTCCCCAATGGGCTCGGGAGAGCGCAATGAGCCAAGTAAAGCCCCCCCGGCCAAACCCTCTCCTAACCAGGACGACGTTCTGCCAATTGTCGCCGCCCTATGAGACTCCCGGTCACAGCCGGTGGTGACACAGCCTTGGATCGAAACTGGGTCTGTAGTGACACCTCAAAAAGCAGGATTCCCCAAGTGAAGATGGCCTTCACTTCAGCAGTGACGAGTTTCATGAACTTTTTCTGCAAAAATATCATGATCATTAGAAAAATTATGGACTCCTCTTTGAATATGCGTATTTCTCCAAAACTCAGTTGTCCTGAGTCTGCACATAACTGCCAGGACCTCAGCTCAATGAAGACGCTCACGTTTTTTTATCCTGTATCTCTCTACACATTCACAAAAACAGTCATGGCCTCTAAACCTTCCAGCTGTCTTCTGGACCCTATTCCAACTAAACTACTGAAAGAGCTGCTTCCTGTGCTTGGCCCTCCTATGTTGAACATAGTAAACGCCTCCCTATCCACCGGATGTGTACCAAACTCACTAAAAGTGGCAGTAATAAAGACTCTCTTGAAACTGCCAAACCTTGACCCAGAAAATATAAAAAAACTATCGGCCTATATCGAGTCTCCCATTCAGCTCAAACATTTTATAAAAAGCTCTTGCTCAGTAACTCGCTGCCTTCCTGAAAACAAATAATGTATAGAAAACGCTCCAGCCTGGTTTAAGACCCCATCATAGTACTGAGACCGCACTCGAGAATGTGGTAAATGACGTGTTAATGGCGTCAGACCAAGCCTCTGCATCTGTCCTCGTGCTCCTAGACCTTAGTGCTGTTTTCGACACCATCGATCACCACATTCTTTTGGAGAGATTGTAAACCCTTATTGGTCTACACGTAGATGAAACATGATGAAGCCCCAAAATGTCCAACCCTGGAAGCCTGTGATTCAGACATGAGAAAGTGGATGCAGGCATATTTTTTTCTTTTAAACTATATAAAACAGAGATGCTCGTTCTACGACCCAAGAAACAAATAGTTCTGCTGTCGGATCTGACAATGAATCTCAATGGTTGTACAGTAGTCAAACAAAACTGGACCTCGGCATTACTCTGGACCCTGATTTGTCTTTTGACGAAAGTATAACAAATATTTCAAGAGCAGTTTTTTTCCATCTTCGTAACATTGCATAAATCAGAACCGTTTTGTCCAAAAATGATGCAGAAAAGATAATCCCTGATTTTGGCACTTCAAGATTAGATTTCTGCAATGCTCTGCTCTCCGGCTACCTGGATAAGGCACTAAATAAACTTCAGTTAGTGCTAAATACGGCTGCTAAATTCTTGACTAGAGCCCAAAATGTTTATCATATTACTCCAGATAATATTACTCTAGCCTCTACACTAGCTTCCTGTCAAGGCTAGGGCTGATTTCATGATTTTACTGTTAAACTACAAAACATTACATGGACTTGCTCCTACCCATCTCTCCGATTTGGTCTTGCCGTACATACCTACACGTACGCTACAGTCACAAGACACAGGCTTCTTTATTGCCCATAGAATTTCTAAACAAACAGCTGGAGGCCATGCCTCAGGACTACCTGGCCTGACGACCCCTGGCTGTCCCAGTCCACCTGGTCATCTCCCTCCCTCAATTTACACCTGAGGTGCTGACCTGTTGCACCCTCTACAATCACTGTGATTATTATTGGACTCTGCTGGTCATCTATGAATGGTTGAACATCTTGAAGAACGAGCTGGTCTCAATCTATGAATACTCTTATAATCTCCACCCAACACAGCCAGAAGAGGACTTGTGAAAACTGCTGATGTAAAAAGGGCATTATAAATACATTTCTTTGATTGATTGATCAATATCCTTACAGACTTAATGAACATAAGAGACTCACTGAAAACCTTGAAAACCACGCTCACTCAAAACAAGACAGCCCTAGGCAGCTTACAGGGGGGACGTGAGGGTTTTGGGATTGTGGTGCCTGGAAAACAACCTCTCACTCAACGTCAACAAAACAAAGGAGATGATCGTGGACTTCAGGAAACAGCAGAGGGTGCACCCCCCTATCTACATCGACGGGACCGCATTGGAGAAGGTGGAAAGCTTTAAGTTCATTGCTGTACACATCACTGACAAAATGAAATGGACCACCCACACAGACAGAATGGTGAAGAAGGCACAACAGAGCCTCTTCAACCTCAGGAGGGTAAATAAATGTGTCTTGTCACCTAAAACCCTCACAAACTTTTACAGATGCACAATTGAAAGCATCCTGTCGGGCTGTATCACCGCTTGGTACTGCAACTGCACTGCCCGCAATGGGAAGGCTCTCTAGAGGGTGGTGCGGTTTGCCCAACGCATCCCCGGGGGCAAACTACCCGCCCGCCAGTACACCTACATCACCCGATGTTACAGGAAGGCCAAAAAGATCATCAAGGACATCAACCATCCAAGCCACTGTCTGTTCACCCCAATTCATCCAGAAGGCGAGGTCAGTACAGGTGCATCAAAGCTGGGACCAAGAGACTGAAAAACAGCTTCTATCTCAAGGCCATCAGACTGTTAAACAGCCATCACTAGCACATTAGATGCTGCTGCCTATAGGCATAGACTAGAAATCACTGGCCACTTTAAGGAATGGAACACTAGTCATTATAATAATGTTTACATATCTGGCATTACTCATTTCATACAGTTTAAGTCGGAAGTTTACATACACTTAGGTTGGAGTCATTAAAACTTGTTTTTCAACCACTCCACAAATTTCTTGTTAACAAACTACAGTTTTGGCAAGTCAGTTAGGACATCTACTTTGTGCATGACACAACAATTGTTTACAGACAGATTATTTGTATCACAATTACAGTGGGTCAGAAGTTTACATACACTAAGTTGACTGTGCCTTTAAACAGCTTGGAAAATTCCAGAGAATGATGTCATGGCTTTAAAAGCTTCTGATAGGCTAATTGACATCATTTGAGTCAATTGGAGGTGTACCTGTGGATGTATTTCAAGGCCTACCTTCAAACTCGGTGCCTCTTTGCTTGACATCATGGGAAAATCAACAGAAATCAGCCAAGACCTCGGAAAAAAATTGTAGACCTCCACAAGTCTGGTTCATCCTTGGGAGCAATTTACAAATGCCTGAAGGTACCACGTTCATCTGTACAAACAATAGTACGCAAGTATAAACACCATGGGACCATGCAGCCGTCATACCACTCAGGAAGGAGATCCATTCTGTCTCCTAGAGATGAACGTACTTTGGTGCAAAAAGGGCAAATCAATCCCAGAACAATAGCAAAGGACCTTGTGAAGATGCTGGATGAAACAGGTACAAAAGTATCTTATCCACAGTAAAACGAGTCCTATATTGACATAACCTGAAAGGCTGCTCACCAAGGAAGAAGCCACTGCTCCAAAATCGCCATAAAAAAGCCAGACTATGGTTTGCAACTGCACATGGGGACAAAGATCGTACTTTTTGGAGAAATGTCCTCTGGTCTGATGAAACAAAAATAGAACTGTTTGGCCATAATGACCATCGTTATGTTTGGAGGAAAAAGGGGGAGGCTTGCAAGCCGAAGAACCCCGTGATTCACGTTTGGGATGGTGGTGGCAGCATCATGTTGTGGGGGTGCTTTGCTGCAGGAGGGACTGGTGCACCTCACAAAATAGATGGCATCATGAGGTAAGAAAATTATGTGGATATATTGAAGCAACATCTCAAGACATCAGTCAGGAAGTTAAAGCTTGGTCGCAAATGGGTCTTCCAAATGGACAATGACCCCAAGCATACTTTCAAAGTTGTGGCAAAATGGCTTAAGGACAACAAAGTCAAGGTATTGGAGTGGCCATCACAAAGCCCTGACCTCAATCCTATAGAAAATTTGTGGGCAGAACTGAAAAAGCGTGTGCGAGCAAGGGGGCCTACAAAACCTGACTCAGTTACACCAGCTCTGTCAGGAGGAATGGGCCAAAATTCACCCAACTTATTGTGGGAAGCTTGTGGAAGGCTACCTGAAACATTTGACCCAAGATAAACAATGTAAAGGCAATGCTACCAAATACTAATTGAGTGTATGTAAACTTCTGACCCACTGGGAATGTGATGAAATAAATAAAATATGAAATAAATTATTATTCTATTATTCTGACATTTCACATTCTTAAATTAAAGTGGTGATCCTTACTGACCTAAGACGGGTAATTGTTACTAGGATTAAATGTCAGGAATTGTGAATAACTGAGTTTAAATGTTTTTTGGCTAAGGTGTATGTAAACTCCCGACTTCAACTGTATATACTGTTTTCTATAATATTCTATGGTATGTCATTCACTTAATACTGTTTACTTATCTTGCATTAAACATCTCATATGTATATACTGCATTCTATACTATTCTACTGTATCTTAGTCCGTTCCGCTCTGACATTGTTCATCCATATGTATATAGTATTAATTAATTCCTACTTAGATTTGTGTGTATTGGGTATATGTTGTGTAATTTGTTAGATATTACTTGTTAGATATTACTGCACTATCGGAGCTAGAAGCACAATCACAAGAAGCACAAGCAAGTGTGGTTAGAGTACAGAATGTCTCGGTGACATTACTTAGAGGAAGTGGTCCTGAGAGGATGAGTCAATCATTATGTCATTTACAACTACTACATTCTAATTGATCCGTCAATCCATTGACACCAAACTACCATGACTAAGAAAACTTTCTACCATCCACCACTCTCTCTTCTCTGTCTCTCTCATGACTCTAGCACTCTCTCTTCTCTGTCTCATGACTCTCTCTTTCTCTCACTCTCTTTGTCTCTCTCATGACTCTCTTGCTCTTTGGATCTCTCCCTCGACAGTGTGAAGTGTTTGAAGTGATGAGTGACGGGGACAGACCACTTGGTACTACGCTCACTGACTGCAACTGTCATGATTATCTTTAGACAGTAGACACTACAACGACAAGTGGTCCAAGTGGCATGTAGTGTATTTGGCGTCTACACTGACATCATCTCTAAGCTAAGGGGATCTGATTAGGAACAATTCTGACATTCTGGCTTTAGGCTCTGTTCAAATAGACACTAGCATACAGAATGCATGCCCAATTAAACACCCAATTCATTTAATATGTCCAATTAATTAAACATACGGCTTCATAATAAGTGGTATACTAGTTAGTGACCATGACAATGAGCAGTTTTCATTTGAATCTATGGTGACCCAGGGCTAGCAGAGAGGTGTTACCTGAGGGTATGTTAACCCCCTGCATGCCAGGGGAGGGGGTGTCCAGACTCAGTTTCCTCTTGGCTTCTAGGACTGGGTTCTCAAACTGGGTCTTCTGGTTGATATGGCTGCAACACAGAGACAAAAGACAGAACACTCACTGGAGACATCAGTATACAGCACACACATGCACTGAGTGCTACTGTACATACTGTATAAAAAACACAAAGAAATAAAAGCTCAAGCGAGGACTAATACACACTTCATAAATCTTAGAGAAGGTGAAACCGACCAAAAGATAGTGAGGCTTATATGTTTTCACAGCCTTATTTCAATATTTTCCTTCTCCTCCTACAGCTATGACACACAGTTATCTGGATCTCTTCATTTGGCAGCAACACAAAAGCCAAGTAATCGCTCATCTCTCTGGAGCCGTTTTCTTCAATGGTTTGTTTCGTGACCAAAACTCAAAACAGTTTTGTCTGTTTCCCAGTACCCTTACACAGTACAGTCTAGTGACATCCCAGAGCACTATCCAGTCATTGCAAACCTCTGGTACCAAGCTTATATTACATCACAGTGATCCTATTCAAATCAGAGACACACCAACACAGCACTTTGTCATCTGTAAACCACAAAGAAAATGACACTGCAGTACTGTTGACATGTATAACCACTGACCTAAGATCAGTGGAATAACCCTATACCCAAGATATATATCCTGCCCACAACGGCCACATCTGATTGATCTAGGATCAGTAAAGCAGCCTGTGTGCCTCCTGTTCCCTGCTAGCTGTAGAGCTGTACATTCCCAGGCCAGCCATTTGTGAGATGAGCCCCCAGGTTGAATGTAAAGCAAGGGAAGCAGCTGATCTGCATAATGCGCCTGTGCTTTAACAGTTGTAGCTCAGCGCCAGTAGTTACTCAGTTTTTTTTGGAAGGGATGCCACTCCTGCGCTGCTCGTTGAATCACATGCATGCGGAGTGTGTGTATGTGTGACAGTGTGTGTGCTGTGTGTGCCAATTGCCAGCGTATGTGTGTGTGTGTGTGTGTGTGTGTGTGTGTGTGTGTGTGTGTGTGTGTGTGTGTGTGTGCCCCTGATAAATCAAAAATTAAAACTTCAGCAGAACGGAGAAAAATACACTCCCTGTTGACAGCACCCCAACCCAAAATATCTTCCTGCGGTCCTATACGTGTGTCAATTTGTGTGTGTGCCAGTGTGTGTGTGTGTGTTTCGAAGAAAAGTACTGTTTGTGCTCTTGTTGGGCATGAGTCATGCTGAGAGTTATCCTCACTATCCAATCAAGGAACAGAAGCGCTCCTCCGTGACTGAGTGTGTTCAGTCCTCTATGTTCTTCTGATTGCCATGGCTAGTTCTCTACTTTAGTTAGAACATAATGATCCATTGTGTTTTACTGTATTCATTCAAAACAAAAAGACAGGGAGGGAAAAAAGCCCTGGTTGTCCCGGTGATCCTCGTTTCCTCTCCTCCTCAGAATACTCCCTTCGCTACTCCCATGGGAGGCCATGCTGGCTGAACTGTGTGCCAGTGTGCATTTCTCAGTGAGGCGAGGCGGTGAGCATCACTCATTCTCTGGACCCCCAGTGCCCCCTGAACCAGGCAGTGGCACCCCTGCAGAGCTCAGGAATGCTGTTTAGGAAGGCCAGCTGTCCTTAGTCCATCAACTCAACTGCTACTACAGGCTCCATTTGAAAAGCACACTGACTGACAGCCTCACAAGGGCAGGTCTGCCTTTCCAGCATATCTTAATGACTTCAACTTGGTGTACAGAAATCCCAGCTCATCCCAGCGAATGAAACAAACACTTGTTATTATCAAATAATAACCATGCCATTACTTCCTGTATCACCACAACTATCAGGAGAGGTGTACATACTCCACGTAGTAGATTCCATACTGCGGGTCCTCAATCTTTTCCCAGCCATATGGAAGTTCTGCAGGCAAGAGACAGACAGAAGCAGATGCAAATCATTGTGCTGCTAAAGCTCTGGAACAACTGGTACATCATCTACACATGCAATGAGACACACCGCTGTAAATGGAAGGGGGGAGAGGGAGAAGAGCGAGAAGAAAGAGAGAAAGAGAGAGAGAGAGACAGAGAGAAAGAGAGGGGAGAGGGGGAGAGGGAGGGAGTGAAAGACAAAGCGAGACACAGAGACAGAGAGAGTGGCAGAATACCTGGCCACTGTGACTGACCAAAACTTATGGAAAGCTTTGACTATGTACAGACTTAGTGAGCATAGCCTTGCTATTGAGAAAGGCCACCGTAGGCAGACCTGGCTCTCAAGAGAAGACAGGCTATGTGCACACTGCCCACAAAATGAGGTGGAAACTGAGCTGCACTTCCGAACCTCCTGCCAAATGTATGACCATATTAGAGACACATATTTCCCTCAGATTACACAGATCCACAAAGAATTCGAAGACAAACCCAATTTTGATAAACTCCCATATCTACTGGGTGAAATACCACAGTGTGCCATCACAGCAGCAAGATTTGTGACCTGTTGCCACAAGAAAAGGGCAGCCAGTGAAGAACAAACACCATTGTAAATACAACCCATATTTATGTTTATTTATTTTCCCTTTTGTACTTTAACTATTTGAACATTGTTACAACACTGTATATAGACATAATATGACATTTTAAATGTCTTTATTCTTTAGGAACCTCTGTGAGCGTCATGTTCACTGTTCATTTTGATTGTTTATTTCACTTTTGTTTATTATCTACTTCACTTGCTTTGGCAATGTTAACATGTGTTTTCCATGCCAATAAAGCCCTTGAATTGAGAGAGAGCGAGAGAGAGAGAGAGAGAGAGAGAGAGAGAGAGAGAGAGAGAGAGAGAGAGAGAGAGAGAGAGAAAGGAGAGAGTGAGAGAGATAGAGAATGTGCAGTTGGAAGCAAGGAAATGGAAGCAAGGAAATGTGTAGTTGTTATGCCCATGCTGAAAAAAAATATGGCTTGTCTTTTCCCAGCGGTGTGTGAGTGGAATCTGGAGTGTGTGCTGTCCTGTGACGAACACATGCAGGGGAAAAGAGTGCTTCACGCAAGAGGGGATGGTGGAATTGCCTTTTCAGAGATACAGCACTGATGAGCTCTCCGCAGGTCTCCCTCAAGCCATTAGGGACAGGGGCAGGCTGGGTCCTGCTTAGTGGTTTACTGTCTGTGCGTATGTGTGTTTGTCTATACCATAGGTCACAAACTTCAGTGGCATAGGGGGTCTCCACTCATAATTACAGTATGTTTAATGTGGTGTATTCAGACTGTGGACACTAATGTGTGTGTGAGTGAGAGAGAGTAGAAAAGTAAGAAAGTTTAGTGCTACTACACCGTCTGTATATGAGAATGTGTGTGTGTGTGTGTGTGTGTGTGTGTGTGTGTGTGTGTGTGTGTGTGTGTGTGTGTGTGTGTGTGTGTGATTCTCACCTCCATCCTCACACCTCTCCGGGGGCTTGGCCTTCTTGGCTAGCCTGGGGTCCAGCCAGGTAGTGGTCTTGGTGTTGTGACTGTGGAGACAGAAAGGCACAACTTTAGAAGGTGAACAAAAAGCATCACAACACCACAACAACTAGGTGAAGTATAGCTAGCTATTCACCAGCCAGTGTTTGGAAACCACTGTCCCCTCGCGCTCCCTAACCATTCGGCCAACCCCCAAACAAATCAAAATAAAGGGCCCTTCAAAAACACAAAGTTATGTAATTATTTTGGAATCCAGTGGCTCTTTCAGGGAAAGAACAAAAGGAGCAGGTGCCTTTGAGGGAGAGACGGAGGTAGGGAGAGATGGAGGGAGGGAGAGACGGAGGGAGGGAGGGATGGAGGTAGGGAGAGATGGAGGGAGGGAGAGACGGAGGGAGGGATGGAGGTAGGGAGAGATGGAGGGAGGGAGAGACGGAGGGAGGGATGGAGGTAGGGAGAGATGGAGGGAGGGAGAGACGGAGGGAGGGAGGGAGGTAGGGATAGATGGAGGGAGGGAGGTAGGGAGAGATGGAGGGAGAGATGGAGGTAGGGAGACACGGAGGGAGGGAGGGAGGGAGGTAGGGAGGGAGGGATGGAGGGAGGTAGGGACAGATGGAGGTAGGGACAGATGGAGGTAGGGACAGATGGAGGTAGGGACAGATGGAGGTATGGAGAGGTAGTCAGAACCCGAATAGAGGCAGATAGGTCCTTTGATGGAGAAATGGAAGGAGGGATAGAGGAAAGAAGAGGGGAAAGGAGGGAAAAGTAGAGCCGAACACAGAGAGCAGTGAGAGCAGGCCTCTGGGAGCATTTCATTTGCCGAATTGTTTCTGTGAAGCTAGAATGGACTATTGATTTTAGGCAGGCTACAGCACCTGGCCCTGACTTCTGTAGGCTGTGTGAGCCACACAAACAGACTGACTGGTAAGCAATGGAGGGAGAGGGAGAGGCCCAGCGCTTTAAGCCCAAGCCAAGTACCATCACATCAAACACAGGAAAACAATACACCTGTATTCTAGATGCCAGATGGGTTAAAATAATGAATAATTTCACAAATCCTATTTCATAATTATCATAACAATAATACTATTGTTAACTTCTCCAAGTACTGTACTGCTACTGTACGTCTGAGCCGCAGAGAAACAAGTAGGATACTGTATGTACAGTGAGGGGAAAAAGTATTTGATCCCCTGCTGATTTTGTACGTTTGCCCACTGACAAAGAAATTATCAGTCTATAATTTTAATGGTAGGTTTATTTGAACAGTGAGAGACAGAATAACAACAAATCCAGAAATACGCATGTCAAAAATGTTATAAAATGATTTTCATTTTAATGAGGAAAATAAGTATTTGACCCCTCTGCAAAACATGACTTAGTACTTGGTGGCAAAACCCTTGTCGCAATCACAGAGGTCAGACGTTTCTTGTAGTTGGCCACCAGGTTGGCACACATCTCAGGAGGGATTTTGTCCCACTCCTCTTTGCAGATCTTCTCCAAGTCATTAAGGTTTCGAGGCTGACGTTTGGCAACTCGAACCTTCAGCTCCCTCCACAGACTGGCTAGGCCACTCCAGACCTTAATGTGCTTCTTCTTGAGCCACTCCTTTGTTGCCTTGGCCGTGTGTTTTGGGTCATTGTCATGCTGGAATACCCATCCACGACCCATTTTCAATGCCCTGGCTGAGGGAAGGAGGTTCTCACCCAAGATTTGACGGTACATGGCCCCGTCCATCGTCCCTTTTATGCGGTAAAGTTGTCCTGTCCCCTTAGCAGAAAAACACCGCCAAAGCATAATGTTTCCACCTCCATGTTTGACAGTGGGGATGGTGTTCTTGGGGTCATAGGCAGCATTCCTCCTCCTCCAAACACGGCGAGTTGAGTTGATGCCAAAGAGCTCCACGTTGGTCTCATCTGACCACAGCACTTTCACCCAGTTGTCCTCTGAATCATTCAGATGTTCATTGGCAAACTTCAGACGGCATGTATATGTGCTTTCTTGAGCAGGGGGACCTTGTGGGCGCTGCAGGATTTCAGTCCTTCACGGCGTAGTGTATTACCAATTGTTTTCTTGGTGACTATGGTCCCAGCTCCCTTGAGATCATTGACAAGATCCTCCCGTGTAGTTCTGGGCTGATTCCTCACCGTTCTCATGATCATTGCAACTCCATGAGGTGAGATCTTGCATGGAGCCCCAGGCCGAGGGAGATTGACAGTTCTTTTGTGTTTCAGCCATTTGCGAATAATCGCACCAACTGTTGTCACCTTCTCACCAAGCTGCTTGGCGATGGTCTTGTAGCCCATTCCAGCCTTGTGTAGGTCTACAATCTTGTCCCTGACATCCTTGGAGAGCTCTTTGGTCTTGGCCATGGTGGAGAGTTTGGAATCTGATTGATTGATTGCTCCTGTGGACAGGTGTCTTTTATACAGGTAACAAGCTGAGATTAGGAGCACTCCCTTTAAGAGTGTGCTCCTAATCTCAGCTCGTTACCTGTATAAAAGACACCTGGGAGCCAGAAATCTTTCTAATTGAGAGGGGGTCAAATACTTGTTTCCCTCATTAAAATGCAAATCAATTTATAACATTTTTGACATGCGTTTTTCTGGATTTTGTTGTTGTTATTCTGTCTCTCACTGTTCGAATAAACCTACCATTAAAATTATAGACTGATCATTTCTTTGTCAGTGGGCAAACGTACAAAATCAGCAGGGGATCAAATATACTGTTACAGTGAGGGAAAAAAGTAACACAGACTTTAGAGTGGAACAAACTATTCTCTGAACAAACAAATCACCATGCTCTCTTTCAAAACTACCTCTCGCCACTTCTAGCATCACCAACACCACGCTGGCACTGTACTGGAGTAGAGAACCATAAGACCAACACTTACTCTATGAAGTAAACCATGCCCGTCTCTGTGTAGGCCATCTCCCAGGTCTTGGGCAGCGGTTCCTGGCTCTCGTCACGTGGTAAGGTGCTCCAGGTCCGGAAGTCCACGGCCCCACTACTGGACTGGTTATAGCTGGGCACAGCCTTCCTCCACTCCTGTCCAGCCTTGTCCTTGTGCTCTGTGGCCATATCACCAGAGGGAGAGAAAGACAGGGGGAGGGACAGGGGGAAGGAGAAGGGTGGTGAGCATGTGGAGACTGCATGGTGAGCATGTGGAGGCTGCATGGTGAGAGTGTGGAGGCTGGGTGGCGAGCGTGTGGAGGCTGGGTGGCGAGCGTGTGGAGGCTGGGTGGTGAGCGTGTGGAGGCTGGGTGGTGAGTGTGTGGAGGCTGGGTGGTGAGCGTGTGGAGGCTGGGTGGTGAGCCCTGTGAGCTCCATGCATCTCTCTCTGCGGCTTCCCTGGACAGACTGACTGTAGGCTTTAGACTGTTACACACAGCAAAGAACAGGAGGGAGAGAGAGGGGAGTAGAGAAAGGGAGGGGACAGAGAGAGAGAGAGAGAGAGAGAGAGAGAGAGAGAGAGAGAGAGAGAGAGAGAGAGAGAGAGAGAGAGACGGAAGTGCAGCAAGTGTGCCACAGGATTTGCATGTCAGCAGTGATGTTCTGTAGAGCGAGAGGCTCAACGGCAACAAGGGCAGAGCTGACCAACACCACACTTCAGCCTTACCCAGCCCCGAGCTAAGAACCCAGACCCTATTAGCATCACTAAACCTTGCCCAGTGAGTGTGTGTGTTTTGTGTGTGTGTGTGTGTGTGTGTGTGTGTGTGTGTGTTTTGTGTGCGTGTGTGTGTGCTCTTATCTGCAGGTTTGAATTTGCATGCCTCTGACCTAGCTCATTACTGTATTCAGAGTTGACTTTTGATCTGAAAGGAGAAAGAAAACTATCCATAAAAGAGGAAGAACTGTCAGAAGGAGAGTAAAGTGCTTGACATGAAAATCGAGTGATTTTCTTTACATACAGTACTCATTCAATGGTTTTCTTTATTTTGACTATTTTCTACATTGTAGAATAATAATGAAGACATAAATCCTATGAAATAACACAATCATGTAGTAACCAAAAAAGTGTTAAACAAATCAAAATATATTTCAGATTCTTCAAAGTAGCCACCCTTTGCCTTGATGACAGCTTTGCACACTCTTGGCATTCTCTCAATCAGCTTCACGAGGAATAATTTTCAAACAGTCTTAAAGGTGTTCCCACATATGCTGAACACTTGTTGGCTGCTTTTCCTTCACTCTGCGGTCCAACTCATGCCAAACCATCTCAATTGGGTTGAGGTCGGGGGATTGTGGAGGCCAGGTCATCTGATGCAGCACTCCATCACTCTGCTTCTTTGTCAAATAGCCCTTACACAGCCTGGAGGTGTGTTTTGGGTCATTGTCCTGTTGAAAAACAAATGATAGTCCCACCAAGCGCAAACCAGATGGGATGCGTATCGCTGCAGAATGCTGTGGTAGCCATGCAGGTTACAGTGAGGGAAAAAAGTATTTGAACACCTGCTGATTTTGTACGTTTGCCTACTGACAAAGACATGATCAGTCTAATTTTAATGGTAGGTTTATTTGAACAGTGAGAAACAGAATAACAACAAAAAAATCCAGAAAAACGCATGTCAAAAATGTTATAAATTCATTAGCATTTTAATGAGGGAAATAAATATTTGACCCCCTCTGCAAAACATGACTTAGTACTTGATGGCAAAACCCTTGTTGGCAATCACAGAGGTCAGACGTTTCTTGTAGTTGGCCACCAGGTTTGCACACATCTCAGGAGGGATTTTGTCCCACTCCTCTTTGCAGATCTTCTCCAAGTCATTAAGGTTTCGAGGCTGACGTATGGCAACTCGAACCTTCAGCTCCCTCCACAGATTTTCTATGGGATTAAGGTCTGGAGACTGGCTAGGCCACTCCAGGACCTTAATGTGCTTCTTCTTGAGCCACTCCTTTGTTGCCTTGGCCGTGTGTTTTGGGTCATTGTCATGCTGGAATACCCATCCACGACCCATTTTCAATGCCCTGGCTGAGGGAAGGAGGTTCTCACCCAAGATTTGATGGTACATGGCCCCGTCCATCGTCCCTTTTATGCGGTAAAGTTGTCCTGTCCCCTTAGCAGAAAAACACCCCCAAAGCATAATGTTTCCACCTCCATGTTTGACAGTGGGGATGGTGTTCTTGGGGTCATAGGCAGCATTCCTCCTCCTCCAAACACGGCGAGTTGAGTTGATGCCAAAGAGCTCCACTTTGGTCTCATCTGACCATAGCACTTTCACCCAGTTGTCCTCTGAATCATTCAGATGTTCATTGGCAAACTTCAGACGGCATGTATATGTGCTTTCTTGAGCAGGGGGACCTTGTGGGCGCTGCAGGATTTCAGTCCTTCACGGCGTAGTGTGTTACCAATTGTTTTCTTGGTGACAATGGTCCCAGCTGCCTTGAGATCATTGACAAGATCCTCCCGTGTAGTTCTGGGCTGATTCATCACCGTTCTCATGATCATTGCAACTCCACGAGGTGAGATCTTGCATGGAGCTCCAGGCCGAGGGAGATTGACAGTTCTTTTGTGTTTCAGCCATTTGCGAATAATCGCACCAACTGTTGTCACCTTCTCACCAAGCTGCTTGGCGATGGTCTTGTAGCCCATTCCAGACTTGTGTAGGTCTACAATCTTGTCCCTGACATCCTTGGAGAGCTCTTTGGTCTTGGCCATGGTGGAGAGTTTGGAATCTGATTGATTGATTGCTTCTGTGGACAGGTGTCTTTTATACAGGTAATAGGTTGAGATTAGGAGAACTCCCTTTAAGAGTGTGCTCCTAATCTCAGCTCGTTACCTGTATAAAAGACACCTGGGAGCCAGAAATCTTTCTGATTGAGAGGGGATCAAATACTTATTTCCCCCATTAAAATGCAAATCAATTTATAACATTTTTGACATGCGTTTTTCTGGATTCTTTTGTTGTTATTCTGTCTCTCACTGTTCAAATAAACCTACCATTAAAATTATAGACTGATCATTTCTTTGTCAGTGGGCAAACGTACAAAATCATCAGGGGATCAAATACTTTTTCCCCCTCACTGTAAGTGTGCCCGGAATTCTAAATAAATCACTGACAGTGTCACCAGCAAAGCACCCCCACACAATCACACCTCCTCCTCCATGCTTCACGGCGGGAACCACACATACGGAAATCATCCATTCACTTACTCTGTGTTTCACAGAGCAATGTTCAAACATCTAGTGGAAAGTCTTCCCAGAAGAGTGGAGGCTGATATAACAGCAAAGGGGGGGACCAACTCCATATTAATGCCCATGATTTTGGAATAAGATGTTTGACGAGCAGGTGTCCACATACTATTATACACTACATGACCAAAAGTATGTTTGATGCATGTACAATATGCCTGAATTTATGTCATCCTCCCTGCTACTTTGCAAACCCATTGAGAAAAGCATCCATTCAGTCAGGAGACTCACCAGGGACAGCTATAGGTGATGTGGGTATGATGCACTACATAGGTAAAGGTAGAACTGAGGGTGTCTCGTCAAGAACAAAATAAATAATTTGGAGGAAAAACGTGAATCAAGTGTTCTCTTCATCCAACCCATGCACCCATTGTTGTGTGTACCCAAGGCTATAGTGATAGAAATGGTGTGCAGGGGAACAGCTCAGGTCTGCACGCCTTGCTAATGTCGCTCTCTGTTTGTACAGTCCATGGCCTGTCTAACTGTTCCTAGACCTGTGCTTCAGTCTCTTTTCCTATATTGGTAGAGCATGGCGCTTGGAAAGCCCGGGCCATGGGTTCGATTCCATCTGGTGTCACCCATATGAAAGATGTATGTATGCATGACTGTAAGTCGCATTGGATCAGTGTCAGCTAAATAGCATATATGCAATTGTTATTATTGAGGAGTCTCAGAGTAAGATATGCTGATATAGGATCAGTTTGTCTTTTAGGTCATAATGAAGAAGACTTTATGGACAGCGGGAACCTGATCCTAGATCAGCATACCTCCACTGAGACACTTTATGACTCTCTTACTGTTCTTAGAACTGTGTTTAGCAGCCCAGCCCTCAGGGCCTGCCCAAGGCCCCTCTGATATGCACATCTGCCTGATCACAACTGAGACATTAAATCAGGCAGAGAAAGTACAACCCAGATTCCCAGCTGCAGGCATGACCCTGGAATGGGTACAGGGTACAGTCATGGGCATGGGTCCATGGGACGAGACAGACTGACCATCTGACGGACGGGACGGCTACATTGTCCTCTCTGTCATTGGCACCATGCGGACTCGGAACGGGGGAATGCCCTTTGGACGGAGCCAGAGAGAACCACAGACCAAACAGGGGACAGCTGTGCTGTGGGAACAGAGAGGAGCAGGGGCCAGCTGGAAGCACCCCAAGCCCAGAGGAGAGGCACTCTACAGGGGAAGCCTGGAGGGCAAATGGGACAAGACCAGATGCTGCTCCAGGGATGGCGGGATGGAGAGATGGAGGGATGGATCCCAATGGACCAAATCACTCTCTGTCTATCATATCGTCTACAGTATGTCCCCCATCTGATGTGCATAGTCTCCTCCATGGTACCACAATGGTCTCACCAATGGTCGCTGTATACACCACGGGGTACCTTTTCTTCAGAAAATGTTTTGGCCGTGTTTGGAATCCATTATCTGGATAAAACTCCTTTCCTATATGCCCAGTAGGATGCTGCCTTTTCTCTACGAGCTGTGGCACTTGTGGTTTTTGTTTTGTTTACAGTTCATGTGATGATAATATCTCCAAGGGAAATAAAACAAGAACAAACTGTATCCCTTTAACCAGGGATTTCTACATTATTGATCCAGCTAGATGGAGAACGACTTGAGTTTGTAGAGTTTTGATTTAGAAGTGACATTCTGTGAGGGACAGATGGATAATCCTGGGATGTCCTATTTGTGGGAAAGAGAAATGAGTGTGATGGAGGGTGGAGGAAATGAGGGTGATGGTGGGTGGAGGGAATGAGGGTGATGGTGGGTGGAGGGAATGAGGGTGGAGGGAAATGAGGGTGATGGAGGGTGGAGGGAATGAGGGAATGAGGGTGATGGTGGGTGGAGGAAATGAGGGTGATGGTGGGTGGAGGAAATGAGGATGATGGTGGGTGGAGGGAATGAGGGTGGAGGGAAAGAGGGTGATGGAGGGTGGAGGGAATGAGGGTGATGGTGGGTGGAGGAAATGAGGGTGATGGTGGGTGGAGGAAATGAGGGTGATGGTGGGTGGAGGAAATGAGGGTGATGGAGGGAATGAGGGTGATGGAGGGAATGAGGGTGGAGGAAATGAGGGTGATGGTGGGTGGAGGGAATGAGGGTGATGGTGGGTGGAGGGAATGAGGGTGATGGTGGGTGGAGGGAATGAGGGTGATGGTGGGTGGAGGAAATGAGGGTGATGGAGGGAATGAGGGTGATGGAGGGAATGAGGGTGGAGGGAATGAGGGTGATGGTGGGTGGAGGGAATGAGGGTGATGGTGGGTGGAGGGAATGAGGGTGATGGTGGGTGGAGGAAATGAGGGTGATGGTGGGTGGAGGAAATGAGGGTGATGGTGGGTGGAGGGAGGGAATGAGGGTGATGGAGGGAATGAGGGTGGAGGGAATGAGGGTGATGGTGGGTGGAGGGAATGCGGGTGATGGTGGGTGGAGGGAATGAGGGTGATGGTGGGTGGAGGGAATAAGGGTGATGGAAGGTGGAGGAAATGTGGGTGATGGTGGGTGGAGGGAATAAGGGTGATGGGTGGAGGGAATGAGGGTGATGTGGGTGGAGGGAATGAGGGTGAAGGTGGGTGGAGGGAATAAGGGTGATGGTGGGTGGAGGAAATGAGGGTGGAGGGAATGAGGGTGATGGAGGGTGGAGGGAATGAGGGTGATGGAGGGTGGAGGAAATGAGGGTGATGGTGGGTGGAGGGAATGAGGGTGATGGTGGGTGGAGGGAATGAGGGTGGAGGGAATGAGGGTGATGGAGGGTGGAGGGAATGAGTGTGATGGTGGGTGGAGGAAATGAGGGTGATGGTGGGTGGAGGAAATGAGGGTGATGGTGGGTGGAGGGAATGAGGGTGATGGTGGGTGGAGGAAATGAGGGTGATGGTGGGTGGAGGGTGGAGGGAATGAGGGTGATGGTTGGTGGAGGGAATGAGGGTGATGGTGGGTGGAGGGAATGAGGGTGATGGTGGGTGGAGGAAATGAGGGTGATGGTGGGTGGAGGGAATGAGGGTGATGGTGGGTGGAGGAAATGAGGGTGATGGTGGGTGGAGGGAATGAGGGTGGAGGGAATGAGGGTGATGGTGGGTGGAGGGAATGCGGGTGATGGTGGGTGGAGGGAATGAGGGTGATGGTGGGTGGAGGGAATAAGGGTGATGGAAGGTGGAGGAAATGTGGGTGATGGTGGGTGGAGGGAATAAGGGTGATGGGTGGAGGGAATGAGGGTGATGGTGGGAATGAGGGTGATGGTGGGTGGAGGGAATGAGGGTGATGGTGGGTGGAGGGAATGAGGGTGAAGGTGGGTGGAGGAAATGTAGGTGATGGTGGGTGGAGGAAATGTGGTTGATGGGTGGAGGGAATGAGGGTGATGGTGGGTGGAGGGAATGAGGGTGATGGTGGGTGGAGGGAATGAGGGTGAAGGTGGGTGGAGGAAATGTAGGTGATGGTGGGTGGAGGAAATGTGGTTGATGGGTGGAGGGAATGAGGGTGATGGTGGGTGGAGGGAATGAGGGTGATGGTGGGTGGAGGGAATGAGGGTGATGGTGGGTGGAGGGAATGAGGGTGATGGTGGGTGGAGGGAATGAGGGTGATGGAAATAAAAGCCCTTTCTCTTTCTCATCCCTCTTTCTCTCATTTTGAGCAGCATGGGCAGCTATTGTTAAGCCAGAACAAATTGCTCTCCGACAAAGTGAAAGAGTGAATGTCCGAGCATATTAGGCTCCCTGGGATGTCGCCATTGGTTGACCTGTGATGCATTAGGGGCACTAGTTGCGTTCAAATCAAGTCAAAGCAAATGTTATTAGTCACATGCGCCGAATACAACAGATTTAGACCTTACAGTGAAATGCTTACTTACGAGCCCCTAACCGACAATGCAGTTAAAAAAAATATGGATAAGAACCAGAGATAAAAGAACCAAGTAATTAAAGAGCAGCAGTAAAAAATAACAACGGGGGTGCCGGTACAGAGTCAATGTGCGGGGGCACCGGTTAGTTGAGGTAGTATGTACATGTAGGTGGAGTTAAATAAAGTGACTATGCATAGATGACAACAGAGAGTGGCAGTGGTGTGGAGAGGGGAGGGGGCAATGTGAATAGTCTGGGTAGCCATTTAACTAGATGTTCAAGAGTCTTATGGCTTGGGGGTAGAAGCTGTTTAGAAGCCTCTTGGACCGAGACTTGGCGCTCCTGTACCGCTTGCCGTGTGGTAGCAGAGAGAACAGTCTATGACTCGGGTGGCTAGAGTCTTTGACAATTTTCAGGGCCTTCCTCTGATACTGCCTGGTACAGAGGTCCTGGATGGCAGGAAGCTTGGCCCCAGTGATGCACTGGGCCGTTCACACTACCCTCTGTAGTGCCTTGCGGTCGGAGGCCGAGCAGTTGCCATACCAGGCAGTGATGCAACCAGTCAGGATGCTCTCGATGGTCCAGCTGTATAATCTTTTGAGGATCTGAGGACTCATGCCAAATTGTTCAGTCTCCTGAGGGGGAATAGGTTTTGCCGTGCCCGCTTCACGACAGTCATGCTGTGCTTGGACCATGTTAGTTTGTTGGTGATGTGGACACCAAGGAACTTGAAGCTCTCAACCTGCTCCACCGCAGCCCCGTTGATGAGAATGTGGGCGTGCTAGGTCTTCTTTTTCCTGTAATCCACAATCATCTCCTTTGTCTTGATCACGTTGAAGGAGAGGTTGTTGTCCTGGCACCACATGGCCAGGTCTCTGACGTCCTCCCTACGGACTGTCTCGTTGTTGTCGGTGATCAGGCCTACCACTGTTGTGTCATCGGCAAATGTAATGATGGTGTTGGAGTCGTGCCTGGCTGTGCAGTCATGAGTGAACAGGGAGTACAGGAGGGGGCTGAGCACGCACCCCTGAGGAGCCCCTGTGTTGAGGATCAGCGTGGTGGATATGTTGTTACCTACCCTTACCACCTGGGGGCGGCCCATCAGGAAGTCCAGGATCCAGTTGCAGAGGGAGGTGTTTAGCCCCAGGGTCCTTAGGTTATTGATAAGCTTTGAGGGTACTATGTTGTTGAAAGCTGAGCTGTTGTCAACACATTCTCACATAGGTGTCCCTTCTGTCCTGGTGGGAAAGGGCAGTGTGGAGTGCAATAGAGACTGCATCATCTGTGGATCTGTTGGGGCGGTATGCAAATTGGAGTGGGTCTAGGGTTTCTGGGATGATGGTGTTGATGTGAGCCATGACCAGCCTTTCAAAGCACAAGATGGCTACAGACGTGAGTGCTACGGGTCGGTAGTCATTTAGGCAGGTTACCTTAGTGTTCTTGGGCACAGGCACTATGGTGGTCTGCTTAAAACATGTTGGTATTACAGACTCGGACAGGGAGAGGTTGAAAATGTCAGTGAAGACACTTGCTAGATGGTCAGCGCATGCTCGCAGTACATGTACTGGTAATCCGTCTGGCCCTGCGGCCTTGTGAATGTTGACCTGTCTAAAGGTCTTACTCACATCGGCTGCGGAGAGCGTGATCACACACTGGTCCGGTACAGCTGGTGCTCTCATGCATGTTTCAGTGTTATTTGCTTCAAAGCGAGCATAGAAGTAGTTTAGCTCATCCGGTAGGCTTGTGTCACTGGGCAGCTCTTGGCTGTGCTTCCCTTTGTAGTCTGTAATGGTTTGCAGACCCTGCCACATCCGACAAGCATCAGAGCCGGTGTAGTACGACTCGATCTTAGTCCTGTATTGACGCTTTGCCTATTTGATGGTTCGTCTGAGGGCATAGCGGGATTACTTATAAGCTTCCGAGTTAGAGTGCCGCTCCTTGAAAGCGGCAGCTTTAGCCTTTAGCTCAGTGCGGATGCTGCCTGTAATCCATGGTTTCAGGTTGGGGTATGTATGGTCACTGTGGGGACGACATCATCGATGCATTTATTGATGAAGCCAATGACATGTGGTGTACGCCTCAATGCCATTGGAGGAATCCCGGAACATATTCCAGTCTGTGCTAGCAAAACAGTCCTGTAGCTTAGCATCTGCTTCTTCTGACCACTTTTTTATTGATCTAGTCACTGGTGCTTCCTGCTTTAATTTATGCTTGTAAGCAGGAATCAGGAGGATAGAATTATGGTCAGATTTACCAAATGGAGGGCGAGGGAGAGCTTTGTATGCATCACTGTGTGTGGAGTATTGGTGGTCCAGAGTTATTTTCCCTCTGGTTGCACATTTAACATGTTGATAGAAATGAGGTAAAACTGATTTAAGTTCCACTGCATTAAAGTCCCTGGCTACGAGGAGCACTGCCTCTGGGTGAGCGTTTTCTTGTTTACTTATGGCGGAATACAGCTCATTCACTGCTATCTTGGTGCCAGCCTCTGACTGTGGTGGTATGTAAACAGCTTCAAAGAATATAGATGAGAACTCTCTCGGTAGGTAATGTGGTCTGCAGTTTATCATGAGAAATTTTACCTCAGGCGAGCAATGGCTCTATACTTCCTTAGATATTGTGCACCAGCTGTTGTTTACAAAAATACATAGACCGCCGCCGCTTGTCTTACCAGACGCTGCTGTTCTATCCTGCCGGTACATAGTATAGCCAGCCAGCTGTATGTTGATATTGTCGTCGTTCAGCCAAGACTCCGTGAAGCATAAGATGTTACAGTTTTTAATGTCCCGTTGATAGTTTAATCTTCCCAATAACTCATCCATTTCCTTGTCCAAAGATGGCATGTTTGCAAGCAGAACTGAGGGGAGTGGGGGTTTATTCGATCGCCTCCTACTCCTCAGAAGACAGCCCGCCCTCTGGCCTCTCTTTCTCCGCCTCCTCTTCACGCAGATCACTGGGGTCGGGGCCTGTTCCCGAGGGAGCCGTATATTGGGATCGTCAGAGTCGTGAAAGAAGGAAAAGGACTCTGCTAGTCCGTGGTGAGTAATCGCAGTCCTTATGTCTAGAAGTTATTTTCGGTCATAAGAGACGGTAGCGGCAACGTTATGTACAAAAATAGTAAAAAAAGAAATTGCAAACAACGCAGATAAACAAACAAAAAACACAAATCGGTTCTGCTCCGGCGCCATTTTAACTACCAACAATATCAATGTTGTTGATGATCAGTTTGAGGCAGTTTGTGGGAGAGGATGGGAACATGTTGCAGGACAACATGGACAGGACATCTTACCTGTGAGTCCGTTGACCAGGGGAGACCTCTCTCTCTCCTCCTCGTCCTCCTCCTCGGGGGCTGCACTGTCCTTCCTGTCCATTTTGCTGACGGAGGTGGTGCGTTTCCTCTGGACCTCTGAATCAAACTCCTCATCAAACAGCACCTGATCTACCAGGTCAGGCTGCACCGGGCTGGGCTCTGCTGGGGGCTTGGGCGTCCCGTAGTAGTTCCCTGGTAGAGAACACACACAGCAGTGTCAATCGAAACAGTCAGTAACCTGGTGGAGACGATGATACTTTATTAATCCCCAAGGGGAAGTTAGGTTGTGGAAACAATGACAACTGTCTGATTACAATGAATACAGCACTGGTCAAAAGTTTTAGAACAGCTTCTCATTCAAGAGTTTTTCTTTATTTTTTACTATTTTATAACACATATGGAATCATGTAGTAACCAAAAAATTGTTTAAAAAAATCAAAACATATTTTATATTTGAGATTCTTCAAATAGCCACCCTTTGCCTTGATGACAGCTTTGCACACTCTTGGCATTCTCTCAACCAGCTTCATGAGGTAGTCACCTGGAATGCATTTCAATTAACAGGTGTGCCTTCTTAAAAGTACATTTGTGGAATTTCTTTCCTTCTTATTACATTTGAGCCAATCAGTTGTGTTGTGACAAGGTATACAGCAGATAGCCCTATTTGGTAAAAGACCAAGTCCATATTATGGCAAGAACAGCTCAAATAAGCAAAGAGAAACGACAGTCTGTTATTATTTTAAGACATGAAGGTCAGTCAATCCGTAAAATTTCAAGAACTTTGAAAGTTTCTTCAAGTGCAGTCGCAAAAACAATCAAGAGCTCTGATGAAACTGGCTCTCATGAGGACCGACCACCACATGAAAGGAAGACCCAGCGTTACCTCTGCTGCAGAGGATAAGCTCATTAGAGTTACAAGCCTCAGAAATTGCAGCCCAAATAAATACTTCACAGAGTTCAAGTAACAGACACATCTCAACACCAACTGTTCAGAGGAAACTGCGTGAATCAGGCCTTCATGGTCGAATTGTTGCAAAGAAACCACTACTAAAAGACTCCAATAATAATAAGAGACATGCTTGGGCCAAGAAACACGAGCAATAGACATTAGACCGGTGAAAATGTGTCCTTTGGTCTGGAGTCCAAATTGGCGATTTTTGGTTCCAACCGCCGTGTCTTTGTAAGACGCAGTGTGGGTGAACGGATGATCACCGCATGTGTATTTCCCATCGTAAAGCATGGAGGAGGAGGTGTTATGGTGTGGGAGTGCTTTGCTGGTGACATTGTCAGTGATTTATTTAGAATTCAAGGCACACTTAACCAGCATGGCTATCACAGCATTCTGCAGCGATACGCCATCCCATCTGGTTTGGGCTTAGTGGGACTATCATTTGTTTTTCAACAGGACAATGGCCCAACACACCTCCAGGCTGTGTAAGGGATATTTTACCAGGAAGGAGAGTGATGGAGTGCTGCATCAGATGACCTGGCCTCCACAATCACCTGACCTCAACCCAAATGAGATGGTTTGGGATGAGTCGGACCGCAGAGTGTTGGAAAAGCAGCCAACAAGTTCTCAGCATATGTGGGAACACCTTTAAGACTGATGGAAAAGCATTCCAGGTGCAGCTGGTTGAGAGAATGCCAAGAGTGTGCAAAGCTGTCATCAAGGCAATGGGTGGCTATTTGAAGAATCTGAAATATAAAATATATTTGGATTTGTTTAACACTTTTTGGGCTACTACATGAATCCATATGTGTTATTTCATTGCTTTGATGTCTTCACTATTATTTTACGATGTAGAAAATAGCAAAAATTAAAAAAAACGATTGAATGAGTAGGTGTTCTAAAACTTTGGAGCGGTAGTGTATATGGCAGGTGCACACACGCATACACGCACACAGAGAGAGAGAGGGAGGTTAGAGATAGCCGGTCAGAAACAGTCGTTCAATGACAGCCCTGGAGGAGAGATAGGACAGTTTATACTCAGCATGTCAACACTAAAAAGGGAAATGGATTCCCCACTGTAATGCAGCTCTGACCATAGCCTGGGCTCACTCTCCCTCTCTCCTTCCCCATCTCTCTCTCTCTTCTTATTGTCATATTTACTGCAGTGCAGTGCTGGGCTGTGCTCCCCAGAGCCCCGTGACAGAAGCCTTTATCCAGGACAGACCGGGCGAGGCGCTGCCTGGTTCTATTGGCTCTACTGGCTGTATTTTATTGTCCTGTGTTGTGTACTGTGGTGCCCAGGGCCAAAACAGCACAACTCCCTCCGTGAGGAGAGGAACACTCTTTTTTTACTCCCTCCCTCCCTCCCTCCCTCCCTCCCCTCCCTCCCTCCCTCCCTCCCTCCCTCCACTTCTCTCTCTCCCTCCCTCCACTTCTCTCTCTCTCTCCCTTGCCTTCTCTCTCTCTCTCTCTCTCTCTCTCTCTCTCTCTCTCTCTCCCTCCCTCCCTCCCTCGCTCACCTTCTCTCTCTCCCTCGCCTTCTCTCTCTCCTACTGTGGGAAAGTTGACCCAATTTCTCGATTTCTTTTCGCCTCCTCACAGCTAACCAGACAGAACAATCTAAAGAAAGAGAGGAAGGGGGAGAAACAGCAACTCAGGAGGGTATACATGTTGATTCATTTTGCTGTTCCCTCTCTTCCCTCTGCCCCTGGGAAGCCAGTCCTCCAGTGGCGCTGACTTTAGAGTAGAATGCAAAACGAACTCCTAGAGTTTCTCAGCCTATCTGGGGGGGTGGTGAGTTACAGTTCTATCAGTGGAGGCTGCTGAGGGGAGGACAGCTCATAATAATGGCTGGAACGGGGCGAATGAAACCATGTGTTTGACACCATTCCGCTTCAGCCATTACCACGAGCCTGTCCTCCCCAATTAAAGTGACAACAACCTCCTGTAAGCTACATGTACCATCGAGAGTTATTACATGTGGAGAAACATCTCTCAACAACCTAGTAGTCCATTTACAACACCGATGGGTATTCATGGGAAAAATACCCCAACATCTAAGAGTAAACCTAGCTCAATGTGTTATGAAACATAGGCCCAGACCTGCACAGCCAAATTAAAGATGTCATTATTAACTTATTAACATACACTGAGTATGACGGACTGACCAGGTGAATCCAGGTGAATCCAGGTGAAAGCTATGATCCCTTATTGATGTCACTTGTTAAATCCACTTCAATCAGTCTAGATGAAGGGGAGGAGACAGGTTACAGAAGGATCTTTAAGACTTGAGACATGGATTGTGTGTGTGTGTGCTATTCAGAGGGTCAAACAATAGGTTCCTGTGTGTATCCAGAATGGTCCACCACCCAAAGGACCTCCGGACAATTCGACAACTGGGGGAATCATTGGAGTCAACATGGGCTGGCATTCCTGAGGAACGCTTTTGGTTTTTAGTCCAAGACTCTTGGCTCTCTCTTTAATTTATTCATAATAGAAACAAATAATTGTAATTATTTACACCCTGTATTAAGTTAATAGCTTATGGGTTGCTTATTTAACAATCTGGCCTTAATGGCCATGTACTCTTATGTCTAGATTACCACCCCTCAGAGCCTGGATCCTCTCTAGGTTTCTTCCTAGGTTCCTGCCTTTCTAGGGAGTTTTTCCTAGCCACCGTGCTTCTACATCTGCATTGCTTGCTGTTTGGGGTTTTAGGCTGGGTTTCTGTGAAAGCACTTTGTTTTGTCTGCTGATGTAAAAAGCACTTTATAAATACACTTGATTGATTGATAGATAGAATGCCAAGAGGGTGTTTGTGAATTAGACCTCATTAGTTACCCTCTCAACTCATTGATTTAGCTGTACTGTTCTTAATGTAGTAGTTCTAATGTCTCAATTAACCTGTTTGGGCTAGGGGGCAGTATTGAGAATTTTGGAAAAAATATGTGCCCATTTTTAACTGCCTCCTACACCAACTCAGAAGCTAGAATATGCATATTATTGTTCAGGTTTGGATAGAAAACACCCTAAAGTTTCTAAAACTGTTTGAATGGTGTCTGTGAGTATAACAGAACTCCTATGGCAGGCAAAAACCTGACAAGGTTTCATGCAGGAAGTGGCCTGTCTGACAAGGAGTCGTGCGTCTTGCATCTGTTTATTGAAGAGTAAGGATCTTAGCTGTAACGTGACAATTCCCAGGGCTCCAATAGGCTCTCAGAACCCGGGAAAAACCTGAACGATGACGAGGCAGCCTCTGGCTGAAACAGATTATCGCCTTATCCAAGTGGCCGATCAGAGGACCATTGAATGAGGCGCGTGCACGATTCGCCCCCGTGGAGAAATTTCATTCGGCTGTTTAGCTTATTGCAGATTCCCGGTCGGAATATTATCGCTTTTCTACGAGATAAATGGCATAAAAATTGGTTTTAAACAGCGGTTGACATGCTTCGAAGTACGGTAATGGAATATTTAGACATTTTTTGTCACGCCATGCGCCATGCGCACGACCGTTATTTACCATTCGTATAGTGTCTAGAACGCACGAACAAAACAGAGGATATTTGGATATAACGATGGATTATTTGGGACCAAACCTACATTTGTTATTGAAGTAGAAGTCCTGGGAGTGCATTCTGACGAAGAACAGGAAAGGTAAGAACATTTTTCTTATAGGAAATAGGATTTTGGTGAAGGCTAATCTTGCCGGGTGTCTAAATAGCTAGCCGTGATGGCTGGGCTATGTACTTAGAATATTGCAAAATGTGCTTCATCCGAAAAGCTATTTTAAAATCGGACATATCGAGTGCATAGAGGAGTAATGTATCTATAATTCTTAAAATAATTGTTATGCTTTTTGTGAACGTTTATCGTGAGTAATTTAGCAAACTGTTAGTAAATTCCCCGGAAGTTTGCGGGGGGTATGCTCTTTCTGAACGTCACATGCTAATGTAAAAAGCTGTTTTTTGATATAAATATGAACTTGATTGAACAAAACATGCATGTATTGTATAACATAATGTCCTAGGTGTGTCATCTGATGAAGATCATAAAAGGTTAGTGCTGCATTTAGCTGTGGTTTGGGTTTTTGTGACATTATATGCTAGCTTGAAAAATGGGTGTCTGATTATTTCTGGCTGGGCACTCTCCTGACATAATCTAATGTTTTGCTTTCGTTGTAAAGCCTTTTTGAAATCGGACAGTGTGGTTAGATTAAGGAGAGTCTTGTCTTTAAATAGCTGTAAAATAGTCATATGTTTGAGAAATTGAAGTAATAGTATTTCAAACGATTCAAAAATCGCACCACTGAATTCAGGTGGCTGTTACGTAGGTGGGACGAATTCGTCCCGCCTTGCCCATAGAGGTTAACTAATTTGTATAGATTCATGGCTTTGGTTATCGAGATGTGTTCTGCCAAATAATTCAATACTGTACTCAACTTAACTGTCTGTCTGTCTGTCTGTCTGTCTGTCTGTCTGTCTGTCTGTCTGTCTGTCTGTCTGTCTGTCTGTCTGTCTGTCTGTCTGTCTGTCTGTCTGTCTGTCTGTCTGTCTGTCTGTCTGTCTGCTGTCTGTCTGTGTCTGTCTGTGTCTGTCTGTGACAGAGAGTAGAAGCTCTGAGAGTGGAGAGAGGTAGGAGTCATTTTACTGTGTGACCCCCCCTCCCCACACCTGTGTCCCTCCTCTCTGCCTTCCATGACCCTGGAGCTACATTCAACAGCCCTTAGCAGAGACCCTGCTGGTTGTGTGGGGGAAAGAAGCTACTGGTGTGTAACTAAAGTGTTTTGGCTACCGCCTGACACACGGATATCCAGCTTCCCTCCTGCACTGCACTGAGCCACACAGCGATCAACACACCTTCTCCTCAGCCACAGACAACCAACCAAACCATCTGCTGCACTCCTCCTTCCCTCCATCTACCTATCTCTGACATCTGGTTGATACATTTGCATTTGTCAAAACACAGCTTCATTATACTTGAGCACGGTACGATGAAGATGAAAGATAGATGGCCTTCTTTAATCCAGACCTGTCACCACACGGCCCAGCCACCTTCCTCCCTCTCTTCTACTTCCCTTGCTCTCCCTCCCTCCCTCCCTCTCCCAGGCCCAGTGGTGTGTGATTAATAGCTCATAAACACAGCTCTCCCAGTCTCTGATTAATGTGTACTAGAGAGCACAGAGAGGGAGAGAGGGGAGTGGAAGAGAGAGGACAGAGGAAGAGGGGACAGAGGGAGGAGAGAGGAACAGGGGACAGAGAGGGAGAGAGGGGAGTGGAAGAGAGAGGACAGAGGAAGAGGGGACAGAGGGAGGAGAGAAGAACAGGGGACAGAGAGGGAGAGAGGGGAGTGGAAGAGAGAGGACAGAGGAAGAGGGGACAGAGGGAGGAGAGAGGAACAGGGGACAGAGAGGGAGAGAGGGGAGTGGAAGAGAGAGGACAGAGGAAGAGGGGACAGAGGGAGGAGAGAAGAACAGGGGACAGAGAGGGAGAGAGGGGAGTGGAAGAGAGAGGACAGAGGAAGAGGGGACAGAGAGGGAGAGAGGGGAGTGGAAGAGAGAGGACAGAGGAAGAGGGGACAGAGGGAGGAGAGAGGAACAGGGGACAGAGAGGGAGAGAGGGGAGTGGAAGAGAGAGGACAGAGGAAGAGGGGACAGAGAGGGAGAGAGGGGAGTGGAAGAGAGAGGACAGAGGAAGAGGGGACAGAGGGAGGAGAGAGGAACAGGGGACAGAGGGAGGAGAGAGGAACAGGGGACAGAGGGAGGAGAGAGGAAGAAGGGACAGAGGGAGGAAGAGGGAGAAGAGAGGAAGAGGGGACAGAAGGAGGGGAGAGGAAGAGGGAGGAGAGGAAGAGGGGACAGAAGGAGGGGAGAGGAGAGAGGAAGAGAGGAAGAGGGAGGAGAGAGGAACAGAGGAAGAGGGAGGAAGAGAGGAAGGAGGAGAGAGGAAGAGGGAGGAGAGAGGAAGAGGGGACAGAGGGAGGGGAGAGGAGAGGAAGAGAGAACAGGGGGAGAGTAGAGGAAGAGAGGACAGACAGAGGGTAGAGGAAGACAAGATAGAGGGAGGGTAGAGGAAGAGAAGATAGAGGGAGGGTAGAGGAAGAGAAGACAGAGGGAGGGTAGAGGAAGAGAAGACAGAGGGAGGGTAGAGTAAGAGAAAACAGAGAGAGGGTAGAGGAAGGGAGGACGTGGGGAGAGGAAGAGAAGACAGCGGGAAAGTAGAGGAAGAGGGGACAGCAGGATGGGAGAGCAAGAGGGGACAGCGGGATGGGAGAGCAAGAGGGGACAGCAGGGTGGGAGAGGAAGAGGGGACAGCGGGAGGGGAGAGGGGACAGCGGGAGAGGAGAGGAAGGGAGAGGAAGAGGGGACAGTGGGATGGGAGAGGAAGAGGGGACAGCAGGAGGGGAGAGGAAGAGGGGACAGCAGGATGGGAGAGGGGACAGCGGGGGGAGAGGAAGAGGGGACAGCAGGATGGGAGAGGGGACAGCGGGAGAGGAGAGGAAGGGAGAGTAAGAGGGGACAGCGGGATGGGAGAGGAGAAAGATACATTAGTTACAGTATTCATGACCATTAATCTGAAGGGAATCTGTAGGACGTGTGAAGAGAGGGGTGTGTGTGTCTGTGTGAGTGTGTGTGATAATGGTATGCAGGTCAGCTGTTTGTTCACCCGCACCTGCCCGCAATTGCTAATAACCCATCCGCAACTGCCCGACTATATGTGATAAAGTGAAAATCTGAGGCCCACACCCAACCCTAACCTGATAATATAGACAATGTGCTGTAGGCTACAGTAAGAGAATGGCGGAACGATTTTTTGACAGGGGGTGCAGGATTTCTTTTGCCTGATTTATAATTTCTGATGTTTTGTAGGTAATTTGTTAGTCAACTCTATAATCAGATACAGCTTCTCTTCTGTCATTATATGTTGCCCTAGAAGACTAAATAAACCCTTACTCAACAGAAGAAAAAAAACTGGAAAGATTTTCTGTGCAAAATTTCAAAATGACATCAGTTTGACCAGTTGTAAAGAAATAGAAAGCTGTGAAAATGACCCAACGTGTTTTGGATAAGATTTCAGTTCGGCTTAGATGCATATTTTATGTGTTTAAAATACTAGCAGCTTTTATGATGCTGATAAAGACAGCACCTGTTCCTGAGTCAAAATTTAGCCTACCTTTGGTGTATCATTTTACTGCAAGATATGCTTAATTCTGCAGGAGTTAATATTAAGGCTATGTGAGAGGATATAGACCTACAGTCAGTGTCCAGATTTCAGTTTCCATTTAACCCATCTGAATTGTAACAGATTCCATTCATATTCGGACTATCTCTGAAACTCACTTAGATAATATATTTGATGATACAGTGGTAGCAATACATGGTTATAACATCTACTGAAAAGACAGAAATGCCAATGGGGGCCGGTGTCGCGGTCTATATTCAAAACCACATTCCTGTAAAGCTTAGTGAATATCTAATGTTAAATACTGTTGAAGTAATTTGGAAAAAGGTTCATCTGCCTAAGCTAAAGCTCATTCTGGTGGGAAGTTGCTATAGATCACCAGGTGCTAACAGTCAGTATCTGGATAATATGTGTGAAATGCTTGATTTTGTATGTGATATCAACAGAGAGGTATATTTTCTGGGTGATTTAAATGTTGATTTTCTGGGTGATTTAAATGGCTCTCATCAGGCTGCGCACTCAAGAAAAAAATTATAATTGTAATCAGTGCCTGCAACCTGATTCAGGTTGTCAATCAACCTATCAGGGTAGTTACAAACAGCACATGAATGAAATCATCAACATGTATTGATCATATCTTTACTAATGCTGCAAAAATTTGCTTTAAAACAGTATCCAAATCCATTGGATGTAGTGATCACAATATAATAGCCATATCTAGGAAAACCAAAGTTCCAAAGGCTGGGCCTAAAATAGTGTATAAATAAGAGGTCATACAAGAAGTTTTGTAGTGATTCATATGTTGATGATGTAAATCATATTTGCTGGTCTGTGGTGTGCAATGAGGAGCAACCAGATGCTGCATTTGACACATTTATGAAATTGCTTATTCCAGTTACTAATAAGCATGCACTCATTAAGAAAACGACTGTAAAAACTGTTAAATCCCCTTGGATTGATGAGGAATTGAACAATTTTATGGTTGAGAGGGATGAGGCTAAAGGTATGGCAAATAAGTCTGGCAGCCCAACTGATTGGCAAACGTACTGCAAATTGAGAAATCATGTAACTAAACTAAATAAAAATAAACTATACTATGAAAGAAAAATAAATTATATAAAGAATGATAGTAAAACGCTTTAGAGCACCTTAAATGAAATATTGAGCTAAAAGGCAAACTCGGCTCCAACATTCATTGAATCAGATGGCTTATTCATCACAAAACCAACTGATATTGCCAACTGCTTTAATGACTTTTTCATTGGCAACATTAGCAAACTTAGGGATGACATGCCAGCAACAAACACTGACACTACACATCCAAGTATATCTGACCAAATTATGAAAGACAAGCATAGTACTTTTGAAATCCGTAAAGTGAGTGTTAGAAGAGGTGAAAAAATTATTGTTTTCTATCAACAATGATAAGCTACCGGGGTCTGTCAACCTGGATGGAAAATTACTGAGTATAATAGCGGACGATATTGCCACTCCTATTTGCCATATCTTCAATTTAAGCATGCTGGAAAGTGTGTTCCCTCAGGCTTGGAGGGAAGCAAAAGTCATAGCTACCCAAGAATAGTAAAGCCCCCTTTACTGGCTCAAACAGCTGACCAATCAGCCTGCTACAAACAGTTAGTAAACTTTTGGAAAAAATTGTGTTTGACCAGACACAATGCTATTTTACAGTAAACAAACTGACAGACTTTCAGCACGCTTATAGGGAAGCACATTCAACAAGCACAGCACCTACACAAATGACTGATGATTGGCTGAGAGAAAATGATGATAAAAAGATTGTGGGGGCTGTTTTGTTAGACTTCATTGCGGCTTTTGACATTATCAATTATCGATTATGCTGGAAAACCGGATGCGTTATGGCTTTACACCCTCTGCTATATTGTGGATAAAGAGTTACCTGTCTAACAGAACACAGAGGGTGTTCTTTAATGGGAGCCTCTCCAACATAATCCAGGTAGAATCAGGAATTCCCCAGGACAGCTGTTTAGGGCAGCTATTTAGGCCCCTTACTTTTTTTAATCTACTTGCTACTTGGGTAAAGCCAGTGTGTCTATGTGTGCGGATGACTCAACACTATACACGTCAGCTACTACAGCGACTGAAATGACTGCAACACTTAACAAAGAGCTGCAGTTAGTTTCAGAATGGGTGGCAAGGAATAAGTTAGTCATAAATATTTCAAAAACTAAAAGCATTTTATTTGGGGCAAATCATTTACTAAATCCTAAACCCCAACTAAATATTGTAATTAGTAATGTGGAAACTGAGCAAGTTGAGGTGACTAAACTGCTTGGAGTAACCCTGGATTGTAAACGGTCATGGTCAAAACATATTGATACAACAGTAGCTAAGATGGGGAGAAGTCTGTCCATAATAAAGTGTTGCCCTGCCTTCTTAACAACATTATTAACAAGGCAGGTCCTACAGGCCCTAGTTTCGTCGCACCTGGACTACTGTTCAATAGTGTGGTCAGGTGCCACAAAGAGGGACTTATAAAAAGTACAATTGTCTCAGAACAAGGCAGCACAGCTGGCCCTTAAAAGTACACAGGGAGCTAACATTAATGATATGCATCTCTTATGGCTCAAAGTGGAAGAGAGATTGACTTCATCATTACTTGTTTTTGTAAGAAGTGTTGACAACCTGAATGTACCAAGCTGTCTGTTTAAACTACTAGCACACAGTTTGGACACCCATGCATACCCCACAAGACATGCCGCCAGAACAGAATATGGGAGGCGCACAGTACTACACAGAGCCATGACTACGTGGATCTCTATTCCACATCAGGTAACTGATGCAAGCAGTAGAATCTGATTTTTTTTTAAACTGGTAAAATACACCTTATGGAACAGTGGGGACTGTGAAGAGACACACACACGCGCTCTAGCACACACGTACACAGTAATATTGTTGTATGGTAGTATTATACATTTTGTATTGTAGATATGTAGTGGTGTAATAATGTTATATGATGAACCGTTGTATCTTATGTTTTATATGTAATGTAAGTGCTTTAATGTGTTTGGACCCCAGGAAGAGTAGCTGCTGCCTTGGCAACACTAATAAATGCAAATACAACCAGTAGGATACAGTTCCCTTGAGGTGCTATAGGCCTATTTGTAGTCCCCATCTTGTGACTGTTGAATTTGTATAATGCCTCACAATCATCACACACAACACTGATATCATCCTCTTTTACCGTTTCACCAAATCTTTCTGGCCCTCCCGTCTCTTTATTTTCAACTCTCCATTTGCTAACTTTTCTCTAATTCAAATAAACTCTGTCATCGTCCTTTTTGCCTCCGTGTATTGATTTTTCTGCCCGTTCCCAAAAGCATTTGGAGATTAGCGTGCAGGCTATTTGGTGCATGTACAATTAGGCCCTAAAGCTTAGGTTTACGCACTAAGGCCAGATAGTCTCAAATAATGAGAGAAAAACATCAATGTAGTCCATAGACATAAATTGCACAAGAATTATGCATTAATGGATTTTTTTAAAGTATTGTTTTCTCTTTATTCAACCTGCCTGCCACCCACCTGCCCTTCAGCCATCACCTCTAAGCATTATGTGAATTGGTCCAGACTAGGCAGTGTGTCTGGAGAGAAGTGTTCACCGAATGTCTCAGATGAGTGAATATGCTGATCATCCAAACACAAGAGGATCACAAACATGCAAATGTTCTTCACTGCTTGCATTCACTCCTTCAGCCTGGTCCGTCCGTCACTAGTCATGTGAGATAATTTATTAAATCACAAACATCTGTTCTGTTGTGAATACCAAACAATGTTCTTCAGACTGGTTCAACCCGCGCATCACTAGTGTGTAGAGTGGGGGGGGGGGGGCTACATTCCTGATGTGGGTTTAATGTTTGTGAGACGTGTTAACAAATAGGGGGGGGTGGAACCAGAGAGACTCACTATACAGTCCAACTGTGTGGACATGAGATACAGTGTTGTCTTGCCATAGATTTTCAAGCCGATTTAAGTCAAAACTGTAACTGGGCCACTCATCGTCTTGGTCAGCAACTCCAGTGTATTAGGCCTTGTGTTTTAGGTTATTGTCCTGCTGAAAGGTGAATTCATCTCCCAGTGTCTGTTGGAAAGCAGCCTGAACCAGGTTTTCCACTAAGATTTTGCCTGTGCTTAGCTCTATTCCGTTTTTTTTATCCTAAAAAACTCCTTAGTAACAGTTTTACCTTACCGCCTTATTGCAAACAGAATGCATGTTTTGAAATATTTTTTGTCTGTACAGGCTTCCTTCTTTTCAATCTGTCAATTAGGTTAATATTGTGGAGTAACTACAATGTTGTTGAACCATCCTCAGTTCTGTCCTATCACAGCCATTAAACACTGTAACTGTTTCACCATAGGCCTCATGGTGGAATCCCTGAGCGGTTTCCTTCCTCTCCAGCAACTGACTTAGAAAGGACGCCTGTATCTTTGTAGTGATTGGGTGTTATTTTTTTCCCCTTGTTTTTTTTGTGTGACTTTTCAGGTGTTGCTGCAGCACCCTCAGCACCCCTACTTCCTGTGGCTATGCCAATATGTGCCTTTCTTTGCTAGGCAATGGAAAACCTCCCTGGTCTTTGTAGTTAAATCTGTGTTTGAAATTCACTGCTCGACTGAGGAACCTTACAGATAATTGTATATGTAGGGTACAGAGAGTCAAGGTGTGTGAATACTTTCTGAAGGCATTGTAGATACGCTAGGAAGCGCAGAAATGGCGCCGGAAGATATGGCAGCAGTTTTACGGGCGCCCAACCAATTGTGCTATTATGTGTTATTTGTAACTTCTTTTGTACATAACGTTTCTGCAACCGTATCTTACGACAAAAAAGAGCTTCTGGATATCAGGACAGCGATTACTCACCTCGGATTAGACAAAGATTTCTTTCTTCAACAAGAAAGAAGCACAAGACATTCTCCAAACACCCAACAGGGCCATCATCCCCGTTATTTGCAAGAGGAGGCGACGCAGGTACAGAGGACAAAGAACCGGATGCCTGGTCAGGACCCGGAAAAGGCGAGTGGGAACGCTGCCGTTACCGTCAACACTACTGGCCAACGTGCAATCATTGGACAATAAACTAGATGAGGTACGATCACGAATATCCTACCAACGGGACATCAAACTGTAATATCCTATGTTTCACGAAATCGTGGCTGAATGACGACATGGATATTCAGCTAGCGGGCTATACGCTGCACCGGCAAGATAGAACAGCACACTCCGGTAAGACGGGGGGGGGGGGGGGGTCTGTGCATATTTGTAAACAACAGCTGGTGCACGAAATCTAAGGAAGTCTCTAGATTTTGCTCGCCTGAAGTTGAGTATATTGTGATAAATTGCAGGCCACATTACTTGCCTAGAGAGTTCTCAGCTATACTTTTCGTGGCTGTTTATTTACCACCACAGACAGATGCTGGCACTAAGATTGCACTCAGTCAGCTGTATAAGGAAATACGCAAACATGAAACCACCCACCCACAGGCGGCACTTCTAGTGGCCGGAAACTTTAATGTAGGGAAACTTAAATCAGTTCTACCAAATTTTCCATCAACATGTTAAATGTGCAACCAGAGGGAAAAAATTCTATATCACCTGTACTCCACACACAAAGCTCTCCCTCGCCCTTCATTTGGTAAATCCGACCACAACTCTATCCTCCTGATTCCTGCTTACAAGCAAAAATTAAAGCAGGAAGCACCAGTGACTCGGTCTATAAGCAGATGCTAAACTACTGGACTGTTTTGCTAACACAGACTGGAACATGTTCTGGGATTCTTCCGATGGCATTGAGGAGTACACCACATCAGTCACTGGCTTTATCAATAAGTTAATCGAGGACGTCGTCCCCACAGTGACTGTACGTACATTCCCCAACCAGAAGCCATGGATTACAGGCAATATTCGCACTGAGCTAAAGGGTAGAGCTGCCACTTTCAAGGTGCGGGACTCTAACCCGGAAGCTTACAAGAAATCCTGCTATGCCCTGCGACGAACCATCAAACAGGCAAAGCGTCAATACAGGGCTAAGATTGAATCATACTACACCGGCTCCGACGCTCGTCTTATGTGGCAGGGCTTGCAAACTATTACAGACTACAAAGGGAAGTACAGCCGCGAGCTGCCCAGTGACACGATCCTACCAGACGAGCTAAATCACTTCTATGCTCGCTTCGAGGCAAGCAACACTGAGGCATGCATGAGAGCATCAGCTGTCCCGGACGACTGTGTGATCACACTCTCCGTAGCCGACGTGAGTAAGACCTTTAAACAGTTCAACATACACACGGCTGAGGGGCCAGACAGATTACCAGGATGTGTGCTCCGGGCATGCGCTGACCAACTGTCAGGTGTCTTCACTGACATTTTCAACATGTCCCTGATTGATACCAACATGTTTCAAGCAGACCACCATAGTCCCTGAGCCCAAGAACACAAACACAACCTGCCTAAATGACTACAGACCCGTAGCACTCACGTCCGTAGCCATGAAGTGCTTTGAAAGGTTGATAATGGCTCACATCAACACCATTATCCCAGAAACCCTAGACCCACTCCAATTTGCATACCGCCCAAACAGATCCACAGATGATGCAATCCCTATTGCACTCCACACTGCCCTTTCCCACCTGGACAAAAGGAACATTTATGTGAGAATGCTATTCATTGACTACAGCTCAGCGTTCAACACCATAGTACCCTCAAAGCTCATCACTAAGCTAAGGATCCTGGGACTAAACACCTCCCTCTGCAACTGGATCCTGGACTTCCTGACGGGCCGCCCCCAGGTGGTGAGGGTAGGTAGCAACACATCTGCTACGCTGATCCTCAACACTGGAGCTCCCCAGGGGTGCGTGCTCAGTCCCCTCCTGTACTCCCTGTTCACCCACAACTGCATGGCCAGGCACGACTCCAGCACCATCATTAAGTTTGCAGACGACACAACAGTGGTAGGCCTGATCATCGACAACGATGAGACAGCCTATAGGGAGGAGGTCAGAGACCTGGCCGGGTGGTGCCAGAATAACAACCTATCCCTCAACGTAACCAAGGCTAAGGAGATGATTGTGGACTACAGGAAAAGGAGGACCGAGCACGCCCCCATTCTCATCGATGGGGCTGCAGTGGAGAAGGTTGAGAGCTTCAAGTTCCTTGGTGTCCACATCAACAACAAACTAGAATGGTCCAAACACACCAAGACAGTCGTGAAGAGGGCACGACAAAGCCTATTCCCCCTCAGAAAACTAAAAAGATTTGGCATGGGTCCTGAGATCCTCAAAAGGTTCTACAACTGCAACATGGAGAGCATCCTGACTGGTTGCATCACTGTCTGGTATGGCAATTGCTCGGCCTCTGACCCCAAGGCACTACAGAGGGTAGTGCGTACGGCCCAGTAAATCACTGGGGCCAAGTTGCCTGCCATCCAGGACCTCTACACCAGGCAGTGTCAGAAGAAGGCCCTAAAAATTGTCAAAGACCCCAGCCACCCCAGTCATAGACTGTTCTCTCTACTACCGCATGGCAAGCGGTACCGGAGGCTTCTCAACAGTTTTTACCCCCAAGCCAACTCCTGAACAGGTAATGAAATGTCTACCTGGACTATTTGCATTGTGTGCCCCCCCAACCCCACTTTTTACGCTGCTGCTACTCTCTGTTTATCATATATGCATAGTCACTATAACTATACACTCATGTACATACTACCTCAATTGGGCCGACCAACCACTGCTCCCGCCCATTGGCTAACCTTGCTATCTGCATTGTGTCCCACCCACCACCCGCCAACCCCTCTTTTATGCTACTGCTACTCTCTGTTCATCATATATGCATAGTCACTTTAACCATATCTACATGTACATACTACCTCAATCAGCCTGACTAACCGGTGTCTGTATGTAGCCTCGCTACTTTTATAGCCTCGCTACTGTATATAGCCTGTCTTTTTACTGTTGTTTTTATTTCTTTACCTACCTACTGTTCACCTAATACCTTTTTTGCACTATTGGTTAGAGCCTGTAAGTAAGCATTTCACTGTAAGGTCTACACCTGTTGTATTCGGCGCACGTGACAAATACAATTTGATTTGATTTGATTAGATGTCTCCCATGACCACAATGACAACACGCTAACAAAACACCTGTTGATATGGGAGCACAGCTGCATGCTGGCAGGATGCAGACACTTTAGTTTATTATCTTTCATCATGGTCTAACACACTTTTACATTTCAGCCATACAGTACTCCACTGCACAGTCAGGGTTCTATCTACAGTCAACCTCATCCATACTCCACAGCACAGTCAGGGTTCTACCTACAGTCAACCTCATCCATACTCCACATCACAGTCAGGGTTCTACCTACAGTCAACCTCATCCATACTCCACAGCACAGTCAGGGTTCTACCTACAGTCAACCTCATCCATACTCCACAGCACAGTCAGGGTTCTATCTACAGTCAACCTCATCCATACTCCACAGCACAGTCAGGGTTCTACCTACAGTCAACCTCATCCATACTCCACATCACAGTCAGGGTTCTACCTACAGTCAACCTCATCCATACTCCACAGCACAGTCAGGGTTCTACCTACAGTCAACCTCATCCATACTCCACAGCAGTACAGTCAGGGTTCTACCTACAGTCAACCTCATCCATACTCCACAGCAGCACAGTCAGGGTTCTATCTACAGTCAACCTCATCCATACTCCACAGCACAGTCAGGGTTCTACCTACAGTCAACCTCATCCATACTCCACAGCACAGTCAGGGTTCTATCTACAGTCAACCTCATCCATACTCCACAGCAGTACAGTCAAGGTTCTACCTACAGTCAACCTCATCCATACTCCACAGCACAGTCAGGGTTCTACCTACAGTCAACCTCATCCATACTCCACAGCACAGTCAGGGTTCTACCTACAGTCAACCTCATCCATACTCCACAGCACAGTCAGGGTTCTATCTACAGTCAACCTCATCCATACTCCACAGCACAGTCAGGGTTCTACCTACAGTCAACCTCATCCATACTCCACAGCACAGTCAGGGTTCTATCTACAGTCAACCTCATCCATACTCCACAGCACAGTCAGGGTTCTATCTACAGTCAACCTCATCCATACTCCACAGCACAGTCAGGGTTCTATCTACAGTCAACCTCATCCATACTCCACAGCACAGTCAGGGTTCTACCTACAGTCAACCTCATCCATACTCCACAGCACAGTCAGGGTTCTATCTACAGTCAACCTCATCCATACTCCACAGCACAGTCAGGGTTCTACCTACAGTCAACCTCATCCATACTCCACAGCACAGTCAGGGTTATATCTACAGTCAACCTCATCCATACTCCACAGCACAGTCAGGGTTCTACCTACAGTCAACCTCATCCACACTCCACAGCACAGTCAGGGTTCTATCTACAGTCAACCTCATCCATACTCCACAGCACAGTCAGGGTTCTACCTACAGTCAATCTCATCCATACTCCACAGCAGTACAGTCAGGGTTCTATCTACAGTCAACCTCATCCATACTCCACAGCAGTACAGTATGGTCAAAAGTCAGGGTTGGTATGGCAGATACGGCATGTACAGTGACACCACACAAATGCAATGGATTTTACACAGCATACTATGACTTCAGGACTGCATTTCACTTCCCAGGGTGCAATGCTCTGCCCAGGGCTGCTGGCTGGCTAGTGGCTACTGCTAACAAGCCCAGACAACCGCAAAGTAGTCTAAATATATGGTATATTGCTATCCGGGGTCCTTGGGAGGTCCCAACTCTGACTTTACCCCCATTGAAGTTGACATTTTAAATGGTTAAGGTAAGGGTTAAGGTTAGGTTAGGGTTAAGGTTAGGGACATCCCAAGGATCCCAGATAGCATATTGCTAAATATATTGTGGTCAAGTTATGAGTACATTTCACATTACTTTTGGGTTATGTAATGATATTATGATGCTCACATGAATGTCATGCTGAATATATGTTCATGTCATTGTCACTCAAAATAGTTTAGTTTTGGAAGTAAACTTCCCTTACATTGCACTGCTTTGTAACACATTTTGCTTAGTTGTTTCGGTGGGCTGGCCCTCATCTGCTCTATAATCAAAATATTCCCATAGTTTGCTTCTGCAGCCAGTTTTGTCAACAAGCTGCGGGTGTGGAGGTATGATGTTTCAGAAGAAGCCATGCTGTCAGCATTTCCTGTCTCCTCTCGCTTGTTTGTCAAAAGTGGCTCGCGCTGTGTCAGCTGCATGCTCAAGCGCAAGTAGCCTGGTTAGCTAACTACTGCCCCCTTCAGAATATTCACTCAAATTACTAGTCAGACTTGATCCTCTCAATCCATATATGACGCCAGACACATTTGACAGAAGTACCGAAAGGAACCAAAATTCTAGTACCGAACCGTTTTTCATGTTCTAGTATCGAAAAAGTACAGAAGTTTCAGTATGCCGTGCATCACTAGTACAGTCAACCTCCTCATCTTGGACCCAGGACTACAGAGACGTTATACTGGAGTCAGTCGGGTCAGCCTTCACATAGAGCACTACTCAGCTAGTCACATGCACTGTTCTATTAACATCCAGGAACTGGTGGTCGCTGCTGTGCTGTGTGTGGGAGGGAGACATTACTTTTTAACCTTCCCCCTCATTCTTTATCCATGACCAGCCTATATGGGTACAGTCCAGGCCCAGGGGGATCCAGCAGGCCCAGGGGGATCCAGCAGGCCCAGGGGGATCCAGCAGGCCCAGGGGGATCCAGCAGGCCCAGAGGGATCCAGCAGGCCCAGGGGGAACCAGCAGGCCCGGGGGGAACCAGCAGGCCCAGGGGGAACCAGCAGGCCCAGGGGGATCCAGCAGGCCCAGAGGGATCCAGCAGGCCCAGGGGGAACCAGCAGGCCCAGGGGGAACCAGCAGCAGGCCCAGGGGAACCAGCAGCAGGCCCAGGGGGAACCAGTAGGGCCAGGGGGAACCAGCAGGCCCAGGGGGAACCAGTAGGGCCAGGGGGAACCAGCAGGCCCAGGGGGAACCAGTAGGGCCAGGGGGAACCAGCAGGCCCAGGGGGATCCAGCAGGCCCAGGGGGATCCAGCAGGCCCAGGGGGAACCAGCAGGCCCAGGGGGAACCAGCAGGCCCAGGGGGATCCAGCAGGCCCAGGGGGAACCAGCAGGCCCAGAGGGATCCAGCAGGCCCAGAGGGATCCAGCAGGCCCAGGGGGAACCAGCAGGCCCAGGGGGAACCAGCAGCAGGCCCAGGGGGAACCAGCAGCAGGCCCAGGGGAATCCAGCAGCAGGCCCAGGGGGAACCAGTAGGGCCAGGGGGAACCAGCAGGCCCAGGGGGAACCAGTAGGGCCAGGAGGAACCAGCAGGCCCAGGGGGAACCAGCAGGCCCAGAGGTATCCAGCAGGCCCAGGGGGATCCAGCAGGCCCAGGGGGAACCAGCAGGCCCAGGGGGAACCAGCAGGCCCAGAGGGATCCAGCAGGCCCAGGGGGAACCAGCAGGCCCAGAGGGATCCAGCAGGCCCAGAGGGATCCAGCAGGCCCAGAGGGATCCAGCAGGCCCAGGGGGAACCAGCAGGCCCAGGGGGATCCAGCAGGGCCATGGACGTGTTGGTAGTGTTACTGTTCTGTCAGAGATGTAGAAGTCATGCAAACTGGTTAGAGTAGGCATCCTGTGCCCAACCTGTGAGAACCTCAGTAGGGCAGCAGCCAACAAAACATGGATAGCAGTGCCAGTCTGAGCTCTCACTCCTTTTCTCTCAATTTCACTGTTCCTCTCATGGCCTTGTGTGCTAAAAAGAGTTCCTCTCGCCATCACTCTCTGTGGTGAATAGATAGCGCTAGCACACCAGGGGACACAGCCATTATGCTCGCATCCCTGGAACACCACTTAAGTCTTTTCTCTCTCCGCTCTAACACACTCATTTTCCCCCTCTCTTTCTTTCTCTCCATATCTCATTCTGTCCTTTCCCCTCTCTCTCTCTGCCTCTTAACTAGCCAGGCAAGGCCATGCCCACAGACACTCATTAATCATGGAGGATGAGCCCCCTCTCTCTCCTGCTTAGCGCCCACTGCCCAGCAGCATGCCCAGCCTTCACAGGCTGGCAGAATAGATAGGCTTCTCCAGAGTAGACGGGCTTCCTTCCGCTGCTGGCACAGAGCGGGCAGTCTGCTGGGCATCGATTCCCACGACTCCACAGCCACCCTTTTCAACTCCACATTCCTCTGCTGTGAGGGTGAGCCAGTGTTAATAGATGTTTCTACTAGACTACAGCAGCTCCCAGCTCAGAGGTTTCAGTGTTAAAGGCCAGACCTACTGCCTCTAATAAGCACTTCCCCAAGTCCCCACTTTAGCCAATGCACAGCCACCATGTACATTAGAATATGGCTGCATGTAGTGATAAAGGGGATTCTTTTTAACTGCATCGAGTGATAAGGGGATTCTTTTTAACTGCATCGAGTGATAAGGGGATTCTTTTTAACGGCATCGAGTGATAAGGGGATTCTTTTAACTGCATCGAGTGATAAGGGGATTCTTTTTAACTGCATCGAGTGATAAGGGGATTCTTTTTAACTGCATCGAGTGATAAGGGGATTCTTTTTAACTGCATCGAGTGATAAGGGGATTCTTTTAACTGCATCGAGTGATAAGGGGATTCTTTTTAACTGCATCGAGTGATAAGGGGATTCTTTTAACTGCATCGAGTGAGTCTGTATACTTTCGTCCAATATGTGTTTGTCTTTTTAGACCCACAGTGAAACACAGAAAATCTACCGCATTCTATACTCTGACATTTCTCAGCATTGAAGCGTTTGTTAATCCTTCTCTCTGGGATTGTCCTCTGTTTGTCTTCTCAGTACAGCCCCTTCGCCCTCTCCCTCCCTCCCCAGTCCTGTGAGCTGGCCCATTGCCCTGGCTGGTCTTATCTTCAGTAATACTCAGCTCTACTGGAGCGCTTCAAAGACCTATACGTGTTGTAACTTCTAATGGGTTACAGAGTTCATGTTTACAGTTCATTAATTGAGCTGTATCTAAAGATATTTTATTTACAGTCATTTACATATGTAATTGTATTAGAATTTGTGTGATGGAGATTGAGAGAACTACATACATATTTATGTTGTTTTGGATAGTGTTGGATTATGCTATTGACTGCAAGTACCAGAATGCCTTGCGACAGGTAGTAGAAAAACAGAGAACGCGCCAGCTTTGTACAAGTGACAAGTGATTATCCTGTCTTTCGCCAGCAACTTTCTTTTATTGTTTTGTAAAATCTAAAGCTGTTAAATGTAATGTGAACAAGTAGTATTACTAAAATAAGCTTTTATTTCACAAGCCGACGTTCCGAGTCATTACTTTGAAGATAGTTATTCTGTAATAAGACGCGCTCTATAAGCTGCTGCTCTGTGCTCTCTACAATACAGAAGCATCACAGGCACAGCTCCTCTATCAGTACCTCACTGAGTCAGGCCTACAGCTTCCATAAACAAACCCATTATTTCTTATCTCAGTATTTTTTCTATCAGTGCTTTCTTTTCTGGCCAATTCTCGCTTCTATAATTAATGTTGTCCTGGCTGGCCTGTGGCTGGTGTCTAATCTGAGTGGTAGAGAGAGAGGAGGAAGACAAGTTATGAACCCTGGTGTATAGACTCTCACGTACCCTGCTCTGGAGTCAAGGCACAGCTCTCAACTGCAAGAAAGGCCAATCAGCCTCTCAGTGCCTATTGAGAAATAAAACAGCTCTAACCTTTGTTCGCACTTTCCTCCCTGAGTTTGAGTTAGCCACTCTGCCTGGGAGGGAGGGAGGGAGGGAGGGAGGGAGGGAGGGAGGGAGGGAGGGAGGGAGGGGGGGGAGGGAGGGAGGGAGGGAGGGAGGGAGGGAGGGAGGGAGGGAGGGAGGGAGGGAGGGAGGGTGAAAGACCTGTGTCCATCCAAAACATTGACCACAAACCTCCTTTCAACCAAGGGCCAAAGGTCAAGGCCAGAGTCTGTAATACAGACAGAGAATGGTTAACATAGAGCTGTAACCTTGGACCTAGTCACTCCCTGACAGATCACCTCCACAGCCACAGGTAATCAGGCCCTGCCTGTCTCTCCAGAGATCACAGAGATTAGTCCCACTGGCGGCTTGGTTGATGTGAAAAGGCAACCATCCACACATAGATCCAGCCTGGCATAGACTTCCCTTCAGACCAAAGGAATGGGGCTGCCGGTAATAAACCAGGCTCTAAGTCACAGATTGACTCACAGGGAGATCATTGACAAAATGTTACACATTCCCTTGTGAACAAAAACTCAATCTCATGAGAGAGAGAGAGAGAGAGAGAGAGAGAGAGAGAGAGAGAGAGAGAGAGAGAGAAAGAGAGAGAGCAAGAGAAAATGTTTTTGCGTGTGCACATGTGCGGGTGTGTGTGTGTGTGTCTATGCCTCAGTTGTCCAGTGGAGATTCCTCGGAGGTCAGAAGGACCTACATTAATAAGTAACATCCCAAGATAGAGCTGAAGCAGCCATATGTAGATCAGCCTGCTATATGGCCTCCCTGTGAGGACGTATCATTTATCCTGCGTACTGGTGCATTCTGAATATGACTGGCTATGAGGGTCCAAGCCTCCAGGGTTCTCTGTCACAATGCTGACCGCTGGCTTCTGAGAAATCATCAACCTACTTTGAATGCTAAGTGGGACTATGCTATGTTGCTCCGGAAGAAACTCTTGGGAAGCTAGACCTACTTCCTTTTACATTTACAATGCATGAATGCCATCTTCATATGGAATTTATCTGATGACCTGGATGACAGTGACAGCTCAGCAGGTACTATACATGAGTAAACAAACAATGCATAAGTCGTGGGGAATAGTGTTACTGGGTGGTGTTGTAATGTCCTCCTCCCATACACTTCCCCCAGACCCTCAGACCAACCGTCGTATGTTCCACTCTCCAGCAGCAGGCCACTCTCCTCCAGAACGCGGAAGTCCCCCACACTGATGAAGTTATAGTCCACTCCAGGAACCTCCCCCTCTCTGGGCTGCCGCGTGGTACCTGCCAGAGACAACACAACAGACACAGAGTGAGGAAAACAGACAGTTTTATGGGGCAGAGTCGAGATGCCGATCAGGCTATGTATACACAGAAGAAGGATAGAAACCATTTTCAACTAAGCTATGAATAGATTATTCTAATGAGGGCAGAATGGAATCCATTACGAAAGTGGGAGGTGGATATGAAAAAGAACACTGAAACTGACTTTTGTTTGGGGTGACACAACGGTAGAAGATGGGTTGTTTCAAGGAGTTCTGAGGTATGTTCATCTCCAGAGCTTTTCCCCTTTTCTGTTTTGACAATAACAAACTATATAAAAGCAACAGTTGAAAAACATTCCAGACCTTTTTTATTTCTCTTCCTGTTCTGTCTTTCTCCATCCTTCATCTCTATTCTTCACCCCAAATTGCGTAAAATTCTGGTTTTCGATCTGGAAAGTGCAGCACTGTATACTACATGCCAGTATAAACCAAGCATGGAGCAGTCATTAAAATATCATCTGCTGTAACTGTCTTTGTACTGCAGCTGACTCCAACAAGCTGGTCCTTTAAACAAGTGTTTCCCCTCATCCGAAATACATTGAAACAAGTATAAATATATTGGAATCATTTTACACATCAGGGTACATGGCTCAGATATAATTGGGTGTTTACCTCAAGTGAACTGCAACCTGACAGAAGCCCAAATGGAATCCTTTAATACTATCTCTCCTGAACCTCCCTCCATCTCCTGAACCTCCTTTCCTCCATATTCCCCCCCTCCATCCTGTTCATCTGATAAAGTAGACTATTGTATTCTATCAGAGGTTGAATCAGAGACCAAAGGAGCAACAAAGACAGTAATATGAGAATCCTTGAACAGAGAAACATAGGAAAAACGGAATACTGTATTCTTGTGTTTGCACTTGGAAAACTGGTTTCAGAACAGATTTAGGCTACAACCACTATTCCTACAATTTAGTGTACTGAGATGTTGACAGTCCTGCTTGAGAGTTACATGGCTCAGTCTTTCTCATGTAACAATCTGACTCACCAGAGGGGAAGAATCAAGGATTCAGTCTGTCTTTTGAGGTAGAGGAGAGAGGATAATCAAGAACGGGTCATTTGAAGTAGACACCAGACAAAAGTTAGTGCTGGGATCAGGGTAAAAAGTGAGGGAGGAGAGGGAGAGGGGGGAGAGGGAGATGGAGATGTGGGAGATGGAGGTGAGGGTGAGGGTGAGGGAGGTGAGGGACAGGAACAGGGAGGTGTGACGTAAAACGCCTTGGGAGGAAATTGGATTCCGATTTAAATTTCACTCTGTTCAGAAACAGCATGAGAAAACAACACTTGAACTGACTTTCATCCTTTGTTAATGTTCTCAAAAATGTCACCTTTGAAGAAATGAAACTATCGAACCAAAACAATACTGAACAGCAGGACAAAAACGCAAACATCATTAAAAGGTATTAGGTTATTTGGAGTGGATGTAGTGAAGATGAATTGGCACTTTTCTGCATTAGGTAGCATATTGTTGTGGAACAGCCCAGACAGTGGAACACAGAGACAGAGACAGAGAGACAGAGAGACAAAGAGAGAGACAGAGACAGAGAGAGAGACAGAGAGAGAGACAGAGACAGAGAGAGAGACACACACACAGTCCCAGAAAAAAAACAATGAGTGTATCAGTTTACACAGGGAAGCGTCCCCACCATGAAACACTGCCAGCTGCTTAAGCTGCTTACAGGAAGACCAGGATCAAATGTAATACACACTACTGGAAGGCTATTACACATATTCACATTGAGACCTGACCCTGTCGTGTCTGGCTTCCAATAGACAACTCCTATTCCAAGAATGTGTGTGTGCCATTCAGATGCTGAATGGGCAAGACAAAAGATTTAAGTGCCCATGAACAGGGTATGGTAGTAGGTGCCAGGCGCACCGGTTTGAGTGTATCAAGAACTGCATCACAGTTGGGTTTTTCATGGTTTACAATTTCCTGTGTGTATCAAGAATGGTCTGGCACCCAAAGGACATCCAGCGAACTTGACACATCTGTAGGAAGTGTTGGAATCAAAATGGGCCAACATCCCTGCGGAACACTTTCAATACCTTGTTGAGTCCATGCCCCAACGAATTGAGGCTGTTATGAGGGCAAATGGGGGGGGGGGGGGGGGCAACTCAATATTAGGATGGTGTTCCTAATGTTTTGTCCACTCAGAGTAGATATTCACTATTAACGGAAAAGCTATCTATGATTATAGTTATGGTGTCTTGTTTCACAGGCTTAGAAAAAGTTTAATGGAAGATACTTAAATCTTCTTAAGAGAAAACTATTATTTGGATTGAATACCTGGGGCACCTTTTCTTATACAGTTTTGTCATCCTTCTCTCTTTGTTATCTCCCAGTGAGCCTCAGAGCTTACTGCGGTGCCACTACGGATATTACTGCCCAGAGGAGAAGAGGAGGCAGAGGGTTCAGCCAAGCTTCAAGGATTATGTGGTGATTTGGGCCCCTGGCACTGACTCTCCTTCCTACCTTTTCTGTCCTTTCTCTTCCCTTCTTTCTCGTCAGTGACCTTTAATGATGTCTCTGCCCGTGTGTTCAGGAGGAGACTGGGGAGAAGTCACGCTCCTCTCTCTGAGCTGCCATTCAGAGGGCTGCGATGAGGAGAGGCAGAGCGGGGCCAAGCAGCCATTCTGGATACCAGGGAGAGACTCCGAGACCATTCGGGCTCCATGTATTGTGGAAGGTTGCAGTCGCACAGCAGAGGATAAGCAGCGGCTCCCTGCACTGTGAAACGCCATTCACAGTCACACAAACATCAGTGGCTAACCAGTGGCGACATGGGTCATATGCTGACCTGCACCACCAGTCAAAATATAACCCCTAGCACTGATGAGGAGGAGGCAGAAACAAGCAGCCATGCACTAGAGACTAACTAGGCTTAGACTAGGGTCAATGCTTGAAATGATACAATGTATGACTGTAAAGCCATAGTAATTCAATATGAGCTGCATTAGAGCCTGGCGTACTTACTAACCGTAGTACATTTTCCCCTCAGAATTTGTATGGCTTTTTTATACATTTTTTCACAAAACAGTATTTACCATTAATGTCTGCAGTCGTCTATATAGCCCCTAATGATTTATATACTGAGAACATTAACAATGCATTAACTCATGAAACTGACAGACACTAAATATAAATATAGTTATACTGTATCCATCTAGTGAAAACGAACATCAGCAATTTATTTAGTTGCCTGTTATTCCCAATTATTCATCAGCATTATATTTCCACATGAAAAAACCTGCCGTTCAGGAGAGGATGGGTGGCTCTCCCTCATAACAAAGTCACAAATTAAAACCGCTTTATATGCTAATTAAAAGTGACTCAAAGATTATATAAATGTGTCCTGTAGCATTAATAATTTGTGAAATGGGGAGTAATTGCCATGTAATTCGGCAGAGTATCGTAGAAAATCTGCACTTTGCACTTTGAATCCCGCCAATTTGCCCTTTTGTTCATTTAAAAACCACTAGGGTATAAAAATAAAAAGCTTTTCCACACCACTTATTTATCCCTGTGTTTTAAAGGCCCAGAGAAACACGCTCAAACACAGGGGAGTCCTTGTTTTAAAGGCCCAGAGACACACGCTCAAACACAGGGGAGTCATTAAGGGGAGTCTTTGTTTTAAAGGCCCAGAGAAACACGCACAAACACAGGGGAGTCATTAAGGGGAGTCCTTGTTTTAAAGGCCCAGAGAAACACGCTCAAACACAGGGGAGTCATTCATAGTGGGTGGATGAAGCATAGAGTTGGCACCACTCTTTAAGTACTTAGAAGGAATTAGGTTACTATGGAAATATACATTAATTAAACATAATTACATGCATATTATATTCTGGAGATGAACTTCCAAGGCCTACATACATATTAGTATTTGAAAATGGAGTGAGAGATCTCCTAACTCATCTATCAAAGAGTAGTTATGTGTGTGAAGTTGATGGCCTTTATAGTGAAGGTTTGACGGCTGCTTTGTTGACCTCAGAGATGTGGCATAGAATGCCCCCATTTAGGAGAGAAGAAGAATCCATGATAAACACACAGCGCCAAGAGGAGAGAAAAAGAATGAGGGACAGAGAGATGGAACGGTGGAAGTGAAGGAGTGTGATTGACAAGTCACTCTTCCTCTAATCACTCTCTTACTTCACCAATCCAGACACAAGCAGAGGGTTCTGAGGAGGATGGTTCCAACAAATGCCAAGCATTTGTAGCATGCCTTTTGGGAAAAGCAAACTGCTCTGCTGATTAATGGACCCCTGTGAAGGGGGCATTTCTATCTGATGGCAGGGCCAAATAGGATCGCTTGGCTACTGAAGTGCTAGTGACCGTCAGTCTTGAGATCTAAAGGTGTCCTACTCACATGGAACAGCCGTTAACGAGCAGGCACTTATGGAGTAGACAGGAAACTCTGAGAAGAACAGAGGGGAAGCCCGGGGCGTTACTACTCACAGGGAATGGTGCGCAGGTACAGGTTGTCCCTGATCACCTGCTGGAGCTTGTGGTCCAGCGAACCTTTCTGGAACTGTAGGCTGAGGTAGTGACGCAGGTCTGTATTCAGAACCTTGCCTGTGGAGAGGAGAAACATCTGGGTCAGCACAGTACAATGTCGGAGGGAACACACACCACACACAGGACATTCACGAAACGTAATTTAGACCATCCTCAAACATTCTTAAACAGTCGGGAACTCTAATCGCATCACCACCAGTGTTCTTAAACAGTCGGGAACTCTAATCGCATCACCACCAGTGTTCTTAAACAGTCGGGAACTCTAAACGCATAACCACCAGTGTGTAAATGAGAAAGATCCATCATCACTTTCAAAACTATCTGACAGGTACCGGTGACTGTGATGGAAAGCATGCCCCCAGCGAGAGTGTGTGTAGGAGGACAGTTTAGACATTTCTGGGCTGTGTGACAGCATTGTTGTTCGGGGGGTCGGGGGGGCTATAGGCTCCGTTGGTAGAGGAGCTGTCATGTAAGACAAAGGTGAAATATTAATTGGCTTGAATCACCAAGTATCCAGATGCATACATGAATAACAGGAGAACATAACTCAATGGCTGGCACTGTTGCTGCCTTGGAGGAGCAACAGAAGTTCAGGCAGATGGAGGACGTTTGGGGGATGTTCTTCAACCTGAAGGATGAGGGGAATTCAGGCATCCCCTCGGCGGGAGGGGGGGTTAGAGAGAGAACATTCCCTGGTGTGTGAACAGGATCCCTCTCTGAGTATCAGCTCAGGCTCCAGCGGTTTGTTCTTTAGAAGTGTGTGTGAGAGAGAGAGAGAGATGCAAGGCGTCTTCCTCAGGGTGGGTTGGATGTGCTTTGAGAGGACGCCAGTTATAGTGTTGTTAGCATCAATACCCATTGTTTCTCTGTTTCTCTCCCCTCACTCACAACCAGCTGTCACTGACTGCAGGGTATGTGTTTGCCTTCGTTTGGTCCACCCTGATGAACGAAGGCCCGGTGAATGTAACAGGCTTTATAATCACTGTGGGTACTCCCCAGAAATGCACATACTGGACATAAGGACTGTCGGAGCAAAGAGATGCATTTATTCAAAAGGAGGAAAAATATCTGCAAACGGAGTCTGTTGAGAATAACGCATTTTAAATGTTTAAGCAGCCCACCCTGCACATGCTTTTAACTATTAATCTTGATTGGGGAATTGAAAACGTTTAATACCAACCTTCATAGCATGATACAGTGTGTGTCTAGGAACAGGCTCTGCTGATGGACACTGGTTAGCTCAATAAAGTGGAAATACCGGCAGTCATAGAGGGGTGTCATGGCGAGATCGCCCACCTTACTCACAAATATATGGAATCAAAACAAGTCGTAGCTTTTCCTGCGGTCTGATTCGTCCCCCAGGGTGATGAAAGGGACTGCCCACTGAGATGGCAGATTAGTGACATTCAACTGGTTGACTCAGACGCATACTAATATACCCTGTTCCTAACTTTCACCCAGAGGCCCAGAGGATAGTATACATAGTTTTGATTATTACGGTCACTGTAAAAATAGTCTATGGAAATCCTTCATTACACAATATCTGGATAAAAATTGTCATTAGAGTACCTTTTCTGTGCTCTCATTCAGCATCACCATTCCCCTTAAACTGTAAGGATATGCAGAAAGCTACTCAGAGAGTTGCATAATCTTTCATATAGGCCTACCCAATATCATGTGACAATATGTGAATGCCTTCATTGCCTTGTAATGCAGTGGCATATGCAGACACATGGGAGAGTATGTCAAATGCAAATGTAGTTTGAGTATTGAGTAGGGTTGCACATTTTGGGGAGTATTCAGAGGTGGAAACTTTCTGTGGGAATTAACGGGAATATATGGGAATTAACGGGAATATATGCAAATGAATATTAATAACATTTATTTATTTATATATACCATTTATTTATCCCTCCACCACCCCCCTCTTCGGAGGACAAATATCTTACAGCTTTTTTGCTACATATGCATTCATTTTACATATACATTTTACATACATGGTACTTTTAAATATAACAACAATACATTACAAAACAAACTCTTTAATCCCAACCCTCAGTCACTGTCAGCCCATCCCACCTATCACCATAGACCAACCGCTTGTTTGGTTTCCATGTGAAATATATTTTCAATTGTGCTGTGATGTTTTACAACATTTTTGTATCTTTCTAAATCATATACAAGTATTATTATATTATTTATTGATTGGCTATGGCTTTCCAGATTGTCCAACACTGCTATTTGTAAGGTTAATATTAAGTGCATGTTGTGATTTTTTAACCATTCCTGAACCTGTGACCAGAAACAAGCTACATATGGGCAATAACAGAATAAGTGATCCATTGATTCGGTCTCGTCGAAACAAAGTCTGCTGAGATTGTTGTATGCCCCATATATACAGCAGTCTGTTGGTGGCAAGAATTTGATATAATAATTTCAATTTAAAAACTCTAAGTACTGAGTCAAGTGTCGTTTTTTGTACCAGTTCATAAACCATGTGCCATGGAATTGGTGCATCAAAAATCTCCTCCTGCAACCTGTATGGCGCAGCTGTCAACATTTTTGTCCTCAGATGAAACTGGTATATTTTTCTATTTATGCCAGTTCCTTTCAGCCAATATGTATCTTTAATATACAGTGGGGGGAAAAAAGTATTTGATCCCCTGCTGATTTTGTACGTTTGCCCACTGACAAAGAAAGATCAGTCTATAATTTTAATGGTAGGTTTATTTGAACAGTGAGAGACAGAATAACAACAAGAAAATCCAGAAAAACGCATGTCAAAAATGTTATAAAATGATTTGCATTTTAATGAGGGAAATAAGTATTTGACCCCTCTCAATCAGAAAGATTTCTGGCTCCCAGGTGTCTTTTATACAGGTAATGAGCTGAGATTAGGAGCACACTCTTAAAGGGAGTGCTCCTAACTGCAGCTTGTTACCTGTAAAAAAGACACCTGTCCACAGAAGCAATCAATCAATCAGATTCCAAACTCTCCACCATGGCCAAGACCAAAGAGCTCTCCAAGGATGTCAGGGACAAAATTGTAGACCTGCACAAGGCTGGAATGGGCTGCAAGACCATCGCCAAGCAGCTTGGTGAGAAGGTGACAACATTTGGTGCGATTATTCGCAAATGGAAGAAACACAAAAGAACTGTCATTCTCCCTCGGCCTGGGGCTCCATGCAAGATCTCACCTCGTGGAGTTGCAATGATCATGAGAACGGTGAGGAATCAGCCCAGAACTACACGGGAGGATCTTGTCAATGATCTCAAGGCTGCTGGGACCATAGTCACCAAGAAAACAATTGGTAACACACTACGCCGTGAAGGACTGAAATCCTGCAGCGCCCGCAAGGTCCCCCTGCTCAAGAATACATATACATGCCCGTCTGAAGTTTGCCAATGAACATCTGAATGATTCAGAGGACAACTGGTGAAAGTGTTGTGGTCAGATGAGACCAAAATGGAGCTCTTTGACATCAACTCAACTCGCCGTGTTTGGAGGAGGAGGAATGCTGCCTATGACCCCAAGAACACCATCTCCACCATCAAACATAGAGGTGGAAACATTATGCTTTGGGGGTGTTTTTCTGCTAAGGGGACAGGACAACTTCACCGCATCAAAGGGTCGATGGACGGGGCCATGTACCGTGAAATCTTGGGTGAGAACCTCCTTCCCTCAGCCAGGGCATTGAAAATGGGTCGTGGATGGGTATTCCAGCATGACAATGACCCAAAACACATGGCCAAGGCAACAAAGGAGTGGCTCAAGAAGAAGCACATTAAGGTCCTGGAGTGGACTAGCCAGTCTCCAGACCTTAATCCCATAGAAAATCTGTGGAGGGAGCTGAAGGTTCGAGTTGCCAAACGTCAGCCTCAAAACCTTAATGACTTGGAGAAGATCTGCAAAGAGGAGTGGGACAAAATCCCTCCTGAGATGTGTGCAAACCTGGTGGCCAACTACAAGAAACGTCTGACCTCTGTGATTGCCAACAAGGGTTTTGCCACCAAGTGCTAAGTCATGTTTTGCAGAGGGGTCAAATACTTATTTCCCTCATTAAAATGCAAATCATTTTATAACATTTTTTACATGCATTTTCTGGATTTTGTGTTATTCTGTCTCTCACTGTTCAAATAAACCTACTATTAAAATTATAGACTGATCATTTCTTTGTAAGTGGGCAAACGTACAAAATCAGCAGGAGATCAAATCCCTACCTTCTCCCTTTTCCACTTCCTCCTCCATTTTTGTGGTAGTGCTACAATCAGTTGGTTGTAAATTTGGATTGAGCAGATATTCCCATAAATTTTCGTTAACTGCATACAGTTGAAGTCGGAAGTTTCATACACTTTAGCCAAATACATTTAAACTCAGTTTTTCACAATTCCTGACATTTAATCCTAGTAACAATTCCCTATCTTAGGTCAGGTAGGATCACCACTTTATTTTAAGAATGTGAAATGTCAGAATAATAGTAGAGAGAATGATTTATTTCAGGTTTTATTTCTTTCATCACATTCCCAGTGGGTCAGAAGTTACATACACTCAATCAGTATTTGGTAGCATTGCCTTTAAATTGTTTAACTTGGGTCAAACGATTCGACTAGCCTTCCACAAGCTTCCCACAATAAGTTGGGTGAATTTTGGCCCATTCCTCCTGACAGAGCTGGTGTAACCAAGTCAGGTTTGTAGGCCTCCTTGCTCGCACACGCTTTTTCAGTTCTGCCCACAAATTTTCAATTGGATTGAGGTCAGGGCTTTGTGATGGCCACTCCAATACCTTGACTTTGTTGTCCATAAGCCATTTTGCCACAACTTTGGATGTATGCTTGGGGTCATTGTCCATCTGGAAGACCCATTTGCGACCAAGCTTTAACTTCCTGACTGATGTCTTGAGATGTTGCTTCAATATATCCACATAGTTTTCCTACCTCATGATGCCATCTACTTTGTGAAGTGCACCAGTCCCTCCTGCAGCAAAGCACCCCCACAACATGATGCTGCCACCCCTGTGCTTCACAGTTGGGATGGTGTTCTTCGGCTTGCAAGCCTCCCCCTTTTTCCTCCAAACATAACGATGGTCATTATGGCCAAACAGTTCTATTTTTGTTTCATCAGACCAGAGGACATTTCTCCAAAAAGTACGATCTTTGTCCCCATGTGCAGTTGCAAACAGTAGTCTGGCTTTTTTATGGCGGTTTTGGAGCAGTGGCTTCTTCCTTGGTGAGCAGCCTTTCAGGTTATGTCAATATAGGACTCGTTTTACTGTGGATATAGATACTTTTGTACCTGTTTCCTCCAGCATCTTCACAAGGTCCTTTGCTGTTGATCTGGGATTGATTTGCACTTTTTGCACCAAAGTATGGTCATCTCTAGGAGACAGAACACGTCTCCTTCCTGAGCGGTATGATGGCTGCGTGGTCCCATGGTGTTAATACTTGCATACTATTGTTTGTACAGATGAACGTGGTACTTTTAGGCGTTTGGATGAACCAGACTTGTGGAGGTCTACAATGTTTTTTCTGAGGTCTTGGCTGATTTTTTTTTATTTTCCCATGATGTCAAGCAAAGAGGCACTGAGTTTGAAGGTAGGCCTTGAAATACATCCACAGGTACACCTCCAATTGACTAAAATGATGTCAGCTAGCCTATCAGAAGCTTCTAAAACCATGACATAATTTTCTGGAATTTTCCAACTGTTTAAAGGCACAGTCAACTTAGTGTATGTAAACTTCTGACCCACTGGAATTGTGATACAGTGAATTATAAGTGAAATAATCTGTCTAAACAATTGTTGGAAAAATTACTTGTGTCATGCACAAAGTAGATGTCCTAACCGACTTGCCAAAACTATAGTTTGTTAACAAGAAATTTGTGGAGTGGTTGAAAAACAAGTTTTAATGACTCCAACATAAGTGTATGTAAACTTCCGACTTCAACTGTATGTGACGTAACTCCTCCATTTCTATGCATAATATCATCAATAAATATAATACCATTTTTAAACATTTAGCATTCCAAATAAAATGTCATTTTTTGCTCATATGATTTTAAAAATGAATCATCTGGAGTAGGCAATGCCATTAGTAAGTAAGTAAACTGTGATAGGACCAAAAGTAAATCAATGTAATTATTCCATAAATAGACAAGTATTTACCTCTCCATGGTTGCAAAATCTTATCTATACCCATTCTGTATTACCATAAATCCAACCTTATTTTAAGTCCACGGTTCCATAATGCATGAATAAAAACAAGACAAAGTCGTACATGCAAAAAAAAATTTTTTGTAAAAAACTATTAATCCATATTTGTACTGTGTAATGTGGTGCAAATACGTATCGGGGACTACTTCAACAGGAGGTAGTTACACTCACAGCCACGTTGTAATCTTCCAGTCCTTGAACATTTGATTATTTACATCATTTAACGACCACTAGACAAACTGCTTCTCTGCTCGGAGCCTTTTGGAAGTGAGGTACAGAGCACATCGTCTCTCCACTATTTCATGAGGAAATTGTTCATTAATAGAGAATGGGATGTTCTTCAATTCCCTACCCTGTTGTAACAAGGCAATTTTCATTTTCTAGTGGGTTAGCATAGCTACGATCGGACGGGGCCTTCCCTCTGCTCTGCCACCAAAACGGTGAGCTCTTTGAAAATCAATTGTTTCCACCTGTTCGTCCGTCATCTTGAGATTAAGTTTCATGAATTAATACCATTTTACATGTAAATGTTTTTTGCATTGGATATATTTACCATATCATATGGAGAGAGAAACATAAACCTTTTACCTTATAAGTAGACATAATTGCAAACGATTAAAATAAAAAAACGATTTAGTAACGAATTGAACATTAATTAAATGAGTTGACTCTTCACATGGGATGATTTCACTGAACAACAAAAGAAAGGGAATATTGAATGATCCCCAATGATCCATCGCATCTCCCAAAAACGTTTTCAACATACATTTGTAAAATGATAGTCTAAAAACTAAACTTTGGTTGTCTTCCTCTCGGGCTTCTGTGTCTTCTCCCTGGACCTTCTCAATGTCCACCTCTTGAACATCAGACTCTGAGGCCTCATCTTCACTGTCACTTTCCAACCTTGTTGAGGATGGCTCGTTGTCAGGCTCAAATTTGCCCGGATGGCCATCAATTTCTCATCCCTTGTATTGGTCAGCCTGTTGTGTGCTTTGGTGTGTGTGTTCCCAAGCAAGGACCAGTTGCACTCTGAGGTGGCTGATGTTGGTGGGAGTTGGAGGATGATGGAGGCAACAGGGGAAAGAGCCTCAGATCCACAAAGTCCCTTCCACCAGGTGGCTGATGAGATATGTTGGCACAACTGCCATAATGCACCTCCATCCCAAAGCCCTTGCTTGGAAGTGTACTTCGCCAGACTGCCAAGAACCTTGCCCTCATCCAGGCCAAAGTGGCGAGACACGATAGTGATGACACCATAGGCCTTGTTGATCTCTGCACCAGACAGGATGCTCTTGCCAGCATACTTGGGTTCCAACATGTACGCTGCGGCGAGTATGGGTTTCAGGCAGAAGTCTTCACGCTTTTTGATGTATTTCAGAACTGCATTTTCCTCTGCTTGGAGCAACAGTGAAGTGGGCAGGACACTACAGACTTTTACATCTGCAAGCAGAGTCTGAACATCAGACAGGATGGCAATGTCTCCCTCAATCTGCGCAATGGTTACTTCTATAGGTTTCAGGAGTTTCAGGATGCATACCACTCTCTCCCAAAATGCATCATCCGGGAGGATCCTCTTGATGGGGCTGTCCATATCGGCAGATTATGATATGGCCATTTCTTGGAGAGACTCCTTCCCCTCCAGGAGACTGTCAAACATGATGACAACATTACCCCAACGGGTGTTGCTGGGCAGCTTCAATGTGGTGCTCTTATTCTTCTCACTTTGCTTGGTGAGGTAGATTGCTGCTATAACTTGATGACCCTTCAGATACCTAACTATTTCCTTGGCTCTCTTGTAGTGTATCCATTGTTTTCAGTGCCATGATGTCCTTGAGGAACAGATTCAGTGCATGAGCAGCACAGCCAATGGGTGTGATGTGAGGGTAGGACTCCTCCACTTTAGACCAAGCAGCCTTCATGTTCGCAGCATTGTCTGTCACCAGTGCAAATACCTTCTGTGGTCCAAGGTCATTGATGACTGCCTTCAGCTCATCTGCAATGTCCCTTGTGTCTGTGCTCTTGTAGAATACTGGTTGAGGGGTGGAGATGAAGTAGTTAATTATTTCTTGCCCACGAACATTCGACCACCCATCAGAGATTATTGCAATACAGTCTGCTTTCTCTATGATTTGCTTGACCTTCACTTGAACTCTGTTGAACTCTGCATCCAGCAAATGAGTAGATAAAGCATGTCTGGTTGGAGGGGTGTATGCTGGGTGAAGAACATTCAGAAATCTCTTCCAATACACATTGCCTGTGAGCATCAGAGGTGAACCAGTTGCATACACAGCTCAAGAAGAGCGTTCCTCCATTGAGTCAAAAAAACTTCTGATTCCAGGAGGACCATGAGCTGTTGCTATTGATAAGGTGTCTGATTCATCATTTTCATCTCGAATAGAAGTAGAGGGACTTTTGTCAGAGGTCGCTTGTTGTGAGCGCTGAGGGAACTTTATGCCCTTGGCCAAATTATTCTGCATCTTTGTTGCATTCTTCACATAAGATTTGGCACAGTATTTGCAAATGTACACAGCTTTCCCTTCTACATTAGCTGCAGTGAAATGTCTCCACACATCAGATGGCATTTTCCTGTAAAGATTAGAAAACAATGAGTAAAAAAAAAAATAAATACAATTCCATGTACAGATAAATAGTTAAACAGTGAGATTAAACAACTCCTTTGTAAGATAAATCTTTTAGAATGGGGCGGCAGGTGGCCTAGTGGATAGAGCATTGGGCCAGTAACTGAAAGGTTGCTGGATCAAATCCCTGAGCTGACAAGGTAAAAATCAGTCGTTCTTCCCCTGAACAGGACAGTTAACCCACTGTTCCCCGGTAGGCTATCATTGTAAATTAGAATTTGTTCTTAACTGACTTGCCTAGTTAAATAAAAAATACAAAATTGAATCGACACTCCTCAGTTAGCAGGCTCAGCTAAAACCCACATGGTAGCAAAAACTAACTAGCAGAAATTGTGAACAAGTTAGAAATGCTTTAAACATGCTTTGCTGTAGGCTACTATTTAACAAAAAATCATATAAAATATATTCACCCCACCCAGTATTGTAATCAAAACTTACCAGAAAGCATGTAGTCCTTGGCTCAGACAGTGTAGCGGGCTCATTAGCATCTCATTAGTGTGCAAGATCTTGAGAATCAGCTGTACATGTGATGGAAGAGTGTACTGCACTGTGCATGCAGAGGGTTGCAATTCCATTGAATTGGGGATAGTTTAACCAAAATATGCCACAAGACCTAGAATTGCCCCACAAGGCAAGTTATAAGCTAACTTTTTTGATGAATTTAAGCAAAATTCCAAAAATTCCCAGGCTTAACTTTAAATTTACGGAAAAATTCCAGAAATTTACCATAAAGTTTCCGACCCTTTGCAACCCTAGTATTGAGTATGAATGTTATTTTCTTAGTATGAATGATACTTTCTTAGTATGAATGTTCTTTTCTTGGTATGAATGATACTTTCTTAGTATGAATGTTATTTTCTTAGTATGAATGATACTTTCTTAGTATGAATGTTCTTTTCTTAGTATGAATGATACTTTCTTAGTATGAATGTTCTTTTCTTAGTATGAATGATACTTTCTTAGTATGAATGTTATTTTCTTAGTATGAATGATACTTTCTTAGTATGAATGATACTTTCTTAGTATGAATGATACTTTCTTAGTATGAATGTTCTTTTCTTAGTATGAATGTTATTTTCTTAGTATGAATGTTCTTTTCTTGGTATGAATGATACTTTCTTAGTATGAATGTTCTTTTCTTAGTATGAATGTTCTTTTCTTAGTATGAATGTTCTTTTCTTAGTATGAATGTTATTTTCTTAGTATGAATGATACTTTCTTAGTATGAATGTTCTTTTCTTGGTATGAATGTTCTTTTCTTAGTATGAATGTTCTTTTCTTAGTATGAATGTTATTTTCTTAGTATGAATGATACTTTCTTAGTATGAATGTTCTTTTCTTAGTATGAATGTTCTTTTCTTAGTATGAATGTTCTTTTCTTAGTATGAATGTTATTTTCTTAGTATGAATGTTATTTTCTTGGTATGAATGGTATTTTACTCAAGTTGAACCAGTCCAGTTATGGCTGCGGTAGCAAGGTCTATGGCCAAAAGAAACAGGCCTCTTTACACATTGGGTAAGTCGATAGACATTTTAGTGAGGAATGTAGGTCAGGGAAAGAAAAGCATTGAACTGGTAAACCTCAGGACTGTGGTTCCATGTTCCCAGAAAACGATTCTATGCATTATGAGTTAAGGAACCACATTACACACACACAACCACAGCTGAGAGACTATACGCCCATTCCCGAAGTCAGGTCTGCTCTGTTCCCATGTTAGGTGACCAGGGAGGTCTTTACTACTACCCCCCCCCCCCACCCGGGAATGTGTCCTGGCTCCGTTTCCCCCCAAACACACACACACACACACACACACACACACACACACACACATACACACACACACACACACACACACACACACACACACACACACACACACACACACACACACACACACACACACACACACACACACACACAATCCGGACAGGGAGGGTTAAGTATGGCCAACGGAGGGTGCAGATTGTTGTAATTAAACTAGGACTGAGTAATCTCACTCTCTCTGACAGGGCAGTCTTTGCGGCCTGACTGTAAGGTAGCATTAGCTTGCCCTGCCATATCTCTGGAGAGCGTGCATGCACGCACACACACCTTCAGACAGCATCCCACTACGCTATGAGGCAGCGAGCATATCGCTGGACAGCCAGGCTCCTATGGAACACAATGGGCTCCTTTGTGCCTCGTCACCTGGGCATTAGAGTGGTGGGGGGTGAGACGGCAATCATACAAAACTGGGGGAGAGTTAAAGAGAGAGAGAGAATGATGAGGCAATCACACATGGGATTGGAACCCCCTCCCCATCCTCAACATATCTCTCATCAGCCCAGCTCCCTCCATTGTCTCCCTCCATCCCTCCACTGTCTCGCCTCCTCCCTCCACTGTCTCGCCTCCTCCCTCCACTGTCTCGCCTCCTCCCTCCACTGTCTCCACCCTCCTCACTTTCTCCTTCTCCCCAGTCTTTACCCCCCTCTCATTGTCTCCACCCCTCTCACAGTCTCCACCCCTCTCACAGTCTCCACCCCTCTCAGTCTCCCTCTCTCCCTCCACTGTCTCCCTCTCTCCCTCCACTGTCTCCCTCTCTCCCTCCACTGTCTCCCTCTCTCCCTCCACTGTCTCCCTCTCTCCCTCCACTGTCTCCCTCCATTATCTCGTCTACTCAGATCCATCAGTCAGCAGATAAAGATTGAGTCATTAAAACGCTGGCATTAGCCCTGAGGCTTCAATTCAGTCAAATGTCTGCATTTACAGAGATAGGAGAGGTGAAATTAGAAATGGGTGAAGCAGTTTGATAAATCTCAGGGGACTGATTATAGGGGACTGATTGAAGGTATGGGTGGACACGGACCACCCCCACCCACCTATTCTAAACACACACCTGTACTAAACAACCATCAAATTAGAGCACTGATTTCCAAAACACAGTAAGTTCTAAATGAGCATGGAATGCAGAGGTGTTACAGTGAGAGGCTGCCACCACAGGTTCTGTAATGAGGCCCTTCCATGTTAGTGGCCAAGCCCTGGTGCTATCTAATTAGCACATCATTAAGACCGCTTGGCATCCCAGGGTCACTGAATAGATGCCCATAGTCTCCTCCCTGTGTGACTGACTGACTGACTGACTGACTGACTGACTGACTGCATAAGCAACCCTATATTTCCCTGTACCCTTCCCTAAAACATCCCTGCAAAAATGTCTACTAACGTCCCTCGACCAAATGATGTCACACACACACCGTAGACCTTTGTCTAGTGAGAGCTGTATAGTCAATGTAGGAGAGAGCTGTATAGTCAATGTAGGAGAGAGCTGTATAGTCAATGTATGAGAGAGCTGTATAGTCAATGTAGGAGAGAGCTGTATAGTCAATGTAGGAGAGAGCTGCATAGTCAATGTAGGAGAGAGCTGTATAGTCAATGTAGGCGAGAGCTGTATAGTCAATGTAGGAGAGAGCTGTATAGTCAATGTAGGAGAGAGCTGTATAGTCAATGTAGGCGAGAGCTGTATAGTCAATGTAGGAGAGAGCTGTATAGTCAATGTAGGCGAGAGCTGTATAGTCAATGTAGGAGAGAGCTGCTGGTTCTCTGGGAAGGAGCGGTAATTACACTGGCTTGGGAGTCTCTAACTGTGTGAAGTCAATTAGCCGGTGTGGAGAAGCACATGGGCAATGGAGATAAATGACAGAACGGTGGTGGTCGTACCCTGTACTAAAATGGAAAATAAATCCCCCCAATCACCCTCCTCCCTCTTCCCATTAGCTTAGCTGGGCTTCTTTGAAGTTCCAATCAAAGGCTTGCCCTCTCAAAGCAGGGTTCATTTCGCACAGGACAGAGATGAGGTAGCTTTACATTCATCTCATGGAGCAGAGCTGGCTCAAGCCAATGACCAATGTCCTGTGGGAAACACAGATCTAGCATTAACTAGGGAGGGATGTTCTTAGATGAGTTTACTCTACAAAACTGGACCAGATCCCTCTAGCTAGCTAGCTCAGAACACTGTCACAGACTTCAGAGCTTATAGGCTGCAGTGTGATGGTGCCAGAAGGGGAAAATACTGGCATGGACTTAGGGTCATGAGATTGATACAGTATAGCGAGTCTGGCTTCAATGCACTGTATAACCTTGGTCTTCTTCTAGCTTGACTGAACTCTTTAGCTCAGAGTGAAAAGGACCTCTACTTACAGCACAGGATCTCAGTTTGTCATAGATTCTAAAGGGGAACAGGCCCCAGAGTAATTATGGAAATGATCCTCTTATTGCTATGAGAGATAGATTCTCTCATATACTAAATAATCAGTGAGGGAGGCGTCTATTTAGCTGGTGCTGTAGTTAGAACACATTACGTTAATGTTTAGGTTTAGTATTGTAAGCTTTTAATAGCAGAAGTGATAATCATCATCACCCTTAGCAATGGAAACACATGGCATCTCCTTAGTGCTTAGCAGTTAGCATCCACTAATACACGTATGGATACTTAGCAGTTAGCATCCACTAATACACAGATGGATACTTAGCAGTTAGCATCCACTAATACACTGATGGATACTTAGCATCCACTAATACACTGATGGATACTTAGCAGTTAGCATCCACTAATACACTGATGGATACTTAGCAGTTTGCATTCATTAATACACTGATGGCTTTGGATGACTAGCATCATAGCTTGTTACTGTCAGCATCCACTAATACAGTGTTTCCCAACTCCAGTCCTCCCGTACCCCCAACAGTACACATTTTTGTTGCAGCCATGGACAAGCACACCTGATTCAAGTGTCAAGTTTTATTTGTCACAAGTACAGTGAAATACTTAACTTGCAAGTCCTACCCAACAGTGCAGTGGTCAATATCAAAAGTATAAATAATCAAAAATAAATTCTAAAAACTTGTCAACTAATCAATGAGTTGAATCATCTGAGTTTTTCCGGGGTTACTAGCTAGCTTGTTATTGCTAGCTTCCCTCCCTGTGTAATACTGAACAGCCATCATGTAGCTACGCTTCAATTGTATTAATACTGTTTTCATCTAGGCTGTCTATGGTGGACAGCGGGCTCCTCTCCCCTCTAGTTAGTTATTAGTTGGTTGCTGTGTAGACTATAACATTGGGAGCAGCAAGGCGACTCGGTGTGTGTGGGTGTCTTCTTGGTGATGTGATATTTGCCCAGAGCTCGTTTGGGGATGTTAGCATTGCTTTCAGTTTTTTAGAGCTCCTGTCCTCTAATCTACCTGGCTTCACTGGTGTAGCTTTTTAAATTAAACAATGACTGGTGGACAAGGAAAAACAAACGAGATGTTGCTGTTTGTGAGGAGGGTTGAGGTGGATTACATGACTAGGCTGTTGTCGGGTTCAAATCCCAGACGTGTCTTTGAGTGAGATGCCGAGACCCTTAACAAAAGGTTGAAAAATAAGCCAAGGTACTGGGTGGGCCTGGATGGAGTGGAGTGTCCCTGTGTCCCTTTGAGAGGACAGGGTGAACTGAACGCTGAGAGATGAAGAAACAGTCACTGCCCACCCCAGGTCATACTGGCACAGGATGCTGCCTGCTTGCCTATTGTCCTCTAATGTTAAGTACATGGTGCTCCTCATCAGCCTTGTACAGTGGCTATGGCTGAACCCAGGTAGGTTAGGCCCAGGGGGCACTACCACACCTCTACTGTACGTGAGATCCCATAACATGACAGAAGACAACAAGGTAGGTAAGATCAGCATTGGCCATAAGGACCCATGTTGCCTGGCGATGGTGACATTTCCCCCTAAAAACACATGTCAGAATTCTTCCTGATCCATTCAGGATCAGAATGAGTTGACAGAAGAGACCAGAATCACAATGGGGTCACTCTCTATTTTACCCTTTACCTTTCTCACTCCCTCTCCACCTTTCTCACTCCCTCTCCACCTTTCTCACTCCCTCTCCACCTTTCTCACTCCCTCTCCACCTTTCTCACTCCCTCTCCACCTTTCTCACTCCCTCTCCACCTTTCTCACTCCCTCTCCACCTTTCTCACTCCCTCTCCACCTTTCTCACTCCCTCTCCACCTTTCTCACTCCCTCTCTACCTTTCTCACTCCCTCTCCACCTTTCTCACTCCCTCTCCACCTTTCTCACTCCCTCTCTACCTTTCTCACTCCCTCTCCACCTTTCTCACTCCCTCTCCACCTTTCTCACTCCCTCTCTACCTTTCTCACTCCCTCTCTACCGTTCTCACTCCCTCTCCACCGTTCTCACTCCCTCTCCACCTTTCTCACTCCCTCTCTACCGTTCTCACTCCCTCTCCACCGTTCTCACTCCCTCTCTACCTTTCTCACTCCCTCTCTACCTTTCTCACTATTCTTCTCATCTCAGCATCCCCAGCCTCAGACTGGTTTTTCAATCCAGAATGCATGCCTGAAACAGCTACACAGAAACAAGTACGCACAATAGGAGGGGAAAGTGTGTGTGTCTCAGCATGTTGCCTCTACTGTTTGTCTGGCTGGTCTTTTTGTGTGTGTTTATAACACGTCACGGTCTGATCTGGAGAATGAGGCCCCACTCTGAACACTGGTTCATCAAAGGCCTGTGATATCAGGGGTTTGAAGACCCATATGCAACCGTTTACACATTGTGTCTCGTGTGGCTTACGACTATGCTTGGCCGGTATACCGTATATACCCTATACCGGGGTACTTGGAAAAAGCCACGGGATGGTTTTTCAATACCGTTTTTTTATATATATTTGAATATTTGTAACTACTTTGACGTTGCCATGAGCAGCGCCGCAGATATTGAGGTGAGTGAGATGCAAGACTTCGCTCTCACACAGTCACTGTGCACGGGTTTACTTCATGCTGTTCACAGTGTGTTAGCCAGGGCACCAAAACAGCAGAGAAGTTGAGCTTCGCGCTTCAACACTCTTAATTGTTTGGGAAATTAACCCACTATGCTGTTTTTTTTAAAATACATTTGAATATTTGTAGCTACGTTTTAAATAAATACCTGCTGTCAGCTTCAGCAATATGTTAGGAGATTAAGATTGTGTTCTTCATTTCACCTGTCACAATGTTTCATTATGAAGCTTACTGGTAGTGCCCAGTCTCGTGGTTTGTTTACAAGCACACAACGACGAGAGACCAGGGCCTTGTGATCTAGCTACTGTACAGTATGGAATTCAAAACTAAATGTTTGCCAGCTAGATATCTTATAACTATTAAGTTAACTGTCTAAAATGTGCTAAATTCTCTGCAGTTGTGCATTTGGTTTACTAACGTAAATTCCGGACTATAAGCCGCAACTTGTTTCCCAGGCGTTGAACCTCGCGGCTTTAAACAATGACGCGGCTAATATGTGGATTTTTCCCGCTTTCAATTTTTTTTTTTCCAAAAAAACACATTCTGTGACGTGCTCAGTTTTTTGCGGCATGAAGCTTTCATTAGACCAATGAAATTGCTGAACGGGTTAAGGTCAAACAACTTTTTTGTTTACTGTTTAGATTAAATCGAGCGCTGTCAAACTTCCCATCATTCTGATTACGGTAGTCATTTTGTCACCCTCATCATGGCAAAGACGCGGAGAAATGCATATGATGCAGCTTTCAAGTTGAAGGTGATTGATCTGGCTGTTGGAAAAGGAAATAGAGCTGCTGCACGGGAGCTTGGTCTTAATGAGTCGATGATAAGACGTTGGAAACAGCAGCATGAGGAATTGACTCAGTGCAAAAAGACAACTAAACCTTACTGCTAATTTTTTATTTCTTGTTACAAGCCGTGTTTCGTTAAAGCCTATTTATTTTTGTTACAAGCCGTGTTTCGTTAAAGCCTGTGTAAAGTTCATTTGTTTCAATGTACCGGTAGGCACCTGCGGCTTATAGACATGTGCGGCTTATTTATGTTCAAAATAATATTTTTTTTTAAATTCAGTGGGTGCGGCTTAATAGTCCGGAAATTACGGTAATTTAGAAACTAGTTAAGTATCTAGTTAAGTGGTTAGCTTCTTCCAAAATCATTCTTCGTTTGTCGGTAACAGCAGAAAATCCCCTCCTGGATCAAGATACTTGCTGTCTAATATTTGTTTTGTGCGTGTAGCAAACATTGAGTAGCATTTCTGAGTTACTTGTATAACTTCATGATCTGGGGTGGCTGTCCTGAAAAAAGGTGATGTAAGAAACGGTATAAAATGTTCGCATCGCGCTCGTTAGCATTAAGTTTACACGTACTTGTTAGCATTGCTAACCTGATTACAAAGGCTCAGTGGGGTTTGAAATTCACGCCCCTTGAGTTCAGTGCCAGAAGTTTACCGAATGTCCCAGTGCGGCACAAGGTCCATATGAAAGTATGACAATCTGGATACCGCCAAAGCCTTCCGACTACAGAGGGAGAAAGAGAGAGGGGGGGAGAAAGAGAGAGGGGGAAAGAGAGAGGGAGGGAGAAAGAGAGAGGGAGAAAGAGAGAGGGAGATCAAATCGGATCAGTACAATCTCCTCCACCATCTCTCCATTTTCTTTCACATGTCCCTCAGAGTCATTGTTGTACCTCTCACGGAGAGGGGGTGAAAGAGAGGAGGAAGGCTTACACTTGAGAAATGGGTTAAGGTTTATTTTATTTACTTAAACACTTGACATTTGAAGTATCTCTATTTTGTAAAAGCTTCCAGATTTGGAAAAATAAGAGAACTAAAGGTCAGACTATTTCATTTCTCACTATCAATCTAAGGTCCAGTGAACCTCTCAATGAAATCTGCAATCAGCAGTGACACAGAACACACAAAGGCCTTGGAAAGAACACACCATCTATTCCACACATAAAGACAGGACGCTCAGGTAGTGTGATAGTCTCCCAGCTCCATGTATTATGGTTTAGCAGGGCAGAAAATGCACTGAACTCTTAGCCTCAATAACTTCAGCTGTCAGTGAAGATCTGGCCACCTGATGCATCTGGGAGAACCCAGGAGGGGAGAACTATGGAGACTCATAAAAACACAGAAGTAGTGTGTGTGTGTCCGCGCCACTGTCTCACACAAAGCAGGGAGGGGACATCCTATTATCATTATGACAATATAAAACCCCATACAATACCTAGTGCTATAGTATTTCAAATGTAAAGCATTTTTTTATGAGACATGCTGTACCTACAGTCAATCACTGTGTATAAAGGAATACAGGAACCTTGCTCCAGTGTTGTGAACCCTCCCTCATACTGCACCCAGCCCAGAGTCAGAGGCACGTGTGTGTGGACATGTGAAGGTATTGTGTATCAGTGTTGAGAAGGCATTATTGCGGGATACAGTTCTGCCTTGATGTGGGTCTCTTGTTCTGTTGACCTTGTGCTGCCTGGATGTGTGACTCATGTGGCTTCCTAAAATGCCTGCACACCGCTCAACACACATGCACACACACACAGCTTCATTGTTGAGTGAGCACAGAGTCTCCTGTAGGTGATGTCAAGGCCTGTGTATGTATGCATGCGTCGGAGACACTGTGCACATGTGTACATGGGTCTAAGGGTTTGTGCAGCATGACTGTGCATCTATGTGTTTGTGTCAGACCATCATGAAAAGATGTGTAAGCTGAAGAGTGAGGGGAACAAACAAGTGTTGTTTTGTGTGTGTGTGAACACATGATTTTGTGTGTACGCATGTGACGGTGTGTATGTGTGCCCGTGTGTGTGTGTGTGTTTCTCTGCGCGTGTGTGTTTACCCATGCTTTTCAATGTCCAGAATAACCTCTCCTCCTCCTCCTCCTGGTGAATACATCCACTCACACACATCTCCTCCTCCTCCTGGTGAATCCATCCACTCACACACATCTCCTCCTCCTCCTGGTGAATCCATCCACTCTCACATCTCCTCCTCCTCCTGGTGAATCCATCCACTCTCACATCTCCTCCTCCTCCTGGTGAATCCATCCACTCACACATCTCCTCCTCCTCCTGGTGAATCCATCCACTCTCACATCTCCTCCTCCTCCTGGTGAATCCATCCACTCACACACATCTCCTCCTCCTCCTGGTGAATACATCCACTCACACACATCTCCTCCTCCTCCTGGTGAATCCATCCACTCACACACATCTCCTCCTCCTCCTGGTGAATCCATCCACTCTCACATCTCCTCCTCCTCCTGGTGAATCAATTCACTCTCACATCTCCTCCTCCTCCTGGTGAATCCATCCACTCTCACATCTCCTGGTGAATCCATCCACTCTCACATCTCCTCCTCCTCCTCCTGGTGTATCCATCCACTCTCACATCTCCTCCTCCTCCTCTTGGTGAATTCATCCACTCACACACATCTCCTCCTCCTCCTGGTGAATCCATCCACTCACACACATCTCCTCCTCCTCCTGGTGAATCCATCCACTCACACACATCTCCTCCTCCTCCTGGTGAATCCATCCACTCACACATCTCCTCCTCCTCCTCCTGGTGAATCCATCCACTCACACATCTCCTCCTCCTCCTGGTGAATCCATCCACTGTCACATCTCCTCATCCTCCTGGAGGTCAGCTCAGCAGCAGTCACTGTACATCCCAAATAGCACCCTAATCCCTATATAGTGCACTATTTAAAGGGAATGGGGTGCCATTTGTGACTCAGTCTGTCTGACTGCCTCTACAGGGACCTGAATCACTCTCCTACATTACAGCCATCTATCATGCCTGGAGCTCCAGCACAGGGCACAGAGGGCACATTACTATCACAGGAATGAGCTAGCTGGCTTGCTGGTTGGCTGGCTGGGACTCAGTCATCAGTACCACTGAGAGATGGATATGGAGTCCTGCATGTATGCCCATGTCCACCCTGCATCATGGTTATGGAGAGAGGGGATAGAGGCTGAAGGCTGATTGTGGTGGTGGTGGTTGGGAGAAGAGGAGGGTATGGTGGGGCAAGGGGGCTGGGGGGAGTGGGACAACAGGCCACAATCAACAGCCTGATCAACTCTATGCAAAGGAGATGTGTCGCGCCGCATGAGGCAAATGGTGGTCACACCAGATACTGACTGGTTTTCTGATCCATGCCCCAACTTCCATTTTTTTTTTTAAAAGCATCTCAAACCAACAGCAGCATATCTGTATTCCCAGTCATGTGAAATCCATAGAATAAGGCCTAATTGATTTATATCAATTTTTAATGGACAAAAAATTTGCTTCTCTTTCAAAAACAAGGACATTTCTAAGTGACCTCAAACTTTTGAATGGTAGTGTATATAAAACATTAGATTTGGGAGCAGTATAATGGTGAGTGGACATTCTCCCTATCTGGATATCTGTCCTGCTACAGTGTAGAGTTTGGATGCGTGAAACCCTCCATAGCCTGCATTGTTTTGATATTATATGCCCAAGGGAAGCAATTATGGTGCCTATAAGTGTGTTTAGACACAGCCTATTTAAAAACAGGTTGTTGGTTTTCTTTAGACTTCATCTCTCTCTTTAGTGAATTTAATCTTGCTTATTGACAACATTTGGCATGTACACACGCTCAGCCATAATGCAATTTACGGTAGGCCTAACCTTCAGTCAATCAAATGTATTTATAAAGCCCTTTTTACATCAGCCGATGTCACAAAGTGCTATACAGAAACCCAGCCTAAGATCCCAAACAGCAAGCAATGCAGATGCACCCCTATATCAGTGTGAATGCTACAGTATGTATATATTTTCACATTGAAGCCATACATTTATTTAGAACAATATGAATTGCAAACAGGTTCAACTTAACATATTTAGCAAAAAAGTATTTTGTTTCTGTAAGTTGTTTAACAAACTATAACAGACTAACATTGGAATTGGAGTGGATTCCAAGGAAATACATAAAACCGTAAATACACAACTTGGAGCAACCGCATATTTAGCCATGGAGCACGTTGTGATTACCCAGCGAGCAGCCAAGCCTCGACACACTCAAAACGTGTTTATTCATTAAAAACTCAGCCCGTTCGTGCCAACGCCAGCATCTGCGCCGATAATTGTGCTTGTGAAATTAGTACAAATATTTCTGACACGCCGCCAAACCTATAGCGCTACCGCCCAGTGCTTAGAATGACCATTGCTTGTTAGAATAGAGCCCTGTGTGTGAGAGGCTAGGAGCCATTCATGTATTGTAGAGTTTGTGTGTTTTTTGCCATGTCACTTCTTGCCACTGTGGGGCAGTAATGCATAAAGTCATTAGTCAGGTCATAAATTAGGGTAGGTTTAAAGGTAGACTCAGCAAGATGACGTAGCTGCATGAAGTACACAGTAGTAATGGGTCAATTTCCGCAACAACCAGAAGCGTTGAAGCGCAAGGCTAAACTTCTTGCTGTTTTGGTACCGTAGCTACCACGTTGTAGCAGCGTGAAGCGCACCCGTGCACATGCGCAGATACTGTGTGTGACTGTGTGAGAACAAAGTCTTGCATCGTGCTCAAGTCAATGGCCGCATTAGAGCGGATCACTTTTATTAAGTCACTCCCTTTCAAAAAATTGTCTTACTTACTTTACAAAAATGATGTGATAAAAAAGGTCATGAGGTTGACTGCAAGTTTCTGAAGTTGCTCTTTACAACCTGCAGCCGTCACCTGCATTGTGGGAGCCTCTATTGTCAACCAATCATTAGTGTGTTTTTGTTTGACTCACGCGAACATGAGCAAAGACATGACTGAAACAGGAAACAATTTCCTGCAATTTATACAAAAATATATATAAAACGCAACATGAAAAAAGTGTTGGTCCCATGTTTCATGAGCTGAAATAAAAGATCCCAGAACTTTTCTACGTGCACAATAACCTTATTTCTCTCAATTTTCGAGCACAAATTTGTTTACATCCCTGTTTGTGAGCATTTCTCCTTTGCCAAGAACAATCCATCCACATGACAGGTGTGGCATATCAAGAAGCTGATTAAACAGCATGATCATTACACAGGTGCACCTTGTGCTGGTGACAATAAAAGGCCACTCTAAAATGTGCAGTTTTGTCACACAACACAATGCCACAGATGTCTCAAGTTGAGGCAGCGTGCAATTGGCATGCTGATTGCAGGAATGTCCACCAGAGCTGTTGCCAGAGAATTTAATTTAAATTTCTTTACCATAAGCCACCTCCAACGTCATTTTAGAGAATTTGGCAGTACGTCCAACCGCCTCACAAGTGCAGACTATGTGTATGGTGTCGTGTGGGCGAGCGATTTCCTAATGTCAACGTTGTGAACAGAGTGCCCCATGGTGGTGGTGGGGTTAGGGTATGGGCAGGCATAAACTACGGACAACGAACATAATTGCATTTTATGGATGGCAATTTGAATGCACAGAGATACCGTGACGAGATCCTGAGGCCCATTGTTGTGCCATTATTCCTACACCATCACCTCATGTTTCAGCTTGATAATGCTTTGCCCTATGTCGCAAGGATCTGTACACAACTCCTGGAATCTGAAAATGCCCTAGTTCTTCCATGGCCTGCATAATCACAAGACATGTCACCCATTGAGCAACTTTGGGATGCTCTGGATTGACGTGTAAGACAGCATGTTACAGTTCCTGCCAATATCCAGCAATTTCGTGCAGCCATTGAAGAGGAGTGGGACAACAGGCCACAATCAACAGCCTGATCAACTCTATGCAAAGGAGATGTGTTCCACAGCATGAGGCAAATGGTGGTCACACCAGATACTGACTGGTTTTCTGATCCACACCACAACTTTTTTTTTTTAAGGCATCTGTGACAAACAGATGCACATCTGTATTCCCAGTCATGTGAAATCCAATAATTTATTTGTTTCAATTGACTGAGTTCCTTATATGAACTGCAACTCAGTAAAACCTTTGAAATTGTTGCATGTTGCGTTTATATTTTTGTTCAGTATATGTATACAGTGGATGGATATAGAGTATACAATTAAATGTGATAGAGGCTCTCTCTCACTAATTGATTGTTCAATGTACACACAATATTATATTATGATTTCACTTTTGTGAGTGATTGATATGGGGGTTAGATAAGTTAATTTCGACATCATAGAGAAAACATTTTATAATCAATGGCCATGTTGATCTGAGCCTTGCTGTTGGGAATCCACATTATCCGGCTTTCGGCTGTTGCAGATGCATCTCCCACGACTTCACTCCTCGATATTGTCTACAGTCGGTTGCTTTAGCTTTACCACTCAAACACACCCAATATCTGTGGTGCTGCTCGTGGCAACGTCATCTCGCCGAGTCTCTCTCTAAATGATAAAGGCAATCTCAATGTGACACGCCAGATTCAGATGCTTAAAAAGCCCATTCGGAATTTTTTGGGTGAAAAGCCCATTCGGAATTTTTGCACCACCAAAAACTAAAAAACTTAACATAATGAATGATTTTGTTTTTTTGTTAGTTTTGGAGTCAAAGCTAATAGTTTCAGGTTTGTTAATCATTTTCTTTCAGTTGACTTTTTTTTTTCATGATTCGTTTTCGTATTAGTTTCAGTTTTAGTTTACTATAATAACCTTTCTTAAGAGTCACTCACGGTTGTGCATCACACACCAGGTGATTTAGTTACAGTAATTCATAACTAAACTAATAAGTTAATTGTTTAAAATATGCTAAACGCTCTGCAGTTGTGCTTTTGGTTTGCTAACGTAGTAGCTAGTTATCTAGCTAATTGTTTAGCTTCTTGCAATCTAGCTCCTCTTGGTAAAAGCAGAGAGTCCCCACCTGGATCAACAGCCTTGCTGTATAATATTTGTTTTGCGCGTGCAGCAAACTGTGAGTAGCATTTTTAAGTTACTTGTATAACTGTATGAGCTGAGATGTCTGTCCTGCAAATAGTTTATGTAAGAGACTGTATAAAATGTTTGCATGGGTTCGTTAGCATTTAGTTCGAATTTTCTATGGGACTTTACAGCATTGGTAACCTTCAGATTGAAAATAGTGTTTAGTGTTGGTATTACCGAATATCCCGAGATGGATCAAGGTTGTCATGAAGGTATGACAATCTGGATACCGCCCAAGCCTACAGTATATCATCTGTAAACCCACCTATGTGAAGAAATGATTCCATTTCCACTTACAGTGCAGTAATGTATGTGATGATTCCATTTCCACTTACAGTGCAGTAATGTGTGATGATTCCATTTCCACTTACAGTGCAGTAATGTATGTGATGATTCCATTTCCACTTACAGTGCAGTAATGTGTGATGATTCCATTTCCACTTACAGTGCAGTAATGTATGTGATGATTCCATTTCCACTTACAGTGCAGTAATGTGTGATGATTACATTTCCACTTACAGTGCAGTAATGTATGTGATGATTACATTTCCACTTACAGTGCAGTAATGTGTGATGATTACATTTCCACTTACAGTGCAGTAATGTATGTGATGATTACATTTCCACTTACAGTGCAGTAATGTGTGATGATTACATTTCCACTTACAGTGCAGTAATGTATGTGATGATTACATTTCCACTTACAGTGCAGTAATGTATGTGATTGGGTGGATTGAACTGAAAGACCTTACTCAAGCAGGCTATGTCTCAGTGTGAAGGGTCAGGGACAGAGTGGATCCTGAACAGCTTCAATAACACAGATCCCAGTGTAGCCTACTCGCCTTGGCCAAAGAAGGAGCCATTGTTATGAGTAGCATGTCATAGGTAGCTTAGTGGTCATGCATAATGGTTGAGAGAAGAGAAAGGGGATATCTAGTCAGTTGCACAACGAGACTGATTCATTCCATGTGTGATCTGATGGTGATGGCATTGTGGAGTTCTGAGGAGTTCTGGAGTTCTTTCCATTCAAAATCCTATTTCCCCTAACCCTAAATAGCCTTTCAACTCTTCGGGACCTGGGAAATATCCCCACGAGGGAGGATTTTCCTTGTTTTACTATCCTTGTGAGGACACACACACAGGGCTGTAGAGTGGGGGGCGTTCATGGCTTTCTGGTCTCCGTCACAACCATGGAATGCAGAGCTGGGTCAAATCAGCCCTGTGTCATTTGGCCTAGACCTCTCCCTCATATATCACAACAGACCAAACCAGGGGTGTATTCATTACATAAACCGTTTAAGGACCAAATGGAAGCAAACAGAGGAAAACATGAGTTTCTATTGCACAAAATGTAGGTAGGTCTGTTTCGTTCCGTTTAAGAAATGTTTTGCAACAGAATCGGTATAATGAATACACCCCTGCCCTGAATCAACTAAAGGTTAAATAAAATTAAAAAAGTAAAACTAACACTACATACAGTCACTAGCGTTCTGTTCAGGGGTTGTACATCAAGCTGCCTCACGTCACGCTACAGAAACAGGAGATACACACTCCAGCCCTATGGGTCGTTCTGACTCGGCCCGTAAGGCAGGAGCGTACTTACAGTACTTGCGTAGAAAGTCATACAAACACATTCCTCAAAGCCAAATTATACCCATTCACATGCCAACTCCCAAACACATTACTGACTATATAGATTATATTATAACGGATATTATATACTACCACCCCTCACAGCTAGTGTCACAGTCATATGTATGTAAGATACAATCTTTCCCAGAAGGCTCAGATTACTGCTTGCTGATACACATGCATCATTACAAGGGATAGAGGGAGTTCTGTGAACCAGCATAACACTGTGAAACACGAAGCCTGTGTGTGGGTAAGTACACCCGGGTGTGTATGAGTGAGAAAAAGATGGCACAGAGAGAGAGCGAGTGAGAAAGAGAGCGAGTGAACAAGAGAGAAAGAGAGCGCGCGAGAGAGGGAAAGAGAGAGAGAGCTAGAGAGAGATTGCAAGGACCGAGAAAGAGAGTGAGAGAGTGCGCGAGACAGAGAAGAGCGAGAGAAGCGTAACAGAGTTTGTGTGCACACATGACTGTGTGTTTGTGTGTACAGCACATCCACTGTGAGCACCTCTCAGGTCAGAGAGAGATTGGAGAGTCAGTGATGATGGTAGAGAGAAAAGTGCAGTCTCTCGTGTTCTCCTCCACCTCTCCTAAAGGGTTTCTTTGACAGCTGAAAGTAGCTGAAAGACCTGCCGTGACAGAACTGGGTAAATCAGCCTGCGCCCCGACAAAGCTACCTCGGCCTCTTCTTCCTCTCTCATCAATCAATATTAAAGAATGAAAACAGCCCAAGATGACAGGAGTCAGTGGTCTGAGCACTGGAGAGAGAGGCTTAAGCTACAGGTATGCATGAAGAACTGCTAGGTGCTCTGTAGTAGATGAAGTGCATCTCAGTTGTCGCACAGTTAACTTTGTGTATGACTAACAACAGCATTTTATTCATAGGAGTTTATTTCTAGGAGGGTACATGAACTGTGCCTACATGAACTGTACACATTTGATTAAATTATCTAATAGGAAACATTTTAATTCCAGTAACCTGACTCTTATTGACTTGAGCACAGATCCCAGGGAGAAGAATTGGATCCATTTGGAAGACAATGATGCATTTAATTAGGTGTGAGCGAACTGTGTTGAAATCACCCCATCCGGAGAGCTACAGGACTGGAGAGCTACAGGACTGGAGAGCTGCAGGACTGGAGGGCTGCAGGACTGGAGAGCTGCAGGACTGGAGAGCTGCAGGACTGGAGAGCTGCAGGACTGGAGAGCTACAGGACTGGAGAGCTACAGGACTGGAGAGCTACAGGACTGGAGAGCTGCAGGATTGGAGAGCTGCAGGACTGACTCGGCTCAGACACCCAGGGAAAGCGAGAGAGAAAGGGGAATAGGGAAAGAATGATTACTTCCAGAGAGAGAGAGAGAGCAAGAGACAGAGAGCGACAGACAGACAGACAGTGAGAGATCGACACAGTGAGAGAGCGAGAAAGCGCGCGCGAGAGAGAGAGCGACAGACAAACACAGTGAGAGATCTGTGAAATGTATGTATTCACTACTGTAAGTCGCTCTGGATAAGAGCGTCTGCTGAATGACTAAAATGTAAATGTAAAATGTAGATCGAAAAAGCGAGAGAGCGAGCGAGAGAGAGCAACAGACAGACACAGTGAGAGATCGAGAGAGAGAGATAAAGAGATGTTGGAAGACTCAGTCTACAGAGGATAACACACCACCAGGGGAGTGTATTTATTAAGACTAGAGATGGAGAGAGAGAGCAGGATGAGGGAAAAAGCCTGAAAGAACATAACACTCACTCTAGTTCTCTTCACAGTTCAGCACCACATGAAGCATAGTCCCATTCAGAATACTGAAACATTGATAGAAATTAATAACAAATATTGAAAGACTGTTAAATGGGGCTAAATATTAGTGAAACCACCCTGGGGCCAGCGGTATC